>NC_051069.1:22146158-22452587 GCF_004664715.2 Peromyscus leucopus | reverse complement strand
TCTTCTGGATACATCAGGACAGCTGCACGTGAGCTCACATCAATTGCAACAGCATGCACAAACCTTGTGCGAGTCCAAGCCAGACCGAATCCCAGCATGGAGAGAGGAGTGGGCACACAATCCTACAACTAACTGTAGAGCTATTGGCAATTGTTAGTTGCCAGCAGAGGGAGAGACAGTTTTCTCTAAGAGACTAGCCCCAGGTAAGTCAACTCTGCTCTGGTGGGAGACGACACATCCAAGAGTATTTGGGCAACATAAATTGGTCTTGAAAGGGGCAGGGGGTGGTGCAAAGCTGCAGAGGGGTCTGGGAAGAGCTGGGGGAGACAGGGAGAAAGGAGGAGGAGAAGGAGGAGGAGGAAAAGAGGAGGAAGAGGAGGAACAAACTTCAGAAAGCATCTAGTCTAAGGATTCCATTTACAGGTAAAAGAACTAAACCTAGAGATGAGTGTAACTCTAAATAGTAATGACTTTGGGACCAGCATTTGAGTCCCAAAATGTTCTAGTTAATCAAATCTAAAAATACATGCCAAATGTGGTAAAATTTCAATGGTTAATAATTTACCATTCATTTATCTATTTAACAACAACAAGAAATCACTGAATGCTATTTACTGGATATGTTACTTAGAAGAAAGGCTTTGCTTCACACACAATTCCCACCAGAAACAACAAAAGCAGTAATTACAATGTAAGTTTGGCATTGCCTTTGAAAGAGAGAGAAATGTCGGGAGCCAGACTGACCCAGGACTTTCTCAAAGGCCCCAATGAAAAGACAAAGGAGCTTCAGTTCCATGTCCTTGTCCAGGAGTGGACTTGGCAAGGCCAGTCTAGGGCTGGGTAGGACTGGAGCTAATGCCTTGAAAGAATCAAGGTTGTGGCTTCTGGGGACCTGACTTTTGCCCCTCGGCTGTGGTTATCAGTCCTTAGGCAGCTACATCTGAGGTATCCCATATTCTCTTTGCCACCACTGTCTCTTTGCTGCCCTTAGCCATTTCCCCTCTGCAAATAGTGCAGATGATGCTGCACTTCTTAATAAACTTGCTTGGCATAAGTCAACTTACACAAGCCCTCCTCCTCCAGCTATTGCTTTTGTCTTATTTCTCATCTTCATTTCTCATCTCCGGTCCTCCCACTCAACTCCTCAATGTTCAGGGTCCATATTCCTGCTGGTTTGGGTCAAGAGGAGCCAAACATGGGGCTCGAATCCATGACCCTGAAATTCAATCTTATGCTCTACCAACTGAGCTATGTAGGTTCCTATCTTTTTGGTTGTGAGTCTAGCCTCTGTAATGGCTGAGCCATCTCTCCAGCACTAGCATGGCCTTCTCAAGTCCATTCCTAAACAAGGACATGGGACTAAAGTTCCCTTTGTCCTTTCATCAGAGCCTGAGAAAATCTTGGGTCACTCTGGCTCCCCATGGAAAAACAAGCCACCAGTATACAATATAGTATCTTTGGTTTTTTTCAATGAACATTCACTAATTCACTCACTCATATGCAGACAAACATATTTTAATGCAGAATAAGCAAATGTTATCTTTGGGCCAACAAGACCTCTAAATAGGTAAAAGCACTTGGTTCAAAGCCTGACAACATGAGTGTAGATGCCCATGGAGACCAAAAGGAGGCATGGGATTCCATGGTGCTGGGGTTACAGGCTGCTGCAAGCCACCTGATGTAGATGCTGGGGTCATCTGATGTAGATGCTGGGAATCAAACTCCAGTCCTCTGGAAGAGCAACAGATGCTCTTAACCTCTGAGCTACCTCTCCATCCCCTAGAGATTAAATTTCTTAATAGACTGAGTGCCCTTTATTACTTCTAGTTATGCTAAAGGTACAAGTTTCTTCAGTGAAAACTGGACACATAAATCATATGAGGCAAAGAATGATGCATATACTGATGGTATATACCAAGACTGATGGAAATGCTACCTTTACATGCATTATCCACCATAGTCTCAGTTTACTGAAATGTGAGCTGCTACTGTGGAACAACAGATCAAATACACCATTGATATCAGTAAACTACTTATTTCTATTTGTCTGGAATTCCAGATGTCATGAACACCTGCATACTTTTAACTTAGAAGAATGCATAGTAACCACATGTTTTAAACCTTGTTAAAAACAGTCAACACAAAGAGCTATGCTACTCAATAAAGCATTTCCTATGCACACTTCTCCTGACTGATCCCACTTGCTCTGATCACTGAATTTTCCCATGTAAGCTGAACTACTTGATGTTCTTCACTATCTTTTCATCATGACTGAATTCTCAAGAATGAATTTGCTTGCTTTGTACAAATAGCTGTTACCTTGTGTCCGGTTTGTATTCTAAACTTCTTAAGTATAGGGCTTTGTATTTCTCTTCACATCACAACTAGTACACACTGGCTTCTCAGAACATTGCCACCTAGTGAATATTGAGAAGGCTTATGCACTCATTATGATTCCAGAGGCACCTGTAGAAAAACAGAGCCATGAGGAGTAAATAAGGACTTTTATTATAAATTTTGACAATGCAGTGCCCACTTGGTTAAATTTTAGTATTTTAGTTGTCAAAAATTTTATTCATGTGTAATATTTTGTATTGAATACTAGAAAGGCAGGATTACTGCTATTACTTCAAAAGGTACTTTGTCTTTCAAGTCCTATAAATACCATGTAAGGTAGGCATTTTTCTAATTTTACTGATAAGAAGTTTAAATTGAAAAAAATTGAGTTATTTGTTTAAAATCACTCAACAAATAAAATTGCAAATGGGCCATGACACCAAAATAAACTATATATATATATATATATATATATATATATCATGAAAAATAAACTCTGTATACCATCACACACAACTAAAAATAACTAAATCTTTACAAAGAAATAGAGTCTCTAGACTGTGCCCTCTAAGTTTTTCCCCCAAGGTTCATATATTACAAATTGCACAAACATTTTTACTATTTATATTATACCAAGAAAAAAAACAAATGCTAAAAATGAGATAACAGAGAATACACACAAGGAAAATGGATTTATTTTGCTTTTAAATAATTCCACACCAAAACATTTTGCTGAGTATGAAATAATATTTAATCTCTAGACAGAAGATACTCTAAATGGCACTGAGAGGACTGGAATGCAACTCAACATGCTTGGCATGTGTGAGGCCCTGGGCGGGGGGGGGGGGGGGGGGGGCGGGCACCAGTCCTCAGCTCTTCCCTGTTCCCTCACCAAATATATATTCAGGACATACTAAAAGTCTGATTTTTAAATACACTTAAATATGGACCTTACAATTATTTTTAACTCTCAGCATTCTAGAATACAACGTGGAGACACAAGTATGTGATGACTGCTGGATATTCTAAAGGACAAAGGGCTTTTTAATTATGAAAAGCAATCAGCCTTCCTATAATTTAACCCTAAAATCTAGTCTCCTTTATACACGACAATGTTGTTGTCAGTTTCATACACTTTTACTTTATAAAGAACTCCTGCAGGAAGAAGTTTCTGGAGGTTTTCCCAGATGTAGACAGCTACATTTTCTGTTGTGCTGAAGAAAACAAAGGAAAGAAGTTCAAAATACAAATAATGAAAAAAAAGTCATTTTAATATACAGAGAAAACAGAATTCCAGTAACGTCTATGGTTACATCAGTAGTTTAGAAATACCACAATAATCACATCAAATGTTAATTTGTTTCATTTCTACTGCTCAACACGAGACAGTGACACACACCTTACAACATCTGCAAAGTACGGCACATCCAGATCCAGGTTCCTGTGATCGAGGGGCTTCATGATGGCCTCCTGCAGACGGAGAAGAGGGAACAGCCCACGCTTGTTTAGGACTCAAGCACGAAAGGGTTCCTTCCCCCAAGTCTCTGAGCACCCCCCTCTCATTTAGCTAAGACCCGACACCGGGGCGCAGTCTTACTGGGCTGTGAAACAAAGTTAGGCCTAGTTCTCTGTAATGACTATGTATGTATCCTGGCTCCTGATGCAGAGGGAAGGAACCACAAAAACAGAGTGTTCCTGGAACTTCCTAGAAACAGAGCCACTGTGATTCACAGTTCAGTTTAGCACTTCTGAATTCTGTCTAAAAGTACTAGAAACACTTTTCCACAGCACGGTGTCACCTAGAGAATAGTGCCCTGTGTCATTAAGACAGGGCCTAAAATGATGGACATTTCTAAATTTCTGCCCTGAAGAATAATTTAACAGTGACCTTCTGTCTCAGAGAAAAAATAAAGATGGGGATTATCACTTCCTGATGTTTACATATATTAACATAATGTTTCTTCTTATGTCATTGGCAAAGATTGTAACTGCCTTATTCTTTCTAAATTTTTACCATTAGCTCTTGTACAAAAATTTAAGCATGTGTGACACAAACTCATTTTCTACCTGGTCCTATTTCAGAAGGTACACTAATAACTGGTTTTCTTCAGCAGAACTGGAATCATAAAAAGAGTGAGTCCTGCCAGGTGGCGGTGGCACGCACCTTTAATCCCAGCACTCGGGAGGCAGAAGCAGGCGGATCTCTGTGAGTTCGAGGCCAGCCTGGTCTACAGAGTGAGATCCAGGACAGGCACCAAAACTACACAGAGAAACCCTGTCTCGAAAAGCCAAAAAAAAGAAAAAGAGTGAGTCCTACGTCAACTCCTAAACTAATTAATTTTTAAAAATAAGTCAAATGAAGAGATGTGAATACCAAGAAAATAAATATCTTTGCTCTATCTTGGATCTCAGTTCTGGCCCCAACTTCTCCATTTCTACAGGACTCTAACTTCACTCTATGGCCACAGGAAGCCACTTTTTCTGGTGGGATAATAATTTAGGTAACCAAAGGAGGAAGAAAACCCCAAGAGCTCCCTAAGTGTTCAATCCTTGACTGCTGAGGCGTCTCACACTGTTGTCTCATAGCACACAGTACCGCATATATATGTTCTGTGCCCCTGTAAACGCAAAGCCCCATCTTTAGAAATCCTCTAAATTAATAGGCACAGAGCTATTTATTCATTCACTCATTCATTCATTCATCCCATTATTCCCTTACTCAATAATTTTTGACTACTTACTATTCTTTACCTCCTAGGAAAGGTAATGTATATGTCTCATTCATTCATCTTTTTATTTCCAGTAATTAGCTTTTAAAAAATGATGCAAAGAAACGAATTTGTTGAATATATGAACAATATGAGAAAGTAATTATTAGTAACATTGTTTTACAAAACATTCTGTCAACCTTGAGAACAAAAGTAAGCTGAAATGAAGAACTAAACAAGCAGCTTGAAATGGTGGGATAATGGAAACAACTGGGTGAAAAAAGTCTCCACTTTGTGACCAAGAAAGACCACATAACCTGGGGCAATGGAGTTAACTGTCCAGCAATCCTCAGTTTTAATTTACAGAATGAAGAAACTGGAATAAATAATCTCTAAAATCTCTTGCAACACAAGAATTTACGATAAAACAATCAAGAAGCTTTTTACTGAATACAATCTGATTGTTATCTCTATTATAAATTGAGTATATTCTGATGTATTATCTATATCATGAATTGAGTACATTCTGATGTGTTATCTCTATCATGAATTGAGTACATGCTGATGTGTTATCTCTATCATGAACTGCCTCGGTAACTCAGCATCAAGTCACAGTTGTTAAGTAAGTGTAGTCTTGGGGCTGCAGAAATGGCTCAAGATGGAGAAGAGCCCCTGATGCTCTTTCAGAAGATCCAAGTTGGGTTCCCAGAACCCACAGGGGACAGCTCATAACCACCTGTCACTTCATCTTACAGAGATCCGAGGCTTCCAGCCTCTATATAGTCACCTGCACTTGTATATTTATGCTAGGACTCCTTCATTCAATTCTGTATTTCCAATACTTAAGCTTTAAAAAAATTGGTTCACATAATTAAAAATAAATCTTAAAAAAAATGGGGAGGGAGCATGGTGGCACACGCAATAAATCCCAGCACTCAAGAGGCAGAGGCAGGTGGATCTCTCAGTCTCTGTGGATAAGAGTAAGATTTACAGAAGTAAGAGAAGGGGGAAAAAAGCCAGGAAGCAAAAGGTAAATGGGATAATTTAAGTTAAGGAAAGCTGGCAAGAAACAAGCCAAGCTAAGGCCAGGTATTTATAATTAAGAATAAGCCTCCATATGTGATTTATTTGGGAGCTGGGTGGTGGGCCCCCCAAAAGAGCAAAAACCCCCAACAACAAGGAGATGAGCATGTGACATTTCTCCCCATCACCTCAATACAACTGTGATTACTTTCTAGTAAGAAGACTTTAGAAGACCAGTTGCTACAAACTTTCTCCATTCCCCCACCTACCCCAACTCATAAAGTCATGGCATCTCAATGGATAAGGCAAACAGAGTACTAAAAATTATACTTAGGGGATATCACATAATAAGCACCTAATATGACATTACCTCCATGTATTCTTTGAGGTCAGTCAAATTCATAACCATTCCTGTAACAGGATCAATCTAAGGAAGAAAAAAGGGTGTCTATCATTCTAGTAGGCTCTCCACATTTACACTTTCACAGAGCTGGATGGGTGGCTCATGCCTGTAATCTCAGCACTTAGGAAACAGAATCAGGAGGATCTGGAGTTCAGAGCCTTTCTTGGATACACAAGAAGTTCAAGTCCAGCCTAGTAGGCTACATGAGATCCTGTCTCAAAAGTAAAATAACTTTACAAGTTATTAAAGGCTGTACAACATGCAGCTTGTGCCCATGTTTTCCTTTATCCTAGGGACACTTATTGTTCTCAGTGCAGAAGCATGGACTTCCAGCACCTGTCACTGGATGGATCTTCCGCCCATCCATATGTAACAGAGGCCTGGCACGGCAGCAGCTCACCACACAGACAGGCCAGGATTGAAGCAACTGAAACACAAGCTTTCAACACAGATTTCACCAGTGTCTGGAAGATGGCCCAGAATCTGAACAACTCCACACACATTTCCAGCACGTACCTCTCCGTGTACTGTCACCACAACTATGGGAAAGAAAACAAAAACACCAACAGAAACAAGTATGACTTTCAACAGATCCGCATATAAGCACAAGTTAGCAAAATTGTTAGCTCTCTGGCCCCCAAGGCTATACGTCAATTTTTCTCCCAATATCTATTCTTTTAGTTAAAATCTTCTTATCAATCAATGTAAGACTCAGTCCAGAGGACCTTGGCAGGAGCTTTGGCTGAGCAGAGGAAATGAGCCAAATTCAAAAAGGTGTGGATTCTACTGATAAGGCTGATGTCCTTGAGAGGACGGAGATGTTACTCAGTGTCTTCCTGAAAAGTGGAAAATGCACATGCATGTCCAGCTCTGTCCCAAACTGACCCAATCCCTCCGCAGACAAAAATACTCATCTTTTACTTTCAAGAACGTGTACTCAGCTCACAAAAATGCTTTGCTGGAAAACAGCAGGTGTTCCCACGAAGCATTTGAAAACTTGGTCAGCACCGTTGTAACGGAATGACTTTATACTTTTGTATTTTCCCATTCCACACAAACCCTACTGGACACTCCACGGTGAGTAAGTACACTGAGTCTGGGAGGCATCTCAGAAAAGAGTCAGGAACTAAACCAGAAATTCGGATCTCCTGAAGCTTTATGTAGCCCTACCTCACATACACATACATACACACACTACTACTACTACTACTACTACATTGTAGGCTTATGTAGCATGCTTTGAGGCACCAGGTATGTCTCAAAGAATAATGTCCCTTTTCCTTCCACAACTACTTTCTTAAAATACTGCCAGCGGAGTTTTAAATATAAACTACCTTTCTGCCATACAATACATCCCTAAGCAACAGACCCTTTTCACTGGCCATTATTTACTCAAAATAAAAAAAAATATTTTCTATTTTGCTATTAAGTTTTTTTTTAATTTTAAATTTTAACTGATACATAAAAATATAGAAAAGTCTACATATAAAGGGGTACTATTTGATGTTTCAATCCCTATATACATAGTATGGCATTAAATCAGGTTAAACAGATCTGTCTCCTCAAACACTGATTATAACCAAATTTTAACATTGGTTTCAGCCCAACCTAATTAAAAGTTTTACTATGCATTCAACTGTCAAAGAAAATGCTTTAAGTCATCTTTGTTGCTCTTGTTACTTTCTACTATCTTTAACAGAATAGACAGTTGTGAGGCAAACTACAACACTTACCCAACCAAGACAATAGCTCTTTGTCTTGGGTGTCTACTGGAGGGCTCGGAGCACCGCCACTGTGCACGGGCCTCTCAGCCAGACCCTGTGCTTACACCACACACACTTCACTCTTACTGACAGTGTTCTTCCCTCACCTTTATAGTTGTGTCCATGGCCATTGGGATTGTTGCACTTCCCGAACACTGTCAAGTTCTCTTCATCACTCAGAGAGGGGCTGCCAACAGAAAACCAGATGAACTCAGTGTGAGACGGCAAGACATCCAGATTCCTCCGGTAGTTTTGCTCTTGATTTTGAAATCTACAACTTAATTTTACTTTACATGATCAGCAGAATAGATCACTTGCATTTCTTTTTTTAATTTATTTATTTTTATTTTTTTTTTAGTAAATTTATTTTACAACATCATTTAGTTCAACATAATAGCCACAGATTCCCCTGTTCTCCCACTCTCGCCCCCCTCCCCCCACCCCACCCCCCATTCCCACCTCCTCCAGATCAAGGTCTCCCCCGAGGACCAGGATCGACCTGGTAGACTCAGTCCAGCCAGGTCCAGTCCCTCCCTCCCAGACCGAGCCAAAGATCACTTGCATTTCATTAGCCACATTTCCATCAAGAACCAATGTACACTCCCTAATTAACTACAGTACCTCATAAAATGACCAAAAACCTTAATTTCAAGCCACTAAATCCGCTCACAGTCAGCACTTGTTCTCTTTTGGCAAGGTCTCCTGTATCCCAGGCTGGCCTCAAAATCACCACGTAGCTTAGCATGACTGAACTTTTGATCCTCTTGCCTCTGCCTCACCAGTGCTGGGATCTGGTACCACACTGACCTATGCAGGACTGGGGATGGAGCCCTGGGTGCATGCTAGTCAGGCACTCTGAGTTACATGCCGCCTGCAATTTTCAATTCTACAAACCGTGAGTGTTGGCTATGGGACACCAGCAGAACAAAGTGAGGAGCAATGATAAGCACAAGAGATACTTGTCCCCCAGCGGCTTAAAAACCTCACTTCTCCTGAAAAAACAACAACCTCAGGCTCCTCTTTTAATGAACTTGCTCTTCTCTGCCTCAACTATTGCCTGGTGGGGACTTTACCAGTATGTTCAGGGCCACTCAAACTAGGTGAAACTTTAAAATTACTACAAATAGCTGTCGTTCCAGACAGGAAACAATTTTCTCAATGGATTTGTGTAGCTATACCAACTCAGGCAACTCCTTATCTTCTGCATCCTTACTAACCTGATGTTTAAGCTTCCCATTATAAAATTCCCTTTCAGGGGCTGGAGAGACAGTTTAACAGTTAAGAGCTCTTATTGCTATTGCAGGGGACCAAGGTTCAGCTCCCAGCACCCACATGATGGCTCATAATAGCCTGCAACTCCAGTTCCAAGGAATCATGCCCTCTTTTGGCTTCCATGAGCTCCTTCATAAAAGCTATGCGCATAACACACAAGCACACACAAACACAATTTTTTAAATTTCAATTTAAATTCTTTAAGATCTTTCTTAGGCATTTACGTTCTCCTATTGCTCATCTTAAGAGAACACTACAGGTCACAAGGCTTTTGCAGAAAATTCTCTCAATGTACAAAACATTTTTGATTCCACACACGGGACAGTGACAAGTATGTGGTGTTTCCTATAATACTCCAGTCTCCTAGCATGGGACAAAGCCTTGTTCGGTAAGAAGTGGGTGGATGCTGTTGGAAATGATGTTCTCATCTCACAGACTGAGGAAATGGTTCAGAGAGCAGACCTTCTAGTGAGTAACGAAGCTCCCTTCAAAACCAACTCTCAGGTGCGGCCTTGGATATCTGGGATTCAATTCCCAACCGTGCTGCTCGCTATTAAAAAAAGGGGGGGGGCACCTTGTGTTGCACCCGGTAGCTCATGCTCCTGTCATTGTGCCTTCAGGATGTGCAGGGTACTGTGTGATGCCCGCCAGCTGCATGATTTTGGATTGGGGCAGCCCCGGGAGGGAACCTCTCCAGGGTGGAGCCTCCCGGATCAGAGCTCTACCGCCCTCTCCCGGGTGAGGCTCGGTAGTGCGGCTCCGCACCTTCACCATTTCCTCTTCCGCCCGCCCCAGATCGGCTCTAACCCACGCGTGTGGCCACGCCCCCGGGGACGTAGCGGGAAAAATCCCGCACTTGCGGTGACACACGTGACCACACCCCACCTGTGCAGCCGGTGGCTCGCACTGAAGGACACGAGGCGTGACAGTCGCGCGCGGCGGCGAACGCCACCCGCCGCGCTCATGGTCTTCGGGCCAGCGACCCCGGAGCGACCGGCGCTTCCGGCTTCCGGGGCTGAGGCCAGCCCCGCCCTCTGCGGCTGCGCAGTGCGAGCTCGGCCCTCGCCCGCCGGAAGCGCTCCTCCGGGGTGGTTTCGGCGCTCGGAGCCTCTCAGTCCTCCTGGAGGCAGACTCTAGCGCCTCCTGCTGTTCAGTCCTCGCCAGGCCGTCAGAAATACTGGGGCCGTGAGTGGGTGGGAGGCAGAGGCCTGGATTTTTAAATTGCCCACGATAGTTTGTGTCTTCCCTTTTCGTTCCATTTTTGACAGTCCTGGGTTAGAATAGAAAAAAAAATCCAGTGGCTGGGCGCCCTTATCAGATACACCCCAGCCCAGTACCACATTGGGAGTATCTTTAAATAAAGGAAACCCTAGCCAAGGGTAACAGTGCATTGCTTTCAGAGGTACTCTGGAGGCTGAGCCCGGAGGATTGATTTTAGGAGTTCGGGTCTATTCTAGGCAACATAGTAAAACACTAGCTCAAGTGGAAAATAAAGGGAAACTGTGACACTGCAATACCCAGGTGAGAGATGTGCAACGACCTTCTCAAACCAGACGCAGGCCTGAGAACAGATTCACCCTTCAGAGCCCTCAGCCTTAAGCTAATCCTGGTTTTAGATTGATGGTTTTCAGTGCTTTGAAACGAAAGGCATTCGGGTGTGATCCCCATTGCTCTTGTGCAACATTCACTGGCTGTGTTGGACCCTTTGTCTCAGAAGGTCGGTGTCTATTAGATGCGGTCTGAGAGTCAGGTGTAGCATAAATCTGTAATCCTAGCACTGGGGCTTGAGACATCTGAGGATGGTGAGCTCAGAGTCTATCTCAAAAGAATAAAATCCTGTAAGTAATCCAAATGGACATCTTTGGCAAGGCAGTCCCCACAGCCATCACCCATCCACTCATCAAATGAAAAACTTTAAAAAGTGTTCACCTAAGATCTAAATACCAAATGCTTTAAGTATCAGACATGTGCACCTCAGAACAACAAAATGGTCCCTCTCGTCCAGAAGTTCACTTTAATGGGGGGAAAGATTACTAATTCTGCCTCAAAGGGAAAAGAAAGCTTCCAAGAACAAAGTGTTCTGAGCTGGGTTCTAAGGAGTCCAACAGATGGGTAAGTAATAAATTCCAGGAGGAAGAGTTTAAGCCAATGAAATGTGGAAGTGTGGCTTGTTTAAGGCATGGTTACAAATCCCTGGATGCCTTGGAATTTGAGATAGAAAGTGTCCAGAATATTAACTGCATACCCTTAGGTTGAAGCATTGTGAATGGGTTTTTCTTTTCTTCTGTGTATAGAGGGAAAGAAACCCCACATTTTTCTTCCCATCTAGTTCCTCTCCAAGAGAAAGGAATTTCCAACTGCTTGAATAATATTTTCGGGTACAACTGAGTCCTGCTTGCTCAGATAGTGGTGGCTTACTCTCTGGAGCTATGCATACCAGAAAAAATGAAAAAAGAAAACTCAAAGCCCAAACTCTCCACCTCATCAGTTCTGGCCATCTTCCATTCTGTTCTGTATCTTGCTTCCCCATGGCAAAGCTGAGCTAGGAGCAGACCCTCTCATTCTTCCTTTCCTCTCACTTGTACACTGAACATCACACCCATACTGAGATGAAGTAAAGGTTCATATGCAGAAGAAAGATGCCTCAGATCTGTGTCCTTCCCAGAAGTCAGAGACTCCATCAACCTCCATGTCTAGACAGAATATATTAAACCTCTGTGTTTTGTCTGAGGAAATACAAGAATGCTTTTCCTCCTGTAGACTTCTGTGAACACCAAGGGACTTAGCCTCTCAAGTTTCTTGGCTTCCACACTCTTAGCTCTGTCTACACATCACATTCTGCCTCTCGTAAAACCTCACATGGGACTTAGGCCTTATTAGTTACTTTCATGTGGTGCAATCCTCTACACAAGGCATTTATATATAAGGAACACTTCACTGGGGAGGAAAGGGTTAATAGGGTTTGGAATAACCCCTACAGAAATTAAAAGAAGAAACTGACATTCCATGGACCTAGCTGTAAGTTAACAGGTGTCCAAATCACATCTTGGAGGACTTCTTCAGGAACAGTGAACAAGCAGAAGGGTCCTGGGCAGTATAACTGATCTAAGATTAAAGTTCAACCTCAGGGCAACTGAAAGAAAGGGAACAAGGCATTCTGGGAGCATGAGGTTCACTTGACTGCTATTAGTAAAAAACAGAGGGCTTAGAACTGTGAAGATTATGTGGTCTCTACTGCCACCTGCTGCCCAATTAAATAAAGAGCCTCCTGCTTCTCATCAACCCCTGGAAGATTATCTATCTGGAGATTTGAATAAATGCCTGTATTTAGCAATCTCCCTCAAAACCACCACCTCTGAGGACTGAGCTGGGGGAGAGATGTGGATAGTAGTGGGTGGTCTTTAAGAGGAAAACGGAAGTGAATGGACAGTGTCTGCCACAGGCATCTGAGGAAGACCCAGTCCAGAGGCCACCAAACATGACAGCACTAGCTTCTTGTCCCAAACACCTTAGGGCCAATTGTAGCAGATAGACCGTGACCTGTTACAGACCTGGAGAGAGCAAGGTGCTGGTCTAGATTCTAAGCCAGTGTTTATCAACCTGTGGGTCTCGACCCCTTTGAGGGGGTCCAATGACCCTTTCACGGGGATCTCCTGGGACTATTGGAAAACACGGATGTTTACATTATGGTTCACAACAGTAGCATAATTACAGTTATGAAGTAGCAACAAAAATGATTTTATGGTTGGGGTCACCACAACATGAGGGATTGTATTCAAGGGTCGCAGCGTTAGGGAGGTTGAGAACCACTGCTCTGAGTCTTACTATCCTTGACTATTTGTATTTCTTCTCCCAGGGCCTCTGATCACCGATGTGGTAGTGGTAATGTCCTAATTTTATTCTTTTTTTTTTTTTTTTTTTTTTTTGGTTTTTCGAGACAGGGTTTCTCTGTGTAGCTTTGCGCCTTTCCTGGAGCTCACTTGGTAGCCCAGCTGGCCTCAAACTCACAGAGATCCGCCTGGCTCTGCCTCCCGAGTGCTGGGATTAAAGGCCTGCACCACTAACGCCCGGCCTAATTTTATTCTTTTTGTGTGTATTCCTTTTTCAAAATTTGTGTGTGGTAGGGTCGGTTAGCACAAGTGCCACAGCACATATATGGGGTCAAAAGATAACTTTGTGGAGTCAACTATCTCCCTCCATCTTTATGTGGGTTCCAGGAACCAAACCCATGTCATCAGGCTTGTACTGCAAGCACCTTTGCCTGGTGAGCCGTCTTGCCAGCCCCGCCAGCCCCTTTCCATGTCTTCTTTTAGTAGAGAAAAGCATGTTCGATACATGTAGACTACCTTCAAAACATCCCCCAGGGCTTACAAGTGGCTCGGGGCGGGGGGGGGGGTAAACATGCTTGTTGAATGACCCTGATGACCTGAGTTTGATCCACAGTCCACAAAAGGCCAGATGCAATGCCTTGTGTCCATAATCCCAGCATCCGATGTGGGGATGGAAAACAGAGAGTGGAGCACTGCCCGGAAGTTCCCAGGTGAAGGAGAGAACCCACTGTAGAAAGATGTCCTCTGACCTCCCTAAGCCTCCATGTCTGCACATATACATACATTGTCCACAGACACACATACAGTAACAACAAATAATATAAAAACTGTAAATAGTATACTGATGCTTGCCCTACGATAATCTAAAGCCAGGGCTGAAGAGCTCACTAAGCAGTGAGAGCATGCACTCTGCTCTTGCAGGAACCCGAGTGAGACAGACACCCAGCACTCATATCAGTCTCCACCTGTACTCACATATACATACCCACATGCACAGTCACACACGAACACACAAATCCTTTTAAAACATATAAAGGGGCTGGAGAGATGGCTCAGGGATTAGGAGCACTTGTTTCTCTCATAGAGGTCCTGGGTTCAGTTCCCAGCACCCCCACGGTAGCTCACAACCATCTGTAACTCCCGTTCCAGGAGATGTGATACTCCATTCTGACCTCCTCAGGCACCAGACATGCATGTGGTACACATACATATATGCAGGTAAAACATTCATACACATAAACTAAATCCTTTAAAATGGCATTAAAAACACAGCAGACCATAACTGCCTCACAAATTATGTTTTTAATAGAAATGTAAAACAATATATCCAGTTTGGGGATTACTTTACTGCTGCTGCAAAACCAAACCAAACTGACAGAACAACCAAAGGTGGAAAGATTTCCTTCGACTCACAGTTTCTGGCTCACAGTTTCAAGGTCACAGTCCACCACAGTGTGGGGGGGGCGTGGTGGAGCACCCCATCTGTGGCAAGGTGGGGAGCACAGAGTGAAGGCCATTCACATTGTCATGGGCAGGAAGCAGAGAGAGGGCATGAGAGAACCAGGGGCTTCAAAGACTGGTCCCTCATCCCCGAACGTTCCCACAGCCTCCCAAAATAGTGCCACAAGCTGGGAACAAACTATTCAAAATACAAGCTCACGGTGGGGGGGTCTGGATCAGGTCCAAACTACAGCAGTTTTGGGTGGGACCCGCTGTTTTCTCTTCTGTACAGAGTGCACTCATTGGAACCTGAATCTCAGACCTGCTGTGCCATCAGATGGGTACGAACGTGCCGTGGAACCCGTAAGGCATCTGCACAGGTACCTCAGCTCGCCCCAGCTCTGTTAAGTTCTTCGCATCCAAGACAAGGAGAAAGTTACTTTGACTCTAGAAAAGGAAGTGCAACACTGAAGTTCCGTCTTCCTTTGGAAACCATCTCCACTGGCTAACCTTGCTAACAACGAAAGCACGTCTTCCTCAGGTTCCCAGTGCCTGTGCCTCACCCAGCCACCCACTAAGTGTTTGCCCAGTTGCCAACCTGGACAGAAACACCGTGACTAAAGAAGTTCACACCGTAAGCAAGGAGATAAGGTTGTTTGTGCCAATTCTCTTCATAAGATGGCTTTGAGTCTAACAATATTTTTGCTTGACCCTTTCTAATCCTGTAAAATACGCGGAAATTATTTCTCCCAAGTTAGAAATGCTGCTACTTTGTGTTACTTAGGAGCCGTACAAATGTCAGTGTTGTAAGTCAGTCTGAGATTGGTGATGACCTAATTACTGGAGTGTTAAGTTCATGGAATAAGCCCATAGCAGACATTACTAATTGATCACAGCACTCTTTTTTTTCCCTAAACCATTAAAGGGTACAGAACCCCACACCCAGGTGCCACTAATAATTGATCAAAGCTGGTGCTTGAGGAGAACACATTTGCTATAAGATTGCTCAGACAAGTCAGTAAGTAGCATTACTGAGATGCTAGCCAGGGCTTATGATACTGGAGTTTTTTAGGTCAGTTCACTGAAATTAAACATGGATGGTGGTATGAACATCAGGCCAGAAATCAGATGATTTAAACACTGGCTTTACCACCGTGAGATCAGATGCAAGTCACCTGCAACTTCTAGAAGTGACAAATTCCACATGAATAAAATGGTATTTCATAATTTATAATAATTATCATAATATGTATGAAAGTGCTTTGTACATAACAAATGCCTCTGAAGACACCACGGGTTATGATTTTACAAATAGGACTTTGAGAAGTATGGACCAAGACTTTTAAAGTGGGGGATATGTACACAGTAAAAAGGGGAAGAAGAGGACAGAGAAGATGCCACAAGGCATCAAAATAGACTGTGGGCTGCGTCACTCCACATCCTGCTCCGATGTACTAGTGCTGCGTTTTTATGGTCAGGGGCAGGCAAATGAACTTACCTGGTTGGGAGTGATCACAACAGAAAGAATAACCCCACCGTCCTCTTCATTGGCTCCTGGTGCCGGAATAAAAATGGGCTCTGAGGGGTAAAAGCCGTCCTCTCTCCAAACCTGCAAGTCCCCCCAACACACACAGAAGGCATCTGATGAAAGGTGAGGGTGAGTGGGAAGCGTTCCACAGCGTTTGTCACTGACAGCATAAATTGGGCATTAACAGGATGTTCTGACAGCGAACATGAACCCAGGTTTACTGCATTGAATGTAGGTAAGAGGAGCCTCTGCTGCCTCTAGATCACCATCTCATATAATTTCCCATCAACCTGAAATACAGGGGTCACTACAGCCTTTACCCCATAATTATTCCAAAAAAAAAATGACATCAATTTTACCATTAGTTTCCCAAGTTTTGGCTTTCCTTGAGATTTGTCATAGGAAACCAACCCCTTGCTTAAGTGATTCATGATTCTCAAACTTAGGAAAATAGCTAAGCTGTTGAAATATTAAAGAACCCAAAGAACTGGGCTGCAGAGACAGCTCAGCAGTAAGAACACTGGCTGTTCTTCCAGAGGACCCAGGTTCATTTCCCAGCACCCACACAACAGCACACAATTTCCTGTAACCGCAGCTCCAGGGGATCAGATGCCTTCATCTGACCTCCACAGGTTCCTGCACACACGTGGTGCACATAATACAGTTGGACACAAACACATTCACATAAAATAAACAGACAGTAAAATTTTTTAAGAAAAGTAATACATCTGAGGAACTACTTTAAACAAAACAGAAATAATTCAAAGGGCAGGGCAGGTCTTGGAAAAAGTGAGAAAGGAGATTTCCATTACCGTCAGTGTCTTGTTCACCACATCAACTTTAATCAGAGAATCCCCCACCAAATGCCGGAAGCCGCAGCCATAGAAGAAATTATATTTTTTGCCATTGAACTGGCCATAGTTGATTTGGGGAAATTCAATCCCTCCTTCCTCTACCAGGTCCTCATGGTGTAGATTTTCAGGAGAGCACCAGATCTAAGAGAGATCCCCAAAGGATTAAAAGTGGCTGCTTAACTCTCTTTACTTTCTCTTAATTCTCTTTCATTTCTCTAGTGTAAGGGCACACTACTCTGTACGTGGTGACAGGATCTGAGAACCACAGTTCTACGTCATGTTTCATATTGTTCCCCTTTCCACAGTGTGTGTGCACATGCAGATAACATTGTCAGGCTTTGTGACTACGTCAAATGCCACAGGAGGCAGAGTGCTTCTGTATTCTGCTAAAAGTAAGGCACCCAGAGCTGCACAGTAAAATTCTCGTGGGAAAAGCAGCGTCTCCAGAAGGTGCGGATGGTCCGGTCAACCTTAGAAGCTCACACCTTCCACAACCACTGGCAAGTTGCCTATATCCGGCTCAGAGCAGAGAAGGTATAGCCAAGCACAGTGTCCATCCCACCCAGTTTCTGTGACTCTTGTGCAAACAAGTCTCCATGACCTCACCCAAGCTCAGCCAACTATTATGAAACCTGCTGGGCACCGAACATTTGGAGAAGAGCCCAAGAGTAATGTCACTAAAACCCAGCCCTTAGTCTGGTGCCCGCTGGGAGCTTACCTTTCCATCACCCTGTTTCACAGCACTGGCAGAAGAATAGGACAGTGGACTAAGGTTCTTCCCCTCAGGGGCATCCACACTGGTATGTAAGGGCAAAACAAATCTTCGAGGGAAAGATCTTGCCACTGAATTATAGACCTGTTCAGAAGAGAGAAATAAACAGATGGGGAAATGTCATCCCTAGGATAAGAAACCAGTGACTTAAATCCAGTCATTACTAGAATTGTGCAAATAATAATTCTAATTCATTCAATCAACAAATATTTATTGAGCGCCTGTTGTAGGCTAAGTATTGTTTCAGATACTGGGAATGCAACACTGAACTTCATGAAATTTGCATTCTAGTGGTGGAATAGTAGTTATAAAATTAAATAGTTATTAATTAGCCTCCAATAAACAAATGATTATATAGTCAAAGGTCCCAGGGACTAGACTGTAACAAGGGAAGGTCCCTTTTTCATGTTTGCTGATTCAGAGAAGGCCCAGTTTAGCAGGCTAGGATTGCTCAAACCCCACACATTCTTGAGAAGGTCAATTTCCAAGACTAACCCTTAGCTGGCTCCTCGACACTGAGTTCTTAGACTGCTGTATCTGATAAGAGTATGTGAAGCCTTGAATGGCACTGTGTAGTCAATAAATATAGTTCATGATAATGATATTACTTAAAAAGAAAACCTTGGTGGCTCGCGGCGGTGGCGCACGCCTTTAGTCCCAGCACTCGGAAGGCAGAGCCAGGAGGATCTCTGTGAGTTTGAGGCCAGCCTGGGCTACAGAATGGGATCCAGGACAGGCACCAAAACTACACAGAGATACCCTGTTGGTGGTGGGGGGGGGAAATACCTGGGGTTTAAGGATGCAGCTCAATGGTACAGTGCCTGCCTAGCATGTATAAGACCCAAGATTTAATCTTCAGTTAAAAAAAAAAAAAGATTAATATCTGAGTTCTCCTAGGGGTCTAGAACTCCACGACCCGAGGTTACTTATGTTGGCTGGATTGCCTACATGGCTGATTCCCAGTGTGACCCTGAACAACCAGGTCTGTGAACTTCCCAGGAAGTTGACAGGTCTCACACAGTGTCAGGACCAGTTCTTTCTATGTGTCCTGTGCAACTACACTAGTAGAGAATTGCCCGCTGGAGCCTGCCTTCCTCCAGCTCCTTCTCTTTGTGCGCACTTTGCTGTTGTGCTAAGTCTTGAGTTCTCCTCGTGAACTGCTGATGCTATGGGTGATCAGAGGAACACTCCAAACAGTCTGTATATTGAGATGGTGTTTAAGCAGAAGACGCAAAGGAAACATGCACAGCTCCTGGGACCATGTGCTTTAAGCACACTGTTCTCTCTTGAAATACTGTGAGACAGAGAACAAACTGTACCATTCCTTGACCTACCTACCCCACGTCACCTCCATCCCACACAGAAATGTTTTCTCTGAGTAAAATACAATGCTGTTCTTTATTTGAATTTTTTTGAAACCTCTAGAATATTATTCTTAAACTTTATAAAGGATTGGCTCTTTAAAAATTACTTTTTAGCCGGGTGGTAGTGGCACATGCCTTTAACCCCAACACTCAGCAGACAGAGAGGCAGGCAGATCTCTTGAGTTTGAGGCCAGCCTGGACTACAAAGTGAGTTCCAGGACAGCCAGGGCAACACAGAGAAATCATGTCTCAATAAAATAAAAATAAAAATGACATTTTATCAACACCACTTTCTTTTGTAAAACCTTAGCTAAACAAAAAGACATTTAAGGTTGGGTCAGGTGGTATGAATCAACCATTCCTTTGAGAAGAACTAAAAGGGGAAAAAGTCTGGATAAAATGTTTAAAAATAAGTGTTTGGAGGCAATGATGAGCTAGAAAGGCCAGGGAGGACAACGAGGCTGAGATTTAGTAGGGAAAGGACCTGCAGATGGACCAAGTGTTAGAGGCAACTCCTTCCCCTCAGGACCTAGTGAGATGCTCAAAGACGTTAGTCATTTGAGAAATGTAAATCAAAACCACAGACACCACCCCACACCTATTAGTAGAGTTATTACTTTTAATAAAAACAACAAATATTGATGCAGGACTGTGGTTCAGTGGGTAAGAGCACTTGTCACACAGCATGAGGGCCTGAGTTTGAATTCTCAGAATCCATATAAAATCCCAGTTAGATGTTTGCATAGCATAGACATCTATAATGACCCAGCTTCTACTGGGAAATGAGAGGCAGGGACTGGTGGCTTCCCAGAATTCCCAGAATCCCCTGCCTCAGCCCCCCCAGTTCAAGCTGGGATTACAGGCTTGAACCATTAGGCTCAGTTTAAACTTTCCTTTTTTCTTTTGAGACAGAATCTCACTCTGTATCCTCAGCTGGCCTGAAACTCACTATGAAAACAGACTGGCCTGTAACTTACAGAAACCCGACTGCCTCTACCTTCCAAGTGCTGGGATTAAAGGTATCTGCCACCATACCTAGTTTAAACACTTTTTAAAAGAAGGAACCAATATACTTCATCACATTAATAAAAAAGGGATAAAATCCATGTGGTAATCTCAATGGTGAGAAAAAAATATGATATGCTACATTTATCCATGACCAAAATTCTTAGTAATATAGAAGTAAAAATAAAACTTCCCTAATCTAACAAAATATACACTTTTAAAAAAAATCTAGGTCAGGTGGCGGCGGCGGCGGCGGCGGCGGCGGCGGTAGCACACGCCTTTAATCCCAGCACTCAGGAGGCAGATCTCTGAGTTGGAGGCCAGCCTGGTCTACAGAGGGAATTCTAGAACAGCCGTGGATACACAGAGAAACCCTGTCTTGAAAAACAACAACAACAAAGGGGTAAAATGGTTTGCTGCGCAAGCCCCACAGCCTGGGTTCAATCGCCAGACCCCACGGTGAAAGGAGAGAACCAACTCCTGACAACTGTCTCTGCCTTCCCTCCCTTCACTTGTGTGCTGTGTCACCCGTGCTCACGCGCACACACCACACATATGCATACGTTCAATAACAATACATAAGCCCAAGTTTACAATATCGGTATCAGAGAAACTAGGGAAGAGGAATACATGGGGAAAGCTCCATGCTTTCAGCTTGCTTTTTTTCTTTAACCCTAAGTCTGCTCTGTAACAGTCCATTAATTAATATACAGCAAGCAACATCTTTAAAAATAAAATGTTAGCCGGCCGGTGGTGGCGCACGCCTTTAATCCCAGCACTCAGGAGGCAGATCTCTGAGTTGGAGGCCAGCCTGGTCTCCAAAGCGAGTTCCAGGAAAGGCGCAAAGCTACACAGAGAAACCCTGTCTCGAAATAACCAAAAAAAAAATAAAAATTAAAAAAATAAAATGTTAATGCCTGGCATGGTGATACACACCTTTAATCTCAGCACTCAGAAGGCAGAGGAGTTCAAGATGTTTACCTACCTGGTCAAGCCCTTCCCCGGCTTTCCTGAGATTCTGTAGCTGGTAAACTTCCAGGCTTCTCCCATCATCCTGACAGCACAGATCCATCACAATACAGCCCTGGTCCTCAAAGGCGTTGATTTGATGAAAGGTAACAAAAGGGTTGCTGTAATACACTCCTGGGAGGGTCTGCAGGACACACAAACAATTAGAAAGACACTCAGTTTCTTTCCATCTCCTTCCCTCCCCTCCTTTCTGTCGTCCCCTTTCAGGAATAAATCTACAAAACTCAAATTAGAAGAATCCCCACCCCCAACTTCCATGCCATGGTCAATAGGTACAACGGAAGAAAAATCAGTATATAAAAGCAAATGATTTAAGGAAGTTCATTTCACGTTAATCAGTGAACTCAGGCGGTCTGACACAAACCAATCTATTGTTGTGACTAATTTAAAAGCCTTCCTGAAATGTGTGGTCTAATGTTTTACAGGATAAACAGGTCCTAGACTCTAATTACAAGATTAATAGAAAATACTGTTGCTTAGGATGCTTATTATAAATTAAGTGAATGACTGAAAAATACACTCATTATTCAAATAATTTTGTAATGAAATCAGGAAAATTAAATTTAGGACACTATCTTCTTAGAGATAAACATAGACAAGTACAATGACACCATTACTAATGGGGACTATAAGAAGATACGCAGCCTGACATGCTGGACTTCAGTGGGACTATGATATTGGCACACCAAGTCCCAGAAGCAGCTACTTTAAGCTTCAAATTGCTGTTGCAGAAGTGACGAAAGAGCTGTGCATAAACTGCACCCCTCTGCACTTTTCTGGCATGAGAAAACCCGTGATGAGAGCTTCCTGTACCCTTTTAATTCAATCAGTTGGAGGGGTAAAAACATTCCCCACAGTTTCCCAACATGCAGCATCCATTGTGCTAATTAATTAATTAGCAGACAATCCAACCAGAAAAAGGAAATAATACCCCTAATTAGAAATGTCTTTAAAAATAATGTATGAAGGTGAAGAGTCAGCCCTGTGGAATTCACCTTCGGGGCATACCCTTTCATTATAAATATGCTCAAATACTCAGCCTGTCCACTGTGTTTATCCACCACATGAAACCGTGTGTTATACTGGGGCTCCCAGCTTATCCCGTCAGCAAAGGCCTTCCCCCGGATTTTAGAAGTGACTATTTTCCACAGTTTCATCTTTAGAGGCTGTTCGATGAAGATTATGTAGTTTTTTGTCATTCCTAAAAGTTTCCAGAAAAGAATAAAATGTTACTTGGCAAACTAGAGTGAACTGAAATGTGGCAGTGAGAGGACCCGTCTGAAAACTGGCATGTTACTGCTGACCTAAGTAAACACCACCCAGAAATACTGTGCTGTTTCCCAGCTCAATGGACATATTTCCTGTTTCTGCATAGAAAAGAGAACTGTTAAGAATACTTGGGTTAATGCCCTTGGTTGGGCTTTGCTTTTTTTTTTTTTTTTTTCATTTTAAGTTGTTTTGGTTTAAGGATAACAGAAAGCAGAACAATATTAAAGTGCCATCCATGCTCAGTATATTTACTCCTTAGTCTTTTTCCTGTACACCCTGGGAGTGAAGACCTAGGAGTATTTTGGCTATCACAATTTACAATATGTAAAGTAAATGTTCTGAATAAAGGCTAAAACATCTCAAAAGTTAACAAAACATTATTTTTAAAGGCTGAAACAATCTATACAGAATATAAGGTTCACACACACACACACGAAATAGTCAAGGCCTTTTCATGTGTGGCTAATATTTTAGGATTTTAATACTGACTCAAATTTTTCATTATCAATTTATATTTCTAGTAACTACTTACATGAAGAAGCCATGTCTCTTCAAGCAATCTGTAGGCTAGCATAAGGAGTACAGGGCTAAACAGAATCACTTAACTGGTATTAATGCAATCTTGACCTCAGTACTGTAACACTCTGATAAGTGATCAACATGGTACTTGTCAAAACTAATCTTTGTGATACAGCAATATTAATTCAGAGCCCAGGGCAACTGGCCTCATCCATAGACTTACCAAAGCTATGGTAGTAAGAAGGCTTCATAGTCTCAGCAGAAGTGATAGAACACAGCACTTGTGCTCCATGAATCGTCTCCCCAGGCCCTGTCTTCTCTGGAGGAACCCGAATAATATTATAGCAAGAACCTGAACAACAAAAATTTCTCCCTTTACCTTTTTTATATACATTCTAAAATGAAATAACCCTTGCTCTTGCAAGGGCTTGGTATTTAGCGAGCATGCTATAAATAGTTATTGATAGATTAACTAATACCACACGTTTATGAAGTTATTCAGTGAACAAATAAATATTTAGGTGATACTGAATTATCTTCCTGGTATTATAATTTGCAGTCTAAGACATGATGAACTTATATAACATGGAATTTCACAATCTCCATTATTCTTAAGGAACAAAATAACTAACACTTTCTTCTTGGTTCATTTATTCTGCAGCCATTTACTGGTCACTAGTCATATTCCAAACACTGTCCTAAGAAGTCTAAATACTGTATTTCAAACTCACAGCAGTACACAGAACAGACAAAAATCTATTCATCTCTAACTCAAATTCTTTAAAAAAACTATGAGCAAAAATGCAATGCATCTGATTGTGATATGAACTATAATGTAAACAAGCTAGAAATGGGGGCTGCAGTGATTGTGTATGGGTAGGCATTCCTGTTTGCCATTTTGAATATGGTAGTCTGGGGTGATACCATTCAAGTGAAGACCTGAAGAAGGTGAGGAAGAGATTTGAGAGCATCTAGGAGAAATGCATTCCAGACAGAGGAAAGTGAATACGCAGCCAGGAACAGTTTGTAGTGTTCAAATAACAACAAAGGGGCCAGCGTAGTCCTGTCTGCTAAGAAGGAGAATCTAAAAGATGAGTCTAGAGAGGTGGATGGGGTAAGAGGTCAACCTGGCCACTATGCTGAGAACATGGAAAAGTAAGATGAAGAAAGTATTGAAGAAATCAATTAAGAGGTTAGTTTGATAATTTTAATTGTAAGAACACTGTGGTTCAAAAATAGATGGGTGGCCATGGAAGTGATGGCATGAGGTAGTTGGAGTTTGAAGATATTTTGAGGGCATTGCTCAGATGATTCTTTTGATTAATTGGGTGTAGGTGTAAGAGAGAAACATGAAGAATGATTCCAAAGTTGTCATTAGCGACTGGAAGGATGGCGCTACCATCAACTAAAACGAGGAAGACTCATTTTTAGAGAGTTCAGCAGAGAAGATCAAAGGTTTGGTTTTGTAATGCCTGTTGACATCCTGGTAAAAACACCGAGTGAGCAACAGGTACAAATTACCTGTTGCAGATGTCCAAGGTGGAGATAAAGACAAGTTTTGAGAGACCACTTCAAAATAGGAAACATCATGTTTTGAACAGTGACAGAAAAAAAAAATAGACAAGAACAGTGATGGGTTAATACGAAGAACATAGTTTAAGTGTTAAAAACTAACTGGGTTGATAAAATGTCTAAAGAATTTTTGCTAATTTGTAAGGAGGATCATAAAATATCTGAAAAGGCTAAAGCTTTACTATGATTTGCCCATTGATTCCTTAGTCCCTTTCCTACACCTTTTTGTTCTTCAAAGTAGATCATTGCAGGCATTTTAAAAATTACAATCAAAAGTATTATGTATCCAAATGTATCCCAGGTATTCAGGCTCCCTGCAATTTACGTATGCATTGAGTTCCAGTTCAAAACCTTCTCACTGAACCAGATAATCCAATGAGAAAACAGAAGCAGGTTTGCTGTTAGGATTAGAGTATAAAAGGATTCCCAGTGCTGGCACTTGGATTACCCAATTCACTGAATTTAAACACTTAGTCACTGAACTGTTCTAACTACAGAGCACTGAAGGCATTGTGAAGGAATTATGCAAGACCAGCTTCTAATCCGGTGAGGAATGTGAAAGAGAGCTGCCTTGCACAGTATCTGAGTCTGGCAGTCTCCAGGAGTTTGTATAAACAGGAAGTTGAGGTAAAGTAACAAGCAGGGGCAGTCCTAATTGGTGCCTGCGTTTCTCAGCTAGACCTAGAGACTGCTTGCACCAAGATGCCCTGGGATCCATAAAGGTGCAGATTCTTGGCGTCTTTTCACTTCTGCTGAACCAGAATCCCTAAAGATGGATGGTGCCTGTGGTCTATCCTGATAGTGAGCATTCTAGATGATTCTTAGATGCAGTAAGGTTGAGACTGATGATCTAGTAACTATTTTAAGATATATAACTAAGAACGATATTTTCCAAATTACAAGTAAGTTTCAAAATAAACTACTTGGTCAATAGAGTTAATAAGAAGTGGATTTTTTTTTTAATGACTAAAAAGTGATGGATGGAACAAAACAAACAGAAAACCTACCCATGTAGGCTTTCATGTACATAAAAACCAGTGGTCTTGTTAGGACAAAGGTCCTGATTTAGCAGATTTAGGTGATGTTGAGACTAACTAAATTCTTTGAGGGCAAAACCCAGGTAACTGTATGGTTCCCCCAGTGAATCCAATATAAAGATAGATTTGAAAAGGTCACTGAAGGCTGGCAACATAACTCAGTCAGTAAAGGCACTTGCCACCCAGTCTGATGACCTGATTTCCATCCCCAGGTCACACATGGTAAAAGGCAAGAACTCACTCTCACAGCTTGTCCTCTGGTTTCCACATGGTCTCCACACATTACTATATCCATTGGAAGGATTTCTACTGTTTCCTAGAACAGCTTTAAAGAAAAGAAGCTAGATGGAAGCGTATTCAGGACGCCCTATCTGTACCTAAGCCAATAAAACTAAAACTTCAGCATCCATCTTCATAGACACTCATATGTGTAGATACAGACCTATGGAGGAGCTATCCACAGAGCCGACTATTCACCAAAGGTATACCACAACCACAACACGTTTCATTGACTGTAGACACTAGTCTAACAATAGTCAAGGTAGATAGTCACAAATATCTAACACTCTCAACTAACACACTCTTGTTCAGAGACAACATGCTCTCAAAAACAGGAATGCAAATTTGCCTTCCCTGAGAGAGTGGGTGTATCATTTTAAAGGTCTTGAGTAAGTGGAGGGAGAAATGGTGACTGGGTGGAGACTAGATGTTAAGTAATAACAATACAGCCTTCTGTAGTCGGGACGGAAACCTAATAAAAGGGGCCAACAGAATGACTTACAGCAAGCCTTTGTGTTTAAAGTCAGGCCTGGTTTCAGGTCTGGCTTAGAGACATGGAAATTGGCTCAAGTAAATGACTTAAACATCCTCAGGGCTCACTGGTCTCATCTGTAAAATGGAGGTGAAAATCGAGTTGTATACTTTGAGAGTTGGCGTGTACAGATTAAAGAAGGAAACAAGAAATATGCTTATCTCTAGCCTATCTTAGGCACTCAATAAACATTAGCTGTAATTACTAGCTACTGGAACATTCTAGAGGAGATTGGTAGCAGGTTTGGAACTGTGTAGATGACCAGCAATATGGGGTATAGCATATGCCATACAGCTATGGCCTTGACTTACTTTGTTAGTTACTTCTGTGTGATAGACAGTGGGCCCTCCCTACGTTCCTTTTCTGTAGCATTTTACATTTTGTTTTTACAATACAGTATGTCTTTAAAGTTCATATTCATATTCAAGAGATATGCGCCTTCAATGCTTATAACATCCAAAAATCATAATGGAACATAAAAATGTAAGTTACACTGAAAAAGACGTATAGGAAATCAGTTGCCAAGCATAGGTACAATAGGACAACAGAACACATACTTAATGATAAACCATGTCTTTTAACCTCAGTAATACCTCTTTGGAACCTTTCAAGTGATAGTTCCTGTTTACATTTTAAACATAATGGCACTTGGGGAAACAGTATACTCCTAATTACATCTAAAAATACTTGCACCCTCACTTCACCTCTTGGCCCATAGGTGTTCCCCATATTGTATGCTGTTCCATCTGGGTCATAATGAGGGTGTGCAGTTGCTCCATTCACAGCAATGAATTTGCTCCAGTCCACCTGCAGGTTTAAGACTACTTGAGAATTATAAATGATACACAATAGATCTTTATTAACATAAATTAGCATAGATAACAGAAGCATGTCATCTATGTTAAAAGTGTGATATGAGGAACCTCTGAGAAATCAAAATTACTTTTCCTGCTAAAAAAAAGAAACAGATGCAAAAACAAAACAATAAAAGCCAGCAGTACCACAGCCACCAACAAAAACATCTGTACAGATTTATCTAGTATCATGGCAAAATTCAAAATAAGCATAACAATTGTAATCAAAAATAAAATTAAAATTTTAGTCTGAGGTGGTGGAACACAACTGTAATCCCAGCACTTGGGAGACTGAGGCAGGAGGATCACAAGTTAAAAGCCAGCTTAAGGTACATGGTGAGTTGTGGGCCAAGCTGAGCTACAGAGCAGACACTGTATCAACAACAGAGTTGTCCTGAAATTGTATTAATTAATGTGCCAAGGCAATACGGGCCTACACAACTTCTAATCTGATAGTTACTGTGCCTAGGAAGAACATGAGCCTGTCAAGGCTACTTCCCTCAACCCCGGCCTTGTGATGTTAAAACTAAGGTAGGAATTTGGGATTATCTTTAAGGAAAACCAGCCCCACAAGCATTACAATCCTGGCAGAGGGTGACGGTAGTCTAAATTAATGGTGTCTTTATTTCTGTGGAGGCGAGCCTCTGATTTCTTCCTTGGCTATCTAGATTCTTCAAGGGACTTTGAATAGAAAAAAAAATGGGATCTATTCTATTCACTTGGGGCCTGCACATTACCTTTTCCCTCCTTTCCAGAGTTTCAATGTCCACTTTATTCATAAAGTTAGTCTCAGTGCTCATGTAGTAGTCACCCTTGTACTGTACGAAGTTGACATTGGTGTTGTCAGTCATGACTGAAACCAGGTAGCAGACAGTAAGCACATGCTCTGAGGGAGAAATTTTCAATGCCCTCCTCTCTTTCACACACACACATACACACACACACACAGAGTGTATTTTTCAAGGGCTGGAGAAATGTCTCAAAACTTAAGAGTACATGTTGCTCTTCCAGAAGACTTGAATTCAGTTCCTAGCACCCACATGGCAGCTCACAACCATCTGTAACTCCAGCTCCAGGGGATTCAACAACTTCTTCTGACCCCCAAGGACAACTACAATCACAGACACATGCACATAAATAAAAATATACTTTTAAAATGTATATTTTTCAAGATTTCTATTTGTATAGATACTGATTAAATGATGATCACTGCCATTTTATGGGCTCTTTACCAGGTGCCTCAAACCTTGACATGAAACGTTCAAAGATATTCTTGCATGGGTCAGGAAGAGCCAGTGTGCCAAATTCTGAGATCACAATCCTATCTCCAGCACTGTTGGCCTTGTATGAGTCACTCTGGAGAAACCTGCTCCGGTATGTCACTGTGCCCTTCTCCATTTTGAACTGGTGAAGCAAAGCCATTCCATCAAACCAGTGATTGAATCTGCAAAGAGAGGAAACAACAGAAACTAACTTATGAGTAAGGAGAGCACGGGGTCAAAATGAGGGGTGGAGTGATCTCTCTGCCATCCAAATATAAAGATAAGCAAGTGGTGTGTGTTCCCAGGGCCAATTATATAACTCAGAGAATTTGAAATTAAGGAATGACAGTGTTCTGAATTCCCTGGGCTACAACAGGGAAGGGCAGCTTGCCTTCTCCTAACCCCGGCCCTGTGATTCTGAACCCCTGTCAAAAAGCTCACTTTCCAATGCGCTGAAGGAAAACCCTACAGAGGTCAGGCCTAAGATGTTTCTGCTTTTTCCCCCTATGATGAGGAGGACAGAGGAAGCTTGGCATTTTCTAAATCAGAACAAGTTCCTAAGAAGAAACATTCATCCTCAAATCCTAAATGCATTAAGTTTTCTGTTTACTACAGTTTTTTTCAATTTTACTTTTTGCATCATCACTTTGGCCTCATGATTATGCTAGAAATTGTCTATCAAAGTGATGGAGCAGGGTTAGCAAGATGGTACAGAGGGTGAAGGTGCTTGCTACCAAGCCTGATGACCTGACTTTAATCCCCGGAACCAGAGGCTGGAGGGAGAGAACAGACTCCTGCAAGCTGTCCTCTGGCCTCCACACATATGCCATGGCACATGTAAAAATAAAATTAAAACATGGAACATCAAAAACCTGTAAGCAAAAAAAAAAAAAAAAAAAAAAAATGTAGCTTTGTTTTGAAAAAAAAAATTTATCACAGCCAGTATAATGATACATATCTGTGATCTCAACACTGGAAAGGTAGATGCAGGGGGACTATGAGTCTGAGGCCATCCTGAGCTAAACCCCTCTCTCAAAAGAGCAATAAACAAACAAAAGAGCTATTATGTGGTCCTTTCTTTCCTAAGTTTGACAGATTAAATGCTTGATGGCATCAGCATGGGCAAGGAAGGTTAGCATCGTTGTCTGAAAAGACAATGGTTCCTGAAATCAGGGCTGGTCTTCGCTCACTCAGGCTCAAGTCGACATTACTCACGAGAGCCAAAAGACAGAAGCAAGGAAAGCATCAACTGATGACTAAAAACAAACCAGTTGTAGAGGTTTGTGCCTGGTACTCCCAAATATGCACTTTGACACACTATTCTGAGTCTGAAACACTTGAGGATCAGCCGCTGCAGACGAGCACTATGGCCTTCTATTTTCTTTCCAAAAGTGGGAAATGGAACTCCCTCATGAAAGATGGCCTCCCTGTATCAGAAGGAAGAGAGACACCCTGCACCTGGAGACAGGGAGGTGAAGCAAAGAGAGAACAGGATAACCTGGCTAACAGAACACTCACTTTGACAGTCACTTTCCCACATCTAACTGCCCCAACTCCAACCCTTGCCACATTCTCACAATTTACTCCTCTTGGTCCAACTACTACTACCCAGGCTTTAGATTAAATGATTCTCCCTTCCAGCACACCCCCAGTGTGTGTGTGTGTGTGTGTGTGTGTGTGTGTGTGTGTGTGTATGTGTGTATGTTGTTTGCTTGTTTGTGTCAGGGTCTGACTATATAACCAAACAAGGCCTTGAACTTGCTATGTAAATGAAGCTAACTTTAAACTTGTGATCACCCTGCCCCAGCCTCCCAAGTACTAGATTATAGGCCTGCACCACACTCAACTGCTTCTCATTTTTCTTACATGGGTTCCCAAGTACATACAAACATTAGCAAGTAGAAGTTATGTGACTTCCCCCACACACACTATTAATCTTCCCAATTGTTGATCTAATTCTTGGGACTAGTGAAGACCACAAGACGATGAGAAAAATTTTGCCTCCTCTACAATACACATCATATTATCACCTAGCACTAAAAAGGAAGAAAACGCTATCATATGTCACAGCACAGATGAACCTGGAGGATCATTATGCTAAGTAAAACAGGCTAGTCATGAAAGTACAGACACTGTAGGGTCTACTTATGTTCGACATTAGAAGTAGGCAAGGGGCCAGAGAGCTGGCTTAGTGGCTACAAGCACAGCGGCCAGGCTGGATGATCCGAGTTGGATCCCAGAAACCACATGGCCAATGGAAAAGAATTGACCTCTGAAAGTTGTCCTCTGACCTCCACATACATGCCATGGCATGTGAACATGTACACATGTATGTGCACACAATTAAACACACTCAATAAATGCACTTTAAAGTGAAAAGTAAAATATTCAGGTTTATAAAAACAGGAATGAGGTTGGTTAATGGACTTGGAGGACAGAGAAAATGACAAATTGTTACTTAACTGGTTAGTTCCAATTTTGCAAAATGAGAAAATTCTGAAAATGTTTCACAATGTGAATACACATGACACTACTGAACTGTACAATTAAAATGGTCAAGATGTAAAGCTTACATGTTACAAATTTTACCACATTTTTTTAATGTAGGGAAAAAGAAGTCCCTTTATTCTCATGATTTCAGATGCCATCTTTATCAGATGCTCAGTTTGGTAAGTTGTGGGTCTGTTTCTGGGCTTCCTGTTCTGTTATCTGCTCCCTGTTCATGAACAGCATCATAATGTTTCAACAGTAGAGAATTTACAGTGCTCTTAATGCCTTGTAAAGCACTAACAATTTTCATTTTCAGTGTGTTCTTGATAATTCTTGCATATTTATTTCTGCATATGAACTTTGATATTAATTAGTCTAACTTCCTGAAATAGCTTGTTGGGATTTTTATTAATATCATAATGTGTTTACAAATAATGGAAAATGCACCTTTAAAATGCTGTCATTCTGTTCAAGAACAAGAGGTGGTTTTCCATTCATCCAAATGGGCAGATATGCCTATGGCTTGGAAGTAATCTGCTCTGTAATATTTTTAAATGTTGGAAATTTTTACATGAAAAAAATTGAACTATAGCAAGGTCACTGGGATGGGATAGGGTGGGCATGGATTATCCAACACAGCCTCTTTTAGAAATCTTATGTTACTCCCTGCCAGTCTCCTCAGCTATTTCTATAGACTATTTTTTTTATTGCCATCATCTGGGGACCTGGAGAAATGGCTTAATGGTTTAGAACACTTGTTGCTTTTGCAGAGGACCTGTGTTCAAGTTCCAGAACTATATGGTAACTTACAACCATGTGTAACTTCAGTTCCAGGGCATCTGATGCTCTCCTCTGACCTTGGGCACCAGGTATGCACATGGTACACATATATACATGCAAGGAATACATTAATATACATAAAACAAAATAAATAAATCAAAAACAATTTCAATAAGAAAAGAATTGCAATCAGCAGTAGACATATCTACCCATTATCTCATATACCTCAGACACCCAAAGAAATGATATTCTAAAGACTGACTGGGTTTTCACCCAGTGTATCTACCTATTGAGGGCTATCTAGCTAGGTACAGGCTATTGATCAAGATATTGGGAACATACGGATAAATTAGGAAGCATTTCTGCCCTCATGGAACTTACATCCTAGCAGAGAAACATAGCTAACACACATAAACGAAGAAAAACAAACAAGGCTGGAGAGTTGGCTCAGTGGTTAATAGTTCCTGTTGCTCTTAGGATATGGGTTCAGTTCCCTGCACCCACATGGTGGCTCACAATCACCCGTAATTCCAGTTTCTGGGGATCTAATATCCTCTTCTGATCTCTGCAGGCACCAGGCATATATTTGACACACATACTTACAAGTAGGCAAAACACTCATACAAATAAAATATATGAGAAATAAGTCATTTAAAAAACAAACCAACAGAGTAAACAGACACTAGCAACAACAGTGCTATGTAGAAAACTGGTAATGCAGTCAGTCTTGATGTTTTTAGAATTAGAAGTCACAAGAGGCATTAAAGGAAGTGAAATTTGAGTTGACATCAAAAGGACAAAAATCAGGCCTGAGAGATGAGGGAAAACAGGTAACAAAGCATCAATGCCAAGATATTGGGTAAAAATATGAAGAACTGAAAGAAGTCATTGTGTCTGGGAGGTTCAGGATGGCAGAGAAAGAGGTAGGAGGTGAAGGCGGTACCTTTCCTTCAGGACCTTGTGGTGAAATATCTCAGTAGTCTCGAAGAGATCTTTGCATGGCTCCCTTGGGCATAAACCCAACGAGAACTTCAAATTCACAATTCACGTGGGGGTGAGGGAGCAAAATGGTTTAAAACAAAGACAAAAAAACAACTTTTTTTCCCTCCTCTAAGCAACAATTTCCCTCTCTATAATCAAAGGGATAGAATAATCACCTCAGAGAAGAAAGAGAGTTGAATGCATGCTCCATAGAATCAAACCACACCACGAAGCCCAAATTGTTCTCCAAAATCTAGGCTTACTTATCCTTTCCAAAGTCGAACTTCCCAGGTCCAACTCGAAGTAGATAGCCATTGAGCCATTCAGGAATGTGTCCTCGGACTTGGGCAGACACGGTGTTCAGAGTCTCCTCCACCGTGGTCAGCAGCGGGGCAATGCACGGCAGATTCTTTCGCTGTCTCAACATGGTTTTTGGTATTTCCCACGTATTTCTTCAAAACTGTGGAAGAGAAGCAAAAAGCATGCACTTGCACACGTGCATGCACACACACATTATAACAGGATCTCTTGCTAATGTGTTTATTCCCCTACAGACACAAGTACACACACACACACACACACACACACACACACACACACACACACACACACACACACACGTTAGAGGATCTCCTTTTAGCATGCTTATTCCCTCAAAGACAATTCTATGGACTGGAAGCTTGAAGGGAAATGTGAACTAAGTCAAATAGTCTCCAAATTCCTCTCTCCTTTTCTTTTCTTTCTTTTTTTTAACATAATTTCTGTATTGATTCTCTGGGAATTTCACATTGTGAACCCTAATTCTGCTCGCCTCTCAGTCTCTCTCCTCATATCCTCCCCTCCCCTCTGCAGAGGCCCACCGCAAAAGAAAAATTAAAAAAAAAATTAATCAAAACAAAACAGAGCAAGCCAACAAACAGAATAAAACAAAACAAACAAACAAACAAACCACTTCACTCCTCCATCTTTGCCGCCCCTCCCACACCTCTTCGTTCATCCTGGTGGCATTGGGAGTGGTGTGTCACAGTATATACGCCCTTTTGTCCAATCAGCTTTACTTGCAAATGTTCATTGTAACGAGTCATTGGTTTGGTTCAAGGAATTCCTCTCTCCATTTTGTTACTCTCAAGTTACCAGCACGGGTTCTCCATTTTGAACCATGACAATCCTTAGATTTCTCTCAGTAATAATCTACCCAAGTGTTAACTCAATACTGTAATTACTACTACTGTCCTCTCTCATAGTTGAACAATGTCTTTCTTTTTCTAGATTAACTCCACGTTAACTCCAGATGTGCTAATAGCAATTTAACTGTTAGAGCAAAAATGGTGGCCATTCAATATTACCATAGTTAGGTTGATCATGGTACCTTAGATAAGCCAGAATGTAACACCAAATATTTCAGTGTGGTCTCTATCTATTTAGTAGGATTTGGATTAATTTCTTCTATTTTAATTATATATATATATAATATATATATAGTTGATATATAATATATAGTATATATAATATAGTGTATAATATATATACACTAATACTCTATGAAATGACACGAGAGTGAAATCTTATCCTATAATCAGGAGCTGGACATCATCCCTGTTATTTCATACTTACATACTTACAAGACTTCACAAGATAGTGGTGCATGAACGCAGAGTGAGGTGTGGTCAAACATAACTTTAGTTATTACCCAGTTACTTGTAACTTTGGCTACAATTCTTTATTTCATAAATAGAAGGTTTGCAGAGGTACAGGAGTTAGACTTAAAAAAAATAACAGATAAACATCCAAAGACCAGAGATCTATGTTCTTTTGGCAATTTGTTTTATACTGTCCAATTTCTTGGAAATACTAAGTTTGAAGTACATATGACCTTTTACTTTCCTAAATATAACAACTCAGGCCCAGCTCTTTCTTGTTTTCCCAAATAACATTCATTTCACCCGGGATGCCCTTCCCAAAGCCTCTCCCTAAGAAGATTATAGCTGAGGATGTAGGTCAGTGGTAAAGTGCTTCTTCCCCAACATCTACAAGGCCCAGTGTTGGATTCCAACACTGAAAAAGAAGACAAGGAGAATATCTGGCAGTTGTGGTGGCACACAACTGTAATCCCAGCACACAAAAGAAAAGGAGGAGGAGCATATGAGGCAGGCTGGACTATGAAGTAAGATACTGTCTCAGAAGGGCAAGAGGAGAGCAGGGGGAAGCAGGAGGACCAGAAGGTAGCTCAGTCAGTAAACTGCTTACTGTGCAAGCATAGAACATGAGTTCAATTCCAACACCCACATAAAGAACAACAATGACACTGGGTGCAGCAACAAGCCTTGTTATCCTCGCACTGGGACAGTGGGAGAGTCTACGCTTGGCTGGCCAGCCCATCTAGCCCAGTTAGTTATCAGCTGCAGGGTCAGAGAGAGATCCCATCTCAAAAAGATGGAAAAAAAACTGAAGAAGACACCTGCTATCAACCTCCGGCCTCTGCCTGTGCACATGCACAGCCATGCAAACACACACACAGATGGTGATGTTTTATTTGTACTAAAATGTGATGTGTATGTTAATAAATAAAGTTGCCTGGGGGTCATAGCTAATAGCAAGCCTTAGCAGAAGCTGGGTGGTGGTGGTGCACGCCTTTAATCCTAGCTCTTGGGAGGCAGAGCTAGGCGGATCTCTGTGTGTTCAAGGATAGAGCCAGCATGGAGACACATGCCTTTAATCTCAATACCAACCATAGAAGACCTGGAGGTCTGTACAGACAGGCAGTGACGAGGCAGTCATATGGTTGGGTTTACAACCAATGAGAAGGCAGAACAGAAACACTATAAAAAGACAGATACACAGGAAGTAGCTCTCTTTCGGAGAGGTAGGACAACAGCAACAGTGAAGGGTAGGGTTTTTAGCTCTTAGCTATTGCTCTGACCTCTTGGCTTTCATCTCTGTATTGGCTCTGTGTTTCTTATTTAATAAGACGGTTGGTTACATCTACGTGCGCGCGCGCGCGCGCACACACACACACACAAAACTGAAAAAGTAAAGAAGATTCTACCTGTTGTTCAAGGTCTAACTCAAATATTACTTCCTTTAGAGAGCATACATAGCCAAAGAGCCCAGGATCAACTCTTAAGTCACTTCCAAATGAAGTTTTTAACCTCTCAGTGCTTTTTCTTCTTTTATAAGACAGGAGATAAAAATTTTTATCATGTGGGCTGGTGAGATGGTTTAATGACTAAGAGCACAGGCGGCTCTTCCAGAGGCCCCGGGTTCAATTCCCAGCACCCATATGGCAGCTCACTTCTGTAACTCCAGTCCCATGTGATCCAACATCCTCACACATACACACAAGCAGGCAAAATACCAATGCACATAAAATAAAATTAAAAATTGAAATTTAAAAAATAAAGTTAGGCGGAAGTGGTGCATGCCTTTAATCCCAGCACTCGGGAGGCAGAGGCAGGCGGATCTCTGTGAGTTCGAGGCCAGCCTGGTCTACAGAGTAAGTTCCAGCACAGCCAGGACTGTTTCACAGAGAAACCCTGTCTCAAAAAAACAAACAAACAAAAAACAAAAAAACAAAACAAAAAATTTTTTTATCATGCTTAAGGTAATAAGTGACCATGTAAGTTTATAGGAAGCTTTAGAATACAATACATATCCCCAAAATGTTTAGTATTATTTATTTAACTTTTAATGATCAATACAATAAGATGCACTACGGCTTTTCTTTCTTTGAAATATTTTAGTTTTTCAACAAAGAGCTGGACATTGCTAAAAGACTGAAAAGTCTCTAATTCCAAAAAGAGGAACCTGTTGCCTAGGGGGTGAGATGAGTCACTCCTGTATTGTGCCTCTGTCCTGTCTAAAAACTGTGCAACAAAAAATCCAACCCTGTTCCTCTCTAGTACAGGAGCTAAATTCCAAATTCCTGGACTCCACTCCATACATAATAATACATAGTCTCTGTGGTGAAGCAAGCAGGCATACAACAAGGTGGGAATGATAGATAGTATTTAGAGGTATTAAGAAAATGCTTTGAAAAAAAGCAAAGAGAAATCTTGATTTTTTTTCTTACTCTACCTTTGTAAACAGTGGCAAATTTATCTTACTCTCCTCTTAGATTAAATTTCCCCAATAAAAGCATATTATTAGCTATTTTAGGTAGAGTTAAACTGAATAGCCCAATTAGATACACATGAATTATAATTATTTCACATTTTTATGTCTTTGCACCACATGTATGCCTGGTGCCTTCAGAGGTCAGAAGTGGTTACTGGATTGCCTGGAACTGGAGTGCAGGATGGTTGAGCCACCTTGTGTATGCTGGGAATCAAACCCAGATCATCTGGAACAGTAGCCAGTGCTCTGAACCACTGAGCCATCTCTCTGGCCCCTTCATTTTAGATTGTATTTAGATATCTGCATGCTCTATACTCCATGTTATTGGAAATCTTATACTCTGCAAATTTCTTGTGGTATTTGATATGGCTGCTACCATCTCCTCACCCATTTCTGTCCTTGGCTAGGAAGACAAGCTATTTGACCACTTAATTGCTGGTTTAGTTTTGCTGCCTCTAACTATGCTGCTTTTTGTCAGCATCCTTATTCATTAGCTGGCAACCTGAGGCAAAAATCTTAACCCCATCCAACCTCAAGTTTTTCCAAGATAAAATAAGGATTAAGAGAGGTTAATGATTCCTGCTTATATCTACCATCATAATGAAATATAATGATACTTTGCAAATGTTAATCTCCTTCACCGATCCTTTCCCTCTTATCACCACATAAATGTCAAGGTATAACCTTGGACCTTTACTCTTCAATTTCAGCATTTTCCTTTAGTCATCTCATCTCGGCTCTTAAATTCTCCAGTTATGTCTCAGACGTGACTCTCAGCTCTTCACCTTCTCTTCTGAATCAGTTCTTCGGCCAGCTAAAACACCTCACTTCAGTCTCTCTGTGGGCGCTGAACTCATCTTGTTCCCTGGCCTTACAACACAGTTCTTCTGACCACAGCAACACAGGGCCCGTAGGAAATGTCTTAAAGACTTTCGTGGCTTGTGTATATATTTCCCAGACTCAAAGTTCTGCACGGTTAACTTCCTTTTCACCAGTCTCTCCTTGGGACTACATGTTGTTTCCTAACCTAAGCGCAACTTCCTCAGCACCGAGGCCTCGACTTTTCCTTCCTATGTGGCACTTCCTTCCTACTGCCCAGCTCAGGCCCTTGATTCTTAACGAATCAACAGTCTCCTAGCTGCAGAAGCTGGGAAGAGAAACTCAGTAAGGAATGAAGCTCCTTCTACACACCACAGCTTCCTACTTAGTGAGTTGCTTGAACCCCTTGGCCATCTTAAGGGTTGGAGACCTCAGGCCAGTTGCCTCCAACTCTAAATAGCTCATCTGGATGACAGATTCTAATTTATCTGGATGAGCAGGGAAGATGGTTTCCCACCAGTGTGATGACATGAAAAAGGCAGAGACACACTACTACTAAATGCAATTTCCTACATACAAATCTGGCTACATTGTTTATTCCCCCGTAACTCCCAAATCACTACCTGACCAGGCACTTGAAAGCCTTGTATGGTCTCAGCCCAACCTAGCTGTTGACTCCAGACTAACTAGACTACTCCCCCAATCTCCTGAGCATTCTATTCTCTTCACCCAGGATATCTCCCATCTCCTTTATATGAAATTTGCATATGCAACTTAACCTTCAAGTTCCAGTTTCTGGGTCACCTGCTTCCTAAGCACCACACCCCATTTCCTCACTGCAGCTGTTGACAGCTTCCCTGTACTCCTTATCTTGCTGTGTTGTGTGATAGAGATAAGGATACTTTACAACCTCTCCTGCAGCACTCCTGGAATACAAAGTCTAGCTTACATCTCCCCTGTCCTAGCACCTAACACACTGCCTTACACACGGCAAGCACTAAGTGATTAGACAGCTTTATAATTTACTGTGTATATCACTGGAATTTCTGGCAGTTCTACATCAACTAATTACTGAAAATATAATAGAAAGCTACAATAGAAAAACCACAGGGTTTGAAACCAGTTCCGAGAATGCAAATAGGAGAACCAAACATTTACAACAGAATATAAAGCAGTCGTTTTCAGTTGTGAAAAGTCAGAATAGAGAAAACCTCTTCCGATGAGGCATCCAAGAAAAATCTCTGGACCTAATCCTGCCCATGTGTTGCATTAACTGAGTGAGCACAGTGGCTGCTTCCTTTCCGATGAGTAAACCAATTCTGTCAGCCTTCTTTCACTTCTCCCTCTGTGGAGTTGCGGCTTGCATCACACAGAGGGGGGCTGACTTCAGAAGCCTGCCGCAATCTTCAGACCCAGGCCCAGCAGTCCACTTGCAAACTGGTAAGAAGAGGACCAGGAAAGGAAGGGGTTGGGGGAGTTCCCTACCTGGGAGCTGGTGTACTGCCACAGAAAGAACGCCCACTTCAGTGGCAGGGAGGCTGCTGAGGGAACGGAGAGAGATTGGAGAGAACTTTAACTCAGTTCAGGGCAGCTGGCAGGTCTCAAGATCTCCAAATCCAAAGCCACCGGCCTTATTAAGTAAATAATGAGCGTGAGTTGTCTCTGGCTCTGTGACAAAATGGAACTGAGGGGAAGGAAGGCAAGGGGTGGGGCCTCAAAACACCTGTAAACTTAGTCTCAGTTCCATGGCAAGTATCCTAACCAACTATAAATAATCTTTGTTTCGAGATTAAAATCGGACCAATGATAGCCTCCCTTCTTGACCATCCCTTTCTGGAGTCTGGCCCTACCTGTAACTAAGTCCATGGAACTCGGATTTAGGGGTTCATTACACAGCTTCTCTCCTTCTGAATGATTCAAACACAGAATAAAGTTCAAATTTAGACCAATAGGCAACAGCTCACCCTTCTCCCTTTCATTTCATCCCTTTTCTTCTATATTCATTAATCTTATGAAAAGCATTCTCTCACAATAAAGCACAGACAGGACACCGTGAATATATATAACCATACATGACTTTATTACTTTAACAAGTATCTTTGAGACTCTAAGTAGCAAACACTGCTAGGAAAGAAAAATACCAAGACAGGAATCAGCACCCCATTCCTTTTCTTTCTTTCCCTTCTCTTTTAATTACAACACTCTGGAGGCAGAGGCAGCTAGAGTTCAAGGCAGACTGGTCTGCATAATGAGTTCTAGGCCAGCCAGGGTTACATAGATCCTGACTCAAACAAACAAAAAAGAAACTTGATGAAATAAAATTTTATTTTAAAGTTTACAGGCAGCAAAGTAAGATTCTGTCTAGTTTAAGAATACAAATTCCTTATAGTGCCCTATGCAAATGTACCTAATTTCTAATTGCTTATATTGGAAAATACACATACAGAAGACCAAATTGTCTACATGATTGAAAGTGGAGATTGAGATTTTTTTTTTGATCCAACTAATGTAGTTATATATTACATAGCTCTTTTTGAATAAAATCATAGTAGTACTTTATTTGTATCAAAAGAGGAACTATTTGGTCTGATAAGAGATCCTCTAGACCAAATTCAATTTCACATTATCATAGGATTGAAAGGGCCTGCCAAAACCATGTTTAAGATGACCTTCTAAGTTCCATACTACTAATTTCCATCTAATCCACCCTACAGCTAAGGCTTCTAAATATAATTTATCAACTTCACAAATCAACGTGGCTAATAAGTAAAAAGTCACTTGGACAGCCAGACTTGGTGGTACATAACCTTAGTGTTGATACTAGGAAGTTTAAAGCAGATGTACCATGAATTCATCTGGGTTCCATAGAGCATGACACTTGAAAAATAAAGAAATAGCCAGGTTATAGTAATTTTCAATTTTTATTTTACTACTTTTATCACATGAAAATGTTTTAAGCCAAATTTTTATTAGTCAAATATAATGGTTAAAAGTAAAAATAATTAAATGGTAATATTAAATAGCAGTAGCACAGTTATATTTTATTATATGCTGAAAAACTGGACAAATTACCTTTAATGTTTAATGTTCTTTTATAATACTAACCAAGAAAAACATTTTAAAACTATCTCCAAAATTAGCTGTTATTTAAACAAATACTGTTAGACATAATCAAATTAACAGAATTCTCTTTCACAGTTTAAAAAGGGTTAAGCAATTTAAGAGTAAAGGAGGAAAAAAGAACACATATGTAATTTTTAATTTACATTTTTATATAATGTGCCAAATATTTGACCCTCAAAAGAAAAATTACAAACTTCATATTACTGTTCATGTTAAAACCCCCTTTAAATTAGAAAAAGTTACAGTTCACTACATATATTTTCTTTAACAAGTAGACTACAGCAATAATAGGAATGGACTTTCAGTTGGTAAAGACACTTTACTTGTGCAGGGTGTTGGTAATCAATGTGAACCTCTGCTTTACGAACTCTCTTTTTTGTTCCAGAAAGTTTTCAATAATATTGGCTTCTTTGAAGAGTCCATCTAGCTCGTCAATGTAAGATGCATCTACTGCTGCTCTCTCACTAATAGGGAAAAAGGCTTGATCTTAAAATGAGTTATAAAGTCTAGACATGCCATCATTGTCAAGTTCCTTATACTGTATCTGTTAACTATTTCAATTTCATGGCTTTGCCCATGACAGAGCTTAGTTAATTTACTAATATTATTCAAGAAAAAGTTAAATCAGTTTAGCAAATATTTTTGACTACTTAAAAAGTCTCATAACACAGAGAAAGTGTATCTTATACACTTTAATTATAAATTATTAAAATTGAACAAACTATTACTCAGATACAGTGACTGTCCAGTAGCTTATAAAGCACCTTGTAACACTTCAAATTCTCAGGCCAATACTTAAATTCAGCCTTGAAATGTATACTAATAAAATATAAATATTCAAACTATTTATCTTTTAATATAACCCCATTAACATTAATTTCACCAAATAATACTATTCTCAAAGAGATAGCTGAATAAAATTTTAAAGGTATTATCATCAAGAAACCAAGATACATCCACTCTGGTATTAGCACTAGAAATATGAAAAGTGATGTTTGGACAAGTTGGGGATTACACCCTTAAAATAATCAACTCATCTACTATAAGGAATCGAGACAAAATTGTAACTTCAATTTTCTAGTTACCAGATAAGATTTTTAAGTCACGGAATTAAAATTTTTACTTCATTTTTCAGAAGGAAAGAATTTCTAACAAAAATACTCGAAAATGCCATAATTACTTGCCTCAAAAGCTTTGCATATGTAGACAACATCAGATTAATTTCCTTGCTCATATCTGTTCAAAAAATTGAGTAGGTTGTAAAATCTAACAAAGCTTCTGCATGATACAGTCAATCACATAAATATAATCATTATTTATACATCACCGCTCAAATCCTTCTCCAGGGTTTCCTCTTTATAAAGGAGTCCAGAACATTCAGAGAAAGAAGAATCCGATTTTTCAAGAGAGGGTACCTGTGGACTATCTGACACCTGAGGCTAGGAAAAGAAAGAAAACAGATCAATGGTAAGATCTTTCAGACATATATAGTCTGTTTATTAAAAAAATCAAACCAAACATTTTTCAGAGGGGTTGGGGACACGGTTCTGTACTACGGTGTTTGCCTAGCATCCTTAAGGCTGTAGGTTCAATCCCCAGTATTTCAGAATTAGAAATGAAACTCTATGCTTGGGCCTAGGGATTATTTCAGTGGGAAGCACTAGACTAGGATAGCACTCAAAAATACAAAAAAAAAAAAAAAAAAAAAGCAGACAGGCTAGAGATTCCATACCAGCTATGAATTTTTTATCATCAAGGAAAACTTTGGACACAAGAGACACCTTGCTCAAAATACTAAATTTTGTTCAGTTTTGAGATTTTGAAAATGGTGTTTAACTCTTAATGAAAACCAGTCTTTTATCTTGCACCAGTGGATATTTTTATAATAACATGATAACTGTACTTTAGACAACAGACAAATGGCTGCAAGATTTTGCAATGTAGAGACTGGCGAGATGGCTGAGCAGTGAAAGGAAGCCCTAACCACTGCAATCCGATGATCTAAGGACAATCTCCAGACTTGCCTACGGCATGTAAGATTTTACTCATCTTAGAAAATAATTATGCATGTAAACTCCCATGGGCCAAAAAGACATGGACTTACTTTGGTTACTTTTAAGGCCATAACCTACCAAGAAGAAATCCCCAAGTAGATTTGTATAGGTCTGTCCTTAATGGAAGAGCTAGGTAGAGTCACCCTGGTTCCTGCCAGGACAGTCCTACCTCTGGGACTATGAGAACACTAACTTCTACTTACCAATAGCACTTTCTCCAGGAAAGAAATTAGAAATGGGTAAAATATAATAAAAGGCTCCAGGAGCATAAATCTCACCTCCAATTCTCTTGACCTCTTGCAGTTTCTAGAATCAGGTTTTACGAGGTGGTTTGCCATCATACTCTGGAGGCACAAACTATAAAGTTTAGAGATTTGTCAATTTAGGTATGAGCTCCACACTACAGTTCTCTTCACCCGTGTCCTTTTCCCACTTCTACCATAATTAATTTCTGCTCTCCTGATCTGCCACCTAAATTTAATTTCTCCCGTCTCTATTTCATCTTCTCTCTCAAAACATTTCATTCAGAAACCTTCTGGGTCAGTAAACTCAAGTTTTATCACATAGCATCCAAGGTCCTCCATCATCTGAGACCAACTTAACTATTCATACCATTTTCAACTACTATATATAACGAGTCTATATAAAACGAGCTCAACTAACCTCACTGGCAATTCTATCTTGTTTTAGCACCAGAACATTTAAGGTTCTTCCATCTTTATAAAATTTTAATGTTAAAATTAGAGGTGAGATGCTCTTGGGACCCTCTTCCTCCTACTGAGTTGCCTCATCCAGCCTTGATATGAGGGTCTGTACATAGTCTTATTGTAACTTGTTAGGACATGCTCAGTTGAGATCTCTAAGAGGCCTGCTCTTTTATGAAGGGAAGTGGAGGAGGAATGGATCTAGGGGAGAGGGGCGGTAGGAGGGAGGGGCTTGGATGAGTGGAGGGAGGGGGAAACTGAGGTAGAAATGTAATATATGAGAGAAGAATAAATTTTTTAAAAACTAGAGTTTGGAGTTCCCCTTTTTTCCTTCTCGAAAGAAGGACAGCGTGAGGGGAGCTCTAGAGATGGTTTAAACAAATAAAACTAGGCTATCCCAGAAACAAGATCTCTTCATTCTTCTAGTGAGGCTGTTTCCATTGCCCCACCCATACCTTAATATGGCATCAAATTGCTTCCCCATAAATTCTGAAGCTATTTTCCTAAGAATCTGAACTGTTAAGGTTTAAACTTGAAAAGACAATGAAACTTAAAAGGATGGTCTCTTTATCTTAGAGTTAAAGAACTATTTACATTCAAATAATCAATTTGTTTCTCTTTTTTTGTTTGTTTGTTTTTTGAGACAGGGTTTCTCTGTGTAGACCTGGCTGTCCTGGAACTCTCTCTGTAGACCAGGCTGACCTTGAACTCAGAGATCTACCTGCTTCTGCCTCCAGAGTGCTGGGATTAAAGGCCACATGACCGGCTCTGTTTCTTTTAAATACCATGAGTTAGGCCGGGCGGTGGTGGCGCACGCCTTTAATCCCAGCACTCGGGAGGCAGAGCCAGGCGGATCTCTGTGAGTTCGAGGCCAGCCTGGGCTACCAAGTGAGCTCCAGGAAAGGCGCAAAGCTACACAGAGAAACCCTGTCTCGAAAAACCAAAAAAAAAAAAAAAAAAAAAAAATACCATGAGTTAGATTAATTATAGGCAATCATATATGATAAGATGGGAAAAAGGAGCAAAAAGCAAATTATAAAGATGTTTCTAATTTCAGCATGTACTTCGAGTGCCTACCATCAGGATACTAAGTTGAAGCGCTAGCATAGTAACATGCAGAAAATGCACAACAGAAGCACTGACATTCCTAAAGAATCGAAACCAACACAAGCTAAAAGTCTTCTTCCCCTTTTAGTTCTCCCTTTTCTGCTTCTTCTTTCCTTTCTCAAACTAACAGAGTGCATACACATACATACACACACACACACACACACACACACACACACACACACACCTTCTATAGTTAGGTAATTCTGTGTTTGGAAAAGTGATTTCTGTCATCATTTAAGGCTCCTAAATAGCCGAAGTCTGGATTCACAGGCGGGCCCACCCCCTATGAAAACATCAGCGACTTGGGGCTATGCCACCCAAGGTGTCACCTTGTGCAACTGTCCGTGGTTGTTGGTCTAGGATTTCCTTCTGCGGGCGGAGTTATGGTTTGGTTTCAGATTTTCTGGGACTGAGACTCACCACATACACCAAACTAGCCTGGAGCCCATCGGGTGGCCGAGGCCGGACTCAAACCCGCAGCCACCCCCCTGTCCCCGTGCTCCGAGTGCTGGAACCACAGGCGTGTGCTGCCACCGCGGCTCCCGCCTTCTGCCGCCGTGCTCCCTTCACAGCGCCGGTGCCTGCTCACGCCATTTCCCCGCCTCTTTCCCTCACCTCCCTCACACCTTCCGGTTCGCGCCCCCACGCCAGCCCCTCAGCCCCGGAGAGGCCGCGCCCCACCCCACCCGCGGCTTTCCTTCCCACCCGAGGTCCCCATCACGCGCGCTCACCCCCTTGTCCCACTCGCGAGGGGGAGATTCGGCCACGACCTGCCTCCTCAGAAGCGTGGGAGCGCCAAGGCTTCGTGCTCCTCTGCGCAGGCGCCCGGGGCCCAGCTCCCGGCAGGCAGCGCGCCAGGCACGTGACCGCCACGCTGGCTCCGTCCGCTTGGAGCCACGCTTCCGCCAATTTCCCGCCTTTTCCCTCTCGCCTTGGAACCTTCGAGAAACAGAAAGCTCGCTTCTTGCCCCGTGGAGAAGGGAGAGTAAACTTAGAAACTGGTCTCCAGGAAGGAGAGAAGCGTTGCCAGGGGCAGCTGGGCTTGTGCCAGAGCCAGGAGTCTCAGCCGATGAGCATTAACTATTTCCCACCTGCTCTCTCAGGAAAGGGCATGCTGGGCGGTGTAGGGTGTGCTGGCAGGAGGCGGCTCAACCGGTTCCTCCAAGCCCACAGCCTCCATCAGTGGCCCTCTATGTCATGGATGTGTCAGTAAGTGTAGCTGACCTCATTAGCGTCCACGAGGTACTTAGTAATTCTCATGGTTCACACACTTAACTTTATTGGGTACTTTTGCAGGCTGACTTTGACCTGCGGTCTCACAGACAGACTTCCTAAACTCTTTCTGGTGTTAGTTAACCTGGTGCAGAAACAGTATATTGCCTCATAAAACAAAGGTCAATGACATGCCTCCATGAACCCTGAGCACATAATCTTACAATTTCAGAAGGCTGTTATTTAACTCGCAGTCTTTTGTTTTTGTTTTTTTCCCTTTTGTTAATTTACTAGGTTAGTATCAAGGCTGGGAAGTGGCTAGCGAGACGGAGCATTTGCCTAACTAGAATGTTCCTTCCTTGCTATGGGAGGTGGGGGTGCTTGAAAGTGTGTTATCTGTGTTGAAATTTTTACTGTCTGTAGTATGTAATACACTTTTTATAAAGTTGGATATGTTCATTTTACAGCACTTTCCTATCCTTGGGTCCAATCTCCAGCACCTATAAATCAATGCATACTTGTAATTCCAGCACTGGGAAGGTAGAGGCTAGAGGATCAGAAATTTAAGGTTATTATCCTTGGCTACTTTTGAGGCTAGCCTGGAATACATAAGACAAAGTTAAAGACCGTCTTTTATTAAAAGACTATAGCTGGGTGGTGGTAGTGCACACCCTTAATCCCAGCACTAGGGAGGCAGGCAGATCTCTGTGAGTTTGAAGACAGCCTGGTCTACAGAGTGAGTTCCAGGACAGCTGGGGTTTATGCAGAAAAACCCTGTCTTGAAAAAAAAAAAAAAAAAAAAAAAAAAGACTATGACTTTTCTAATTTTTTTTATAAACATGAAATGAAAATGTAAGGATTTAAATTTTTAAGCATTTCTAGAAATATAATATTCACCACTCAATATTTATTTGGTTTTGTTTGTTTGTTTTTGAGACAGAGTCATACTTACAAGTCCAGGCTAGACTGGAATTTATAATCCTCCTGCTTCAGTCTTAGCTATTCTATATTACTATCACTAGAACAGTTTTTTTTTTTCCCCAGCACCATTATTTTTAAAGGTCCATTAAATGAAAAAGTCTGGGTGATGTTGATCTATTTCCTCTCCCAGCCTTCACATTGTATTATATCTAAGCAGATAATTATCCATTTGGTTCCTAAAATATTTCAAAGAGAAAAAAAAAAGATTCTCTCCTAATACATGAATTTTTTCATCGGATTAAAAGAAAATCATATTATATTATTTTCTTGTTTTAATGTTACCCTCATTGTGTGAGTAATGAGAAGATGTGGAGGGTTCTGGTTAACCAGTGCCTTAGAATCTACCAAGGACTGTCAACAAGTCTATAAAATATATAGGACACAGAAACAGCTTACTCCAGATCATAGAAAAAAATAACTTTGTATCAAAGTCCCAAAACTTAGAAATGTACCTATCATTCATCCTACATCTTTTAGAGCTGGAAGAAGCTCACTGGCACTCACTCTGCTTCTGGTCACTTTGTTGTGCATGTATGGAGATGGAACCCAGCACCATGTTCTTGTTAGCCAAATGCTCTACAGTTGAGCTAACCCCGCTGATCACTCTGTGACCCTACTTCATTCAGTCATTTGTGTCACTTGGAGGATGAAAACTTGCTGTTTAAATTCAATCACATTTGTATTCTTACCACATTCTTTTTTAAAAATGTTAGTTTTTCTTCTGGCAATCCATTACACCAAGTCCCTCCAAAGACCTCACCACAAACTTCCTCTGTAATCATGCCAAGGACATGATGTTTTCATGACTTTAGGAAATTAAAACTCTACCCTATTTTTTTTTTTTTAAGTCAAAACTACCTGCTTACACAGCATTTTATTTCCTAACTTTAGAAGCCCTCTTACCATCTCTGTACTGGAAAGAAAAAAAAATCACTTTCTAAATCCATTGCTAACAAAGCAACAATTTAGCTCGTGTCCAAGTAAAAAGTCCCTACGAAATACTGCTATTCTTTCAAGGCTATATTTACACTCTTTTCTTTAGAAGTAACATTTTAGAAGGCTATATCAATGAGTTGATTCGAAAGCTGTATCAATGAGTTAAAGATAAACCTTAACAAATAATCTCCCTCAGTCATATCTCAAATATTTTGGGTCAGAAACCTGCCACCATCCTAGGACTAGATGGTTTGGGTTTGTTTGTGTTGGGGGAAGGAGCCTGCAGTGTTAACATGCCACAGTATACATGTGGCAGTCAGAGGACAGACTTCTGATGTCAGTTCTGGGCTGTCTTCGCCACCCAGGCTCGCTGGCCCTGGAGCCTCCCGGGGATTCTCCTGTCTCTACTTCGAATTTCCCGTAGGCACACTGGGATTACGCACTAGTGCTACTCTGTCCAGCTTCTAGTCTATTTTTACTCAAGTTTTTATATATATAAAAAAATAAAGTCCAATGCTGGGGCAGAGGAGACAACTCGGCCAGTAAAGTTCTAGCCACACAAGCATGAGCGCCTGTGTTCAATCCCCAACCGACCCACATTAAAAAAAATAATGCCTGGCTGGGCAGTGGTGGCGCACACCTTTAATCCCAGCACTCGGGAGGCAGAGCCACGTGGATCTCTGTGAGTTTGAGGCCAGCCTGGTCTACAGAGCGACATCCAGGACAGGCACCAAAGCTACACAGAGAAACCCTGTCTCAAAAAACCAAAAAAAAAAAAAAAAAAAAAAAAAAAGCCTGACATAGGGCCAGTGAGATGGCTCAGAACATAAAGGCACCTACTGCCAGGCCTAAAGGCCCGAGTTCAATCCCTGGGGCCTGCATACTGGAAGGAGAGAACCCACTCCTGCAAGTTGTCCTTTGACCTCCATATGTATACCATGGCACACGAATCCCCCACATGCACACACACATTTACACAGGGGGAAAAAAAAAAAAAAACTTTTAAAAAGCCTATTAGCATGATGGCACACACTTGTCACCCCAGCACTGAGGAGGGGGAGAGAGTCAGCTCCCTGGATCTCACTATCCTGTCACTTAGCTAGCCAAATCATGTGACAACCCCCACCCCCAGGTCTTTTTTTGTTTTGTTTTGTTTCGAGACAGGGTTTCTCTGTGTAGTTTTGGTGCCTGTCCTGGCTCTCACTCTATAGACCAGGCTGGCCTCGAACTCATAGAGATCCACCTGGCTCTGCCTCCCGAGTGCTGGGATTAAAGGTGTGTGCCACCACCGCCCGGCAACCCCCAGGTCTTAGTGAGAGACTCTGTCTCAAAAACCAATATGCACAGTTCTGAGCAACAACACCAGAGGCTGGCTTCTGCCTCTACATGAATGTACCACTCCCACACACCCACGCGCCCGCACACACAGGAAAGATTCTAATGATATAGATTTGGCCTGGTATTTGATGTGATAATAGAAAGGCCTTATGAAAATGTGCTGTTTCCAGGCCATTGAGAAGTAAATCTGAACAGCCCCTATCAAGTGTCATATGACACCATGTTGAGCTTGGGAAGGAAAAATCCTAAATAAGGTCTTAAAAGGGGAAAAAAGAAAATACTATACAAAAATATTTATTTCCCCCCAAAAAATATATTTTAAGGATATTTTAGGTATTTGGGGTATAATATAGAAATGTAATTTCTATATTACAGAAATTACTCCAGTGTGTTAGATGGAAGCATTTCATGCTCAAGTGTGACAAGAGCCTCAGAACAGAGAGGCCGGTGTGAGAAAGGATGCTCTAGTTAACCAAGCAGGGTCATTTCCTTATGTTGCTTTCCTAACCTTCTGAAAGAGACATGGGTCTGGGAAAGGCCAGACCCCAGCTTTTACAGAAGAGATGATTCACCAGATAGTGACATTTACATGAAAGGAAATGCCCGTGTTCTCGAGCATTTTGCTGCAAGTTCTCCGTGCCTTGGAGTCAGGCACCATTTGAGGCGGGTCTGAGGCGTGCCAGGGGCAGTCTCCTCCCTTGGCTACCTCCTTCCTCCTTCCTCATGTCTCAGTCCTCTTCTCACAGACTGCTGCTGGATCCACACCCAGACTGCAAGCTCTCTGGGTCCCCATGCTCCCTGTATTCCCGGCTGCCTGCTCCAGCTGCTGACAGGGCTGCCACCTTCTACATCTCCAGTGTCAGGAAGAGGAAAGAAGTCTCAAAGCTTCCGAACCACTGCCTCTTGGAGGGAGCTATTTGACCCAGGTAAGACATGTCCCTCTTTCTTTGGAAAGGCTGTCACAACAATTAGAGAAAAATAAGCTAAAAACACTATTGAGAGGAAGGTGTCTCCTCTCTCTTCAAGACAGGAAGCCAGTGATCCCCTCAGGAACAGATGCAGGGAACAGGTTGTTTTCTTTACTAGATGTGGGAGAGTGTCACTCCAGGGCACAGATTCTGTTTGTCTTTTGAAAATTATTAAGGACCCTGGAGAGCTTTTCTTTCTCCTGTTTCCCAACTACTGTAATGTACTGTGCTAGAAAAAAATTTAAAGCTGAAGAAATTTAATAGCTACCTAGTGGTTTATTGTAAAGTACATCACGTGTACTCTTAAATAACATTCTTTAAGACAGCCGTCTAGCCTGAACACTCTACAGCCGTTTGTATATGTACAAATCTCTTTACTGTTTGGCCCAGTGGAAGACAGCAGGATTCTGCTTGCTTTGTTTCGTACTGTTGCGATGGTACACAGACTTCGCCTCTGATACTTTCTTGTCCGCTTGTGAGAATACAAGATCTGAAAGGCAAGTGGATTCTAGGATTACCAGAAACAGTCTGGGCTACCCTATGAGCCACTCCGAACCTCTGCTTTGGAGCGATGAAACAAGATTTTCTTTCAAGGATGTCTCAACTCCAAACTACTTCTGTCAAAGCAAAACAGACCTAGTACAAGGCTGATAATCAATAAGATCTGCAGGAAGTCTTGGGCAGGTCTGTACTTGGACAATATAGCATTCCCCAGGAAGACTAGTTCACAAGGGAAGGGCTAAATAAAATTATCGCTATTTTTTTTGTTTTGTTTTGTATTTTTAATTTTTTATTTTTTTATGTGTATTGGTGTTTTGCCTGTGTGACAGTGTTGGAGCCCCTGGAACTGGAGTTACAGACAGTTGTGAGCTGCCATGTGGGTGCTGGGAATTGAATCTGGGTCCTCTGGAAAAATAGTCAGTGCTCTTAACCGCTGAGCCATCCCTCCAGCCCCAGTTATCGCTATTTTGAAGTCAAAGAACAAACCCAATCAAGATGTCTTTAATCTCTTTACTTTTTGCCTATTTTTAGCTGACCAAATTCTCCAACAAGCCCCTGCAGAATACCTTACCTCCCACCTGCAGCGCTTTCCCAGGGCTGCTAACCAGGGTCTGACTCTTCCATAGGACTCTCAAACCCCTCCATAGTCTTCGGTTCACTTCAGGAGAGAACTGCTCCACCCACCACCCCACCCCACCACACCACTGTACCCTTCCCCAGTGCCCTCCTCCTCGGCTCAAATATGGAGCCGTCTTCAAAATTAACACTGACTCACCTTTCACACATTCAAGTATGTCAGGTTCATTTGACCTCTTTTGTCAAGTCTATATTTAACAGTTGATTAAATATACCTGTCATTAATGATCTAATTTCCTGTTGTGTTCTGCCCCCATTGCTTCCACATCCCACGTACACACTTTTGTGCGATGGCCCAACTGTCAAGGGCCAGTGAGGTGGCTCAGCAGGTACTGGAGCTGCCTCAAAGCCTGCTGACTGAGATTGATTGATCCAGGGGACCATGTAAAGATGGCAGGAGAGACTCAACTCCACAAAGTTGTCCCTGACCTCCACACATATGCCGTCGTACACTCATGCACACAAACTAAATACAGGCGTTTCCGGTTTGGTTTGGTTTCTTTTTGTTTGTTTATTTGTTTGAGGCAAGGCTTCACTATGTAGCGCTGGCTGTCCTTAAACTATGTAGACTAGGATGGACTTGAACTCACAGAGATCCACCTGCTTCTGTCTCCCGAGTGCTGAGATTAAAGGTGTGCACTGCCACACCTGGCTACAATAAAGGTATTTTTAAGAAGAATCAACATGTTGAGTGTTGATCTTGCTGCTGTCAAGACAACTTCCCACCTGACTTTAGAGATTTAATCATGTAGCAGGGCCCTCTGTTCTGCCCATACCTATTCCACAGAACCGGAGTTCCACAGAGAGGGCAAGTAGGATCACAGTTGCTCTTCAAGTTCAAAGTATTTTACTTTTAACACAATACTACATTTTTAAACTCCTAGCAATTTTAAAATTCTGGCTGAATAAGATTCTATAGCTGTGTATTACCTTCCAGTGGTTCTCAACCTTCCTAATGCTTTGACCCTTTAATATAGTTCCTCACATTGTGGTGACCCCAACCATAAAATTATTTTTGTTGCTACTTCATAACTGTAATAATGAATCATAATGTAAAGATCTGTGTTTTCTGATGGTCTTAGGAGACCCCTGTGACAGTGTTGAGCCCCACACATTGAGAACCACTCAGGAGGAAGTGGCTGCTGGGACATTTGCCCCATATAAATGGCTCTTTCGTGGCAGCTTTAACTACAGCCTAGAATTGCAGAATGCTGGGGCTGGAAAAGACCTTAAAGCTTGATCACCAGCTTTCTTGTTTTCCAAATGAGGAAACAGAGACCCCTCCCCCCATTAAGTAACTTTTCCCCGACAAAATTGGAACTCATGTGACCTAATTTTCATCATGATATTCAGCCATTCACTCTCTGTGGGCTAATTTTCAAAGGTTTATACATTTTTTTTTGTTTTGTTTTAAAGACCCAATGCTTGCTATATGCTCCTAGGGGGCTCTTTATGAGAATATTAGGTGAAGGCTGGAGAGATGCCAAGGTTGGAAAAGTGCTCCAGGACCTGTGTTCAATCTCCAGAACGAAAGTTTAAAAAAGCAAACAAAACTGAGTGGTGCAGTGAGCTTCTAACCCAATGCTGAGGTGACAGGAACAGGTGGATCCATCGTGGAGTTTGCTGACCATCCAGGTTAGGCAGCAGGCAAGTGCCGAGACACTGAGAGGTACTGTCTCAAAAAAAAAAAAAAAAAAGTGTGGCCAGCAAATTGACTCAGAGGGTAAGGGTGCCTGCCACCAACCCTGGCCCCAGAAATGACTTCTGCAAGTTGTCCTCTGACCTTAGACATGTGGACACTCGCACAAATAAATACTGTTTCTTTACTTTTTAAAAGGATAGATGGTACTTAATGAATAATACCCAAAATTGTCCTCTGATACACACACACACACACACACACACACACACACACACACACACACGTGCATGTGCATGCACAAACACTTACAAACACATACATATGCAAGAGACTATCAGATAAACTATTAGATAAATGTTAAGGCACTCTTGGCCACTGGGAACTGTATGTCATAGATTAGAATTGAGGAAGCCAAGAAGTGAGAAGAGTCAGAGAAACATGGGGAGAGGAGTGAAGAGGAGATTACATTTGCAGTCACGATGCACTGAGAGCTAACTGAAGTGAGGACAAAGTAAGTGAAAACTTCAGACTAAATACATGAAACAAAACAAATTAGAAAAAAAGGAGAGTGAGAGTCTTACACTTTGAGTAATCTGTTTTCAGGCTCCCCTTGTTTTCTTTCTTTCACTAAGTTTTAGAGGGGAGTTCTAAGATCTGTCCCCCAAAATAGAATGTATTGGCTACACTATGACCCAAGTGACTTTTGAAAAACTTAGATTGAACCTGTCTTTCTCCTACCCAAGGAGAGTGACCTTTTCAGCCTAAGGAAACAAGACTTATTACCTGGCTCTCCTTCCCTGGTTTTTGTCAAAGGAACTACACTGCAAGTTCCTCTAAATTAAATTAAGGCAAAATTGAAATAATGTAACAGGAAAATAATGGTTTAACTTTATAAGTAATGGAAAATAATATGAATATTTTCAAATTAAATACTTGGTCTAGCTGGGAAATGGTGGTGCATGCCTTTAATCCCAGCACTCAGGAAGCAGAGGCAGGCAGATCTCTGCAAGTTTGAGGCTAGCCTGGTCTACAAAGAGAATTCTAGGACAGCCAGGACTACATAGTGAAACCCTGTTTTAAAAAAGACTAACTGGGGGGTTGGGGATTTAGCTCAGTGGTAGAGTGCTTGCCTAGCAAGTGCAAGGCCCTGGGTTTGGTCCTCAGCTCCAGGAAAAAAATAAAGAAAGAAAAGAAAAACTAACTAGGCCAGGGGGTAGGGGGTGGCACACGCCTTTAATCCCAGCACTCAGGAGGCAGAGTCAGGCGAATTTCTGTGAGTTGGAGGCCACCCTGGGCTACCAAGTGGGTTCCAGGAAAAGGTGCAAAGCTACACAGAGAAACCCTGTCTCAGGAAAAAAAAAAAAAAAAGAAAGAAAGAAAAAAGAAAAAAAAAAACACTAACTAACTAACTAAATAAATAAATAAAATACTTGGTTTAAATTGGCATAATTTCAGAGCTGCTAGGCCAGGGGGTTTGTAAACTCTGCCCTCTTGCCAAGTGGAAGAAGACCTTACCCTGGTTGGATTATCTGCCTCCACCACTCTGGTATAAATTAAGCTGTTCCTTCCAGATTTCAGCTCTCCCACTGAGCCCTAGTTCCAACCTTCCCCCTCCCTTTTTTTTACATTTTGGGGGAGGGGAGACAGGAGCTAAATGACCTAAGATGACCTTGAACTCATTCTGAGTTACCCAAGCAGGCCTCCAGTCTCTACCACCCTTGTATTGGGGTTACAGGCCGGCCTATGCCAGACTGGATTACAATGCTAGTATACATTTTATTGCAGTGTGAGCATGTGCATGAGACAGGTGTGTGGGAGTTAAAGGACACTTTTTGTGGAGTCAGTTCTCTCCACCTTTATGTGTGTTCTGGGGATCAAACTCAGATCTCCAGATATGGGTGGCAAGTGGCCAGAACCATCTCACCAGCCGTATAATACTATTTTTCATCATAGTTATTTTCTTTTCTTTTTGCCTTTTTGAGACAGGGTCTCACCAAACCCAGACTGGACTCTAATTCACTGTGTAGATGAAGGTCATCTTGAACTTCCTGTCTCTACCTTGAAACCCAGGCCTTTTCCTACTAAGTGTGATGACTGGTGTATACCAACACACCCAGGTTTCAATATCTGATAACAATGTTATCAAGGTATTAAGGGGCATTGTTACTATTTGTGATATGAACAATCTCTAAGTATATAAATACAAGTAAGATGCAAGAATACAGCATTAAGAGGGCCAAAGTACCACCATGATAAGGTGTGAGGGGAAAGCACTCTACAAAGCATTGTTAATAATGCTGAGATGGTGGATGGAAAGAAGGCATGCATCCACGTTGATGGCTGTCAATATGTGTACCCCAAGAGTGGTGCCTCCGCACTGTTACATTTATTACCAAGGACAAAATAATCTTGGAAGTATGTGGGATCTGCAGAAACACATCCTTTCGGAAAGCTGTGATTAACTACATTTATGCTTTGTATGGTAAAATGTTGAAAAACTCAAGCAAGCCTTGTTCTCCCAACCTCCCTGCTCCTTGGCCCTTGACAAGGCTGCTCCTCTGTCCTTACTGAACTAACACCACTGTGAAACCTTCTCCACCACCACCACAAGGAGTCTCTTGCAATTCCAACTCCTACAGCACGCATTATACCTTGTCTCGCCCACCGGCGTCAGAGTCACTGGTAGATGGGAGCTAAGTTTCACTCAGCTTCTAGCCCCAGCTGACTCATCTTAGATGTTTAGTGATTAAATGGAAAACAAGTTCCAGAATTATGGGGAAGAGTGGTTGTTTTGTTTGATGTTATTATTGTAACTTTTGAAGGGAGGAGCCTTGCGTGTGCCAGCCAAGCTCTCAAACACTGGGCCACATGCCTAACCTCTGGTTTTTTTGAGACAGGGTCCCACTATGTAGCCCAGGAAGGCCTCTCTCTAATTCATTATCCTACAGCTTTGGCTTCTCAATGTTGGGAATACAGACATGTACCACCAGACCCATTTAGGAGTGGTAAATTAATAAATTATTTATTTTATGCATATGGATGTTTTGCCTGCATGTACCACTGCTGCCTGTGGAGGCCAGGAGAGAGCATCAGATCCCCTGGAACTGGAGTTATAGATAATTGTGAGCCACTGTGTGGGTGCTGAGAGTGGACCTGGGTCCTCTCCAAGAGCAGCCAGTGCTCTTAACCACTGAGCTGTCTCTCCAGCCCTAGGAGTAGTGTTTTTACAATAACTGACTGAGTCCTTCTCTAGGGTTATTCAATCAATGACTAATTAAATACTCACTATAGTAAATACTAGTAATTTAAAAACACAATTTTTGACCATAGTGTTTGCTGTATTCCAGGTAAATTACTTTTGAAAACTATGGGCTGGGCAGTGGTGGTGTACGCCTTTAATTCCAGTACTCAGGAGGCAGAGGCAGACAGATCTCTGTGAGTTCGAGGCCAGCCTGGTCTACAGAGCAAGTTTTAGGACAGCCAGGACTATACAGAGAAACCCTGTCTGAAAAAACAAAAAAGAGAAATATATATACATTATATAATATTAGAAAAGACAACATAAGCCATTTATTCACTAATAATGAATCAAAATAGAGTCCCACTCTTTACTCCTTTGGTCCCCTTCCTCCTTCAAATCATCTCCCTTCACTTTTCATAGTTTTTAAATCTAGATTCTGCATCTGAGAGAAAATATCTTATACTTGTCATTCTGAGTCTGGCTTATTTCATTTAAGATGGTGACTTCCAGTTCCAAGCATTTTTCCACCACGAAATGTAATTCATCCTTTATGGCTGAGTAATAAATACCCTATTGTATTATTTCATTCATTCATCTGCTGGTGGACACCAACTGATTCTATAACTTGGCTCTGGTGAACAGTGCCCTGAGATATGCAGGTATGCAGGTATCCCCACTGTGTGTGTGGCTTTGACTTATTTGGGTATATTCCTAGGAATGATATACCAGGATAATATGATAATTCTCTTTTTTGTTTTTTGAGAGACCTCCATTTTGATATCCAAAGAGGTTAAACTAAGCTACATTTCTATCAGGAATGTAGAAGGATTCTTTTTTCTCTACATCCTTGCCAGCTTGTTAGGGATTTCTTTTTTTGTTTTGCTTTTGTTTTTGTGTTTTCCTGATGATAGGTATTCTGACCAGGGCGAAATGGAAACTCATAACTTTTTTTTGTTTTTTTGTTTTTTCGAGACAGGGTTTCTCTTGTGTAGCTTTGTGCCTTTCCTGGAACTCACTTGGTAGCCCAGGCTGGCCTCGAACTCACAGAGATCCGCCTGGCTCTGCCTCCCGAGTGCTGGGATTAAAGGTGTGTGCCACCACTGCCCGGCTAAGACTTATTTTTTATTGTTCTAAATTATGTGTGTGCTTGTGCTTCTGTGGAGAGGTATGTGCATGTGAGTATAAGTTCCCATGGAGACCAGAGACATCAGATCACCTGGAGCTGGTGATTATAGGCAATTGTGAGCAGCCTGATGTAGGTGCTGGGAACTGAACTCAGATCCTCTGCAAGAGCAGTACATGTTCTCAACCAATGAGCCATCTCTTCAGCTCCTCAATGTATTTTTAATTTCTCTGGGAGCTAAAGGTGTGACCCTTTTTTTCATGCACTTATCAGCCGTTTGTACTTCTTTTGAAAACTGCATGTTCAGTTCCTTTACCCATTTATTAATTGGAATATAAAATATATTTAATAACTATTTACATTTGGATATAAGGAACTAAACCTAGGTCAAACCATTAAAACATCTACCATGTAATACATACTTTAAGTTAGCTTCATTAAAATTAAGTTTTTCAACTGAGTTTTAATTTCCTTCTCCTACTGTAAGTACTTGGTCTCAGATTATGCTAAAAACATTTAGTGAGTTCTTAAGAGCACAGATTTATAAATACTCCCCTAAATACTACTGTTTTCAATAGCTATAACAGAATACCTAAAGCTAGATAATTTAGAGGGGGGCTTGGGGGACAGCAGTGGAGAGGAAGGGAGACAGAGAGAGAGACAGAGAGAGACTTAAAAGTAATAAATACGGATGGTCTGTGACCATTTGTAACTAGAGCTCCAGGGTATCCAAAGACACACACACACACACACACACACACACGCACACGCACACGCACACGCACACGCACACACGCACACACTGAGAGAGAGAGAGAGAGAGAGAGAGAGAGAGAGAGAGAGAGAGAGAGGAAATAAATCTTTTTAAAAGTGCCCTCTCATGAGAAAAAGCACTAATCCATTCCTTCCTGTGGGCTCCACTTTAATGTTATGTAATTCCAAACATCTCCACAAAGCTTCACCTCCTGCACTGACACATAGAGACCAAGTCTCAACACTAGCCTTGGTGGCTACAAACCATAAAAACAATTAACAGTTGTGACTCAGTCACAGTCCTGGGAGCTCCATCCATTAACAGCCCTCAATGCACAAGACGCCAGCTGCTCTCTAGAACATTCCTGTGGTGTAGGGGAAGTTTGAAGTTTTCCCCTGAAGGTGCCATATTTGAGTCTGCTGAAATAAGACTACAATCAATAAATTATCAGGAGCAAAGGCTACAAGACATCGTTAACTTGCACAAGGACCTGAGCTACACGAAACATGAAAATAAACCGAAACCAGAGAGGTGAAGTTTGGATACGTTCCTCAGAGAGGAAGTGGAAGTAAGGTTTGCAGGTGGCTTTAAAGAGTGTTGAATAACTGTTGGGGGAGGATGGCCCCTGAGGCAGGATTATGATTTCAACAGCACCCCGTCTCAAAAGAGGGGAAAAAAAAAAAAAAAAAAAAAAACCCTAAACAACTGAAGGTAATCATGTTCCTCTTCGGTGGACCCGCCTTCAGGAGACAATGAGCTGCAGAGAAGTCTCTTTCCTACCTTAGGTGAGGAAGGGGTCAAGAGAACCTGCCAGTGACCACAGGAGGAAGCAGAGAGAGCCTGAGGATGGTGCTTTCATCTAGCCCGTTATTTTCACACTAATGTACATGCAGGAAACGCATTAAGATAGAATGGTTATTAAAAGCTGAGGAAGCAGTTGTTGAGACAGGGCCTTAGGGAGCAATCTTACTGCATAGTCTTGAACTCCAGATCCTTCTGACTCAACCTCACAAGTGCTGTCGAAAACAATCTATCAATTTTATAGAGTGCTTTTGTGTTCCTTATTAATACATTAAGCCACAAGATCTACTAGGATAATTTCAAAACGATAAAGAGCTTAAGACATATTTCAAGACTCATGGTAACAACAATAGCTGATAATAAGCAAGCATTTCTATTAGTAGCAGGGTCAGGGCACTGTGGTTTGTTCCCTACATAACATCAGGAGGGGTACTACATTTTAGCTTAGGAATAAATGGGAAAAATATGTATTTTTTTTCTACCCAAAGTCACAGATTTCTCATACTTAGAACTCCATGACAAACCCTTACTCCATGATAAAATTCTGGAAGGCTATACACGTGTAAATGGTGAAGAAAAGGGAAAAAGCAAATACAATGAGATTTTGGGTGTTTTTTTTTTTTTGCAGAATCATCATATTTATGTATTACTCATACACAAACACTTCAGATCAAAAGCTGCTGCTGCCTTCAGAAGGAACCCACAAATGTCAGAGCCTTTTCCCTAACTGCCCCAAATACTGCTTTCTTCTGCCTCCTCTCCTTCACCACTGTAACAGTGAGGTCATGAACCTTCAGCATCTCATCTACAGGAAGCTACTGGGTTTAAGTTCAGGTTAAGTTCATGCCCAGTTAAGGATGTATTTCTAGCATCCTCAGTGAACTTGAAACTAATCATTTAATAATGAACCATATATTCACCCTTTAAAATATTATGAAACGGCACTCTCCTGATTCCAGACAGCTAACAGTTTATAAAAGACGATAAACATGAGTGTGCTAGACTGATGCCTCACATTTATTAAACATCACAGTATTCATCAGCATACTGAATGATAAATGACTTTCAGATGTGGAGGTTTAGAAGGTAACATTAAGGAACTGGAGAGGTGGCTCAGCAGTTAAGAGCACTGGCTACTCTTCTAGAGGACTGGGGTTCTGTTCCCAGCACCTAAATGGTGCCTCACAATCATCTGTAACTCCAGTTCGAGGGCATCCCGTGACTTCTGGCCTCCATGAGAACTGCATACATGTGGTGCACAGACATACATGCAAGCAAAGCACCAAGTACATAAAACAAAACAAAACGAAACAAATCTTTTTTAAAAGGTAAGAGGTTTGTTCATTTTTATGTGTACAAAGAGCAATCTTTGCTCCTCACGGGTGACCCTTTGCTTTCATTAGGAATAACGATGGCTGCCGCCCCTGAAAGCTTCTGCATCAACTTCAAGGAAATGATATTTATTGACAACACACTTTACTTTATGCGTAAGTCTAAATCAATAAGACAAATGCAGGGCTCAGATACAGGTATTCAACTAGAAAGGAAATCATGAAGTGGGCTTGGACTTCTGTTGGTCATCAGATTCTACTGTAATGTTAGTGACCTCCCTCTCTAAAAATAACCAGAAGATTCCCATTGTCCCAGTCCCCTGCCCTATGTCATGGGGTGGCACTCCAGCAGTAGCTCACCAAGATGGTGTCTGATGCCCATCATGGAAATGTACCATTGAGGAAACACTGCCTCCCAAAAAAATACAACTCATGATATTCTAGGACTAGAGTTCTGTGTATACCATTCATGTGAATATATTGACCAAAAAAAAAAAAAAAAAAGATTCTAAGTTTCCATTGGTGATTTGACTTCACTGAAAGTTCAGCTTTCTTTGGAAGCTTCCTGGGAAATCCTTAGATGTCTTTCCATTTAAACAATAAATTTAAAGGAAAGTTTGCCACTTTATTAAAAAAAATTGCCACTTTATTAAAACTTTTTATTTACAAATCCTGGGTTTAAATATTTTAATTATTACTGTTTTATGTGCACAGGTGTTTCTCCTGCATGTATGTCTGTGTGCTATGTGCATGCAGTGCCATTTGAGGATCCCCTGGAACTGGAATTATAGACAGTTGTGAGCTGCCATGTGGGTGCTGGGAATTGAACCTGGGTCCTTTGGAAGAGCAGACAGTGTTTTTAACCACTGAGCCATCTCTCCAGCCCTAGACTTAAGTCTTATACCTAACATACTTGAGCACACACAAGCCCTGTTATGGGCTCCTGATGTTTGTCATCTGATATTCCTGATGGAGGCCAACAGAGCCCATCACCATTCCACAAAGGTTAGGGTGTGAGGAGTGGGGCCAGGCATGGTGGTGCACGCCTTTAATCCCAGCGCTTAGAAGGAAGAGGCAGGTGGATCTCTGTAGGTTGGAGGACAGCCTGGTTTACAAAGTGAGTTAGTTCCAGGGCAGCCAGAACTATTTAGTAAGACCCCAAGGAGAGAGAAAAAGAGAGAGAGAGGTATGGAAGGAAGAACAGAGTTGCAAAAGGGTGGGGAGGGGACATGTTAAGCTGAACTATGTAATTTAACATATATGTTTCTCTTTTTCTCCCTTTAGCCGAAGATGATGGTAAAGTATGAATTTATTTTTCTCTCTTTGAAAATTAGAAGGTACTTGAGACACATCCATTGTCTTCTGGGAGAAACTGTCCATAGAGATGTTTCCTTGGTAGTTAATAATTACAGTTATATTAAATGCAGGTTATCCTATGGTGAGAGCATAATAAAACTTGAATTCCTTGGCTAGTGGACTTAGGGTGTTTCCGTCTTACTACTGTTGTTTACAGCACCCTTGCAGGATTCTTGGACATTTCTGTTGTCTGGCTTGATTTGACACTGGTTATTATATAGCCTAGACTAGCCCAGAAGTCACTATATCTCCTGGACTGGCCTCAAACTTGTGATCCTCCTGCCTTAGCCTCCCAAGTGCTAGGGTCATGAGTGTGCAACAGCATTCTTGTACAACAGTGTTAGCACACGTGTCTGTCTATTTGTTCAGGATAAAATCTAGAAAGTAAGCAGGACAGTAGTGGCACATACCTTTAATCCCAGCACTTAGGAGGCAGAGCCAGGCAGATCTCTGTGAGTTCAAGGCCATCCTGGTCTACAGAGTGAGATCCAGGACAGGAACTAAAGCTACACAGAGAAACCCTGTCTCGGAAAACAAAATCTAGGAAGTAGAAATGCCAGGTTGGCAGAAGGAAGGGGATAATTGGCAAATCACAGCTTCAATCCATTGCACACAGCACAAGTGGGGTCTACCTTAGACACCGGGGGGACACTTTTTCTATATTTTCCTTTGGTGGAGGAAAAGAAATTGTCCCTCCATTGAATTTATAAATGTACTAGCAAGAGATAATTCCCTAGCCTGGTGTGGTGTGTGCCTTTAATCCCAGCACTTTGGGAGGCAGAGTCAAGCAGATCTCTGAATTTGAGGACAGCCCAGTCTATAGAGCAAGTTCCAGGACAGCCAAGACTATACAGAAAAACCCTGTCTTGAAAAAAAATTAATTAAAATATATATAATATATTTAGAGAGAGAGGGAGAGGGAGAGGGAGAGGGAGAGAGAGAGAGAGAGAGAGAGAGAGAGAGAGAGAGAGAGAGAGAGAGAGAGAAGATGGATTTTTCCTTGGAACGCCAGCTCACAAAAAATCTAAATGAAGACTTATTAATTATGAAAGCTCTGCCTTCGCTTAGACTTGTTCCTAACTAGTTCTTATAACTTAAATTAACCCATTTCTAGTCTTGTATTCATCTACATATTGCCACTTGACTCATGACTTTTACCTCTCTTCCTGCATGTCTGTCCCCTCTGTTTGGCTGACAACTCCACCTTTGTTCTTCCCCAAGCTCTCTCCTCTACCTCCTACCTAGCTGTTGGCCATTTAGCTTTTTATTAAGCCACTCACAGAGACACATCTTCACATGGTGTAAAGGAATATTCTACAATGAGGGGGCGATTCCCTGAAAGGGAAAAAGAGATGGTAGGGTCAAGTTCCTGAGAGCAAGAAGACTTGAAAGCACAGCTGTGAGAGACAGAGCTCGACTGGGAAACAAAGCACTGACAACTGATGAGCCTGTGCTGGCACAGTTCTCACTTTTGCGTAAATAGGTTGAAGATTTTTTTGGTTTTTTGGTTTCGTTTGGGGGGGTGGTTGTTGCTGATTTTGTTTTGTTTTTTCAATACAGGGTTTCTCTGTGTAGCCCTGGCTGTCCTGGAACTCACTCTGTAGACCAGGCTAAAACTCATAGAGATCTGCCTGCCTTTACCTCCCAAGTGTTGGGATTAAAAATGGGCAACACCACCTCACAGCTGGTTAAGGATTTAAGGTACTAACAAAATGCTGTAATGAGCCACCACAAGGTGCAGTTATAAAGGGAAGGGCAAGCAGAAGATCAGCTAGGGAAGAGGTCCCGGAGGCAGGAGACTAGAGGGCTTCGTGATGTCTAAGAACATGGACAGCATGAATAAAAGTGTAAGAAAACAAAGGAGACTGACCAGAAAGTAAAATATTCGAACCTTTGGAGAGACAGTAGCTCCGAGTGCAAACAGGAAACATGGTGTGCTTGCTCTTAGAAGCAAACTGAAACACAACAGACTCATTGCTGCTTCTAGAACAGAGGGCTGTGCTAACTCTGGAAACAGTATTACTAGGTCTATTTGTTGATCTAATAAAACAACTTACCTTTAATGAGTCAACGTGTATTATAGGAGACCTGGAATCAGACCACTTTGGCAGGGATTGCTCTACAACTGCAGTAATACGAAATTTGGATGACCAAGTTCTCTTCATTGACAGAATCAAGCAACAACATGTGTTTGAGGATATGACTGATGCTGACCTACTGGGTACTTTTCTCTACTTATTTAAAAACACAGAGATGACCACCACTTCTTCCCACTCCATTTTACTGCCTACATTTTCAAATTTCAGATGCCATCCTTAGATGGAAGGCCACAGTAGTAACTGTAACTTCACTTTAGAGAGTCCCCCTTTTTAATTGGAGTGAGGAATTGGATCCAATAGACACTGGTAGAGTACATGTCATTCTGAGTCTACGTGTGTATCACCAGTTCCTCTATTTCAATTGTATCTCCATAGAAGAACCTTTTCAGGTTGGATCTTTTATCCCCACTGGTTATAGCTGAATATACTGCTGACACCATCAAAATGCAAAGGAAAAGTAAAACACAAGCATTTCAAATGAACCTGTCTTCCACCAGAACGTGAGAGTGCCTCTCAAGATGAGCGCGCTTACCTGCCTCTCAAGATAGAAGTTCCAAATATCACAGTTTGGGGCCTAGTTGAATGTATAGTCCTGAAAAAGTCCTATTTTAAGTTTTTGCAATAACAAATGTTTTGAATACTCTGTTGAACATTCAACAATTAAACATAGTCTTTAGACTTAGAATAACGTTCTGTTTGGAGGTTGATTTTATTTTTTATTTGAGACAGGATCTCATTATGTATCCCTGGCCATCCTGGAACTTACTTTGTAGACCAGGATGGCCTAAAATTCACAGAGATCTGCCTGCTTCTGCCTCCATAATGCTGGACACCCAGCAGGGTTCATGATATCTTTAACACACTCAAGAAAAATATCAGAAATCAAGAAATATATCAGAATACCTTTAACACTCAGAATATTTTTTAACACACTCATGTTGCCTACCCAATAGTTTATAACACTCTGTAAGGATGTTTTAAGGGGTGTCTGGCTAACTGGACCTCATGTCTGTTGGCCATTTGGCCAAACCTGAGTTCAAGGTTGTGACTGATCTATTAAGGTGGATCTATCCTTTTGTTAAATTTCTATAGATGCCCAATTTAGGGGGGAAACTCTAATTAATGGCCTCACTTATTGATATTTATTTCAGCTAATGAGCCCCAGACCAGACTGATAATATTTATGTATAAAGATGATAAAGTAAGAGGACTGCCTGTAACCCTCTCTGTGAAGGATACAAAAATGTTTACCCTCTCCTGTAAGGACAAAATCATTTCCTTTAAGGTAAGATTCAACTTCATTTTGGTTTTAGTCATATTAATGCACAAAATTAAAATACATATATCATCAGACCAACCTTCTATGTAAAGCCCAAAGAGCAGAGACAACCACTGAAATACATGATACAGGGAACTGCCAAGCCCTTTGACTTGGTTGGCTAACTCTGTCTCTGAGCCTGTCTGAGAGGGAGAGACAGCTGAATGGTTTTTTTCTTTTAAAGATTTATTTATTTATTATATACACAGTGTTCTGTCTGCATGTTTTGCTTGCACACCAGAAAAGGGCATCAGATCTCATTACAGATGGTTGTGAGCCACCATGTGGTTTCTGGGAATTGAACTCAAGACCTCTGGAAGAGCAATCAATGTTCTTAACCTCTGAGCCATCTCTCCAGTCACCAGCTGAATGTTTTTATTCAAAAAGGGTTTCTTGTATCCCAGACTGACCTCAAACTCAGTAGTATATAGTTGAGGGTGACCTTGAACTTTTAACCCTGCCATCTCTACTCCCAGGTGCTAGGATTACAGGTATATGTCACTGTGCCAGGTCTCATGCTCAGGGTCTCCCAATAATGCAGATCTTACCCATCACTGCCATAGACTGGTTTCGGGTAAGACCCAGCTTCATTTCCCCATCGTATCACTAGAGCTCTGTGGTCTAGGATTACTTCTCATTTAGACTGTAGGCTTCAGCATCTCCTGCAGCTTAAGTCTCTCCCTGAGTTGTGGTTTACCAAGCACCGCTTCAGAAGCAGATGCTAATGAGAGAGCAATTTATATTACCATCAATTCACAGCCCATACTAGTTTGGTAAATGGCAAAAAACTATGGCTGTCAATTTATCTAGTTCAGTTGAAAGCACACCTTCAAAGTCTTCTATGCATTTTAAGAGGGCAGAATGCATTTTTTTTTTTTTTTTTTTTTTGATTTTCGAGACAGGGTTTCTCTGTGTAGTTTTGCGCCTTTCCTGGGACTCACTTGGTAGCCCAGGCTGGCCTCAAACTCACAGAGATCCGCCTGCCTCTGCCTCCCGAGTGCTGGGATTAAAGGCGTGCGCCACCACCGCCCGGCTCAGAATGCATTTTTAATTCTAGAGATTTCTCGATCAGTCCACAGGATCATGGGGATCTTTGCTACCATGGGGCCAAAATTAACTCCAAAATATCAGCTCTATGATTAACATAGAAGAACCTCGGGCAGTGTCCATATTTTCTAATACAGCCTGAAAAGTAGACAAGATGCAAGACTAGGAAAAGGCAGGCACTCCTAGCAGTTACAGGCCCAGTGGGAAAGACTGCAGTTTCCAGACATCTAATCCGGACTAGGACCTTGGTGTCTGGACAAAAGATATGGGAATCAGTACTTGGTACTAAACTCAGGACAGAAGGGAGAGAGTACTGTGCACTGTCATGCTTAGCAGAAAAGCAGAGTTGGGGGCCAAGGGGCTGAGTCCATGCAGCTGGGCTATTGGGGAACCCAAGATTCAGCTATGGAACAACTGCTGGGTCTAGTCACACTACAGTTTAGTTTCAGGATCCCAGGAAGAAGGAGCTCAGATTCTGACACCTCCTGTACCTCTCATGGCTGATTCAGAAACTAGAGCTCCCGAGCTTAAGGGAGGATGCCATGAGTGTTTTTAGCTAAGGACGACTGAAGAAGACGAGAACTGAAATTAGCCCAAAGAGATGGTTTTCTTTGCTAGAACTTTCCTTCATCATTAGCAGACCTGGACTCCGCTTGGTGGAAGAGAACAGAAGGAAGGTCTCTGGGCATAGGGGATCCAGGAGGTCTCTATATTGATGAGCTTGCCATGTCGGTAAAGTTCAGAATGGACAGGAAAATATGTTAGGAACTGAAGAGAGGTGGTCAGTACTCCTATTGTGCCTATATTTAGAAGGTTTTTTTCTTAACTCTTGAAAAAGTAAAGCTTTAAGTCTGTTTAGTAATACACTTCTAAATAAATTGCACACGTTCAAATTGTTAAAATACTTTTTTTAAAAAATAGTTCATTTTCTGTATGCATGTCTGTGTGTACGCGTATGTTTCTTCAGAGGCCAGAAGGAGACATATCCCCTGGTGCTGGAGTTCTGGGCATTTGTGAGCTGCCCCATGTGGGTGCTAGGAGCCAAATTCTAGACTCTGAGAGACCAGAACAGCAAGCCATTGCTCCAGCCCCAGTTATTTATATCCTTAAAAATTATGTAATATCAGGCTGGGTGGCAGTGGTGAATACCTTTAATCCTAGCCCTTGGGAGGCAGAGGCAAGCGGGTCTTTGTAAATTCGAGGCCAGCCTAGTCCACAAATGAGTTCCAGGACAGCCAGGACTGTTACACATAGAAACCATCTTGAAAAACAAACAACAACAACAAAATTATGTAATGTGTGTTTTCTCCACAGGAAATGGATCCACCTAAAAATATCAATGCTACAGAAAGTGATCTCATATTCTTTCAGAGAGGTGTTCCAGGACATGATAAGATGCAATTTGAATCTTCACTGTATAAAGGATACTTTCTAGCTTGTAAAAAGGATGGTGATTTGTTCAAACTCATTTTGAAAAAAAAGATTGAAAATGGGGATAATTCTGTAATGTTCACTCTTACTAGCTTACGTCGAACTTAGGTATTAAGTGTTTTTGTATTCCAGAAAGATGATTGGAATACATGAGCCTTAGAATAATCCATTATGTGTTGCTGTAACAAAATATCTGAGGCTGCATAATTTATAAAGTAAGTAGGTTCACTTGTCTCATGTGTCTAGCCCAATTCCTACTTCCTGGTGAATGGCCCTGACTGCATTACAACATGGAAGATAAAGGGGAAGGGATTAACTGCGCTTGAATTAGTACATGGATGAGCTTCACTTCATTTATCCTTTCCAATGCCAGAGCCCTAGTAATCCATTCCAGTACCTCACCTCCTCAAGACGGTTATACTGGGGACCAAGTTTCCAGCACACGTATCACAGCAAATCTGCTCTTGTGAGGGTAAAATAAATATCAATAATGGCCTCAACATGTCATTAAAGTGTGATAATAATTGGGTGATATTTTTTAAGATAGCATTTAGGAGGTAGAGAGATGGTTCAGTGATTCTTCCAGAGAACTCTTGTGTATATGATGGGTTTGTGACATGCCACACTGAGTGAGTAGAGTCAGTTCTATTCTTCCATCTTTGTGTGGGTTTCAGGTTCCAGCTTCTAGGAATCAAACTCAGATCATCAGGTCTGCATAGCAAGCGCCTTTCTCTGTTGGGTCGTCCAGCTGACTGCGTTGTGTGCTCGCTTAGCCATTATCGTTCTGTCTCACTGTGAAAAGGTTGAGCAAGTCAACATTATCGGGTGGTTCACGCTGCCTTTGACCCCAGGCTCCAGCAGCTCTGACACCTTCTTCTGGTCTCTGTGGGCACCCCCGCTCACACACCACACACACAGACACACACACACAGACACACACACACACACACACACACACACGTTTAAAAGTAAAATCTAAGCACAGAATACACCTGACAGCAACTTTATTTTATCATCCCTGGCCAGGGCGCCCCGGTCTGTTTGGAGTTAGGAAACTGAAGGATTGAATTCTACCATTTGCTTTCTTTCTGTCATTTCCTTGAGACCCAATCTCCCTATGGCCTTAAATCCAATCCTCCTGCCTTGACACCCCCAGTGCAGGTTTTATATGCAGGCACCACCATACGTTTTCTGTTCTCTCCCCTCCTCTCCTGACTCCTGATGGCAGATGCTTAAAGAGTGGGGTGGAGTGATGTGATGACAGACACTGGGTTTCGGAGTCAGACATCCTCATTCTGAATCTTGTCCCATAACCTAAGAACCAAAATGAACAAGAAATATGGGCACAGATGCACTCTTTCTGGGCGCTCAATGGCCAGGCATATACAATGGAAACAACAGAAACATCTCTTCCGGAGGGTAGCTGTGTAGATGAGAAAGATCTTGGTGGCATACAGCACTGGAGTGCTTTACACTTCTCCAAGTGTCCACCACGCACTTCCAACTCAGCTCATCACTCATACATCACGTCTCAGACATGAGGCTTTCCCTCCCACATGAACTACCCACCCCCACATACCACTTTGGGTTGTTTCTCTTCCTGCAGACTCTCCTCTGGAGAAGGATCGCTTCATTGCCTTCTGCTCTGTTTCCTGACTCTTAGACATACATTGCTTTTTTTCTTCCTGTCTTCTCTCAACACAGGGGCTTTATAATTTAAAGAAAAAATGTTAGCTCATAAAAGCCTATTCTGTTTTCCTTGTTAGTTTTTCCAAATTTCAAGCCCTTGATTTTGCTGCACAAGAGAATTCTAATTTAACCTAGTGCACAGAAACAGCCACTCACAATTGGAAATCTTGTTAATGTCCTGACAGTTGTCAAAAAACTACACAGCTGACTAGGCTGTAGTCACAGCTTCGGGCAGCCTCAAAATTTGACCTTTGATTTTTTTCCCCCTCCAGTGGTGTTTGAGATATTGGTTCATGGCTGGGCCTCTCACTCTCATGGTGGACTGGTTATGTTTGTTTGTTTGGTTGGTTGGTTTTTGTCTGGATCTAAATTCAGTGTATTCAACAGAGCTCATGTCTGAAAACTAGAAAGTAAAAACAATAAATGGCAAGGGCACTATAGACAAACTTCTAAACGATCTTATTAAATAAAAAACACGGAGCCAGATATAGGGGTGAAAACCTGAGAGATCAGGGAAGTAGGGAGAGCCACAGCTAACCTCACCTCACCAACTCCGCAGCTGCAGCTCCCGAAGGTCAAGCTACTTCTTGTCTACCCATGCCTATATGCCTTACTGTTCTGCCATCTGATTTGCTCTCTCTGTCAAGCTAGGTCACTTCCTCTTCCTGCCCAGCTCTGTCACTTCCTGTCTGTCTGTACAGACCTACAGACCTCCATGGTTAACTAGTGTTGGAATTTAAGGCGTGTGCCTAGCTCTGTTTCCAGTGTGGCCTTGAACTCACAGAGATCCAGACATATCCCTGCCTGCCAAATGATAGGACTAAAGGCGTGTGCTACCATTGCCTGACTTCTATATAGTGACTGGCTTTTTCCTCTGATCTCCAGGCAAGTTTTATTTTATTGGGAGACACAGTATATTGGGGGACACAATACATCACCACAAGTCACTGAAAACATGAAGCTTGAGACAAGAGCCCATGAGGCTCATATACACATGAATATATACACATACAACACACACACACACACACACACACACACACACACACACACAAAGACTGATTAGAGTTGCTGATAGGTTGTGGTCCAGTTAGTCCAACAATGGCTGTCTACCAACAGAAAGTCCAAGAATCTAGAAGTTGCTCAATCCATGATGCTAGATGTCTCAGCTAATCTTTGGTACACACCTGATCTCAAAGAAGCAGGCTCTAATGCCAGTGAAGGAATGGATTTACCAGCGAGTGTAAGGGTGAGCAGTCAAAAGGGAGCAAGCTTCCTTCTTCCATGTCCTTTATATAAGCTGCCATTAGAAGGTGTGGCCCAGATTAAAGGTAGGTCTTCCCACCTCAAAAGATATGGATTAAGGTGTATCTTCTCATCCCAAAATATCTGAATTAAAAGTTGGTCTTTCCCACTTCAAATGATTTAAAGAAAAATTTCCTCTCTGGGTGGTGGTGGCATATACCTTTAATCCCAGCACCTGGGAGACATAGGCCAGCCTGGTCTATAGAGCGAGTTCCAGGACAGGCTCCAAAACTACTTAGAGAAACTCTGTCTCCAAAACAAAAAAAAAACAAAAAAAAAAAAAAAAAAAGGAAAAAAGAAAGAAAGAAAGAAAAATTTCCTCACAGATGTACCCAGCCACTTGGGTTTTTGTTATTCCAGATACAGTCAAATTGACAACCAAGAATAGCCATCATAGGCTCTTAAACTGAAAGAATCTCCAAGATGTCTTCAGAATTATTAATTCACTTTGTTGTAGCTTTTTTATTTAAAAAAAATGAAGATTTTTTTTCAAAAATCTTTCAGATGTTATACTCTGAAAACAATCTATTTTTAAGATTTTATTTTAATTTCTAATGTATGTATATGCATAGGTGAGTGTATACATGAGTTCAGTGTCCATGAAGGCCAGAGAGGGCATCGGGTCCTCTGGAGCTGGAGTCCCAGCCAGTTGTGAGCTGCACAGTATAGGTGCTTGGAACTGAACTTCAGTCCTCTGCAAGAATGGGAAGCATTCTTAACTGCTGAGCGTCTCTCCAGCCCCACAATATGTTTAGTATCAGAAGCACACAATATTTTTAATATCAGGAGCTGGAGAGACGGCTCAGCAGTTAAGAATGCTTCCTCCTCTTCCGAGGACCTGAGTTCAGTTCTTAGTACTCACCTCTGGTAACTCACAATGGCCTGTTAACTCCAGCTCCAGTGGGGATGCAGTACTCTCTGTTGGCCTTTCTGTGCACCTGCACACACACACACACACACACACACACACACACACACACACATACACACACACACACACACACACACACACACACTGCACAATTAAAAATAAAATAAATCTTTTAAAAAAAAAAGACCATAAACAAACATAGAAGCAGGGAGGCTAAGATGTAGCTACATTAATGGAGTACCTGAAATATGCACAAAGAACTAGGCTGGACCCCCAGCACTGCATAAAACTAACCACCATGGTACACTCCTGTAATCCCAGAACTCTGGGGGTAAAGGCAAAAGGATCAAAAATTTAAGGTCATGCCGGGCGTTGGTGGCGCTCGCCTTTAATCCCAGCACTTAGGAGACAGAGCCAGGTGGATCTCTGTGAGTTCAAGGCCAGCCTGGTCTACACAGAGTTCCAGGAAAGGTGCAAAGCTACACAGAGAAACCCTGTCTCGAAAAACAAACAAACAAACAAATTAAGGTCATTCTCTAGTATTATAGCAAATATTGAGGCAAACTTTGGCTACATGAGACCCTGTCTAAAAAAATAAAATTTAAATTAATATATATATATATATATATATATATATATATATATATATATATATATATATATATATATCAAGACACAGTCTTAGGTCTTCTAAAAATGCAGTAAGAATAAAAACAAAGGCCAGGCAGTGGTGGTAAATGCCTTTAATGCCAGCACTTGGGAAGCAGACTCAGGCAGATCTCTGTGAGTTTGAGGCCAGCCTGATCTACAGAGTGAGATCCAGGACAAGCACTAAAACTACACAGAGAAACCCTGTCTTGAAAAAAAAAGGGGGGGGGAGGGAGGGAGGGAGAGAGGGAGGAAAGGGAGGAAGGTAGGAAGGAAGGGAGGGAGGGAGGGAGGGAGGGAGGGAGGGAGGGAGGGAGGAAGGAAGGAAGGAAGGAAGGAAGGAAGGAAGGAAGGAAGGAAGGAAGGAAGGAAGGAAAAATAAAAACAAGGGGGCTGGAGAGATGGCTGAGAGGTTAAGAGCACTGGCTGCTCTTCCAGAGGTCCTGAGTTCAGTTCCCAGCAACTACATGGTGGCTCACAACCATCCATAATAGGATCTGATGCCCTCTTCTGGCCTGCAGGGATACATGCAGAGCACTCATACATAAAATATAAATAAATAAAATGTGTAAAAAAGAATAAAAACGGGAGAAGCCCCACTGCCAGGTGAGCCTTCACTGAAAACATGTCACCCAAGTCTCGAAAACAAGAAAGATTTTAAGAGACACATGTGGGGCTGGAGAGATGGCTCAGAGGTTAAGAGCACTGACTGCTCTTCCAGAGGTCCTGAGTTCAATTCCCAGCAACTACATGGTGGCTCACAACCATCTGTAATGAGATCTGGTGCCCTCTTCTGGCCTGCAGTCATATATGCTGTATACATAATAAATAAATAAATCTTAAAAAAAAAAAGAGAGAGAGAGAGAGAGAGACATGTGAGCAAGAACTCTCCTTCATAGCTTATGAATATGGAACTCCTCGGAAGGTATCTGTGAGGTCAGAGGGCTAATTGACACACTGGAGGCCTAAATCATAGACTGTGGAGAAAGAACTCAACACTTTCTATGTTTTAATTTCTTCTCTGTGTTCTCACCATTCTGAAAGTGGTAGAGACTAGATTTTAGATCTCTTAGGGTGCTCCTTTGTCCAGAATTGTATCTAAATTCCATGGGGTAATACTAAGGTACCAGAGATGGGATGGCTAGGGAATCTAATCCTCCGTTATCAACACACTATGGCATATGCTAAGATGTTACTTCCTTGTGGTCTCTGGCTGGCTGCTCACAAAGTTGCTATTTAGCAGGCTCTCACTCCTGTCCACCGAACCCTTTTAGGAGTTTGGCTGTCTCCACCTGTGTGGTTGACACTCTTGGTCACTGTTCTAGGATCCATTTTTTTTTTTTTTTTTTTTTTTTTTTTTTGGTTTTTCGAGACAGGGTTTCTCTGTGTAGCCCTGGCTGTCCTGGAACTCACTTGGTAGCCCAGGCTGGCCTCGAACTCACAAGGATCCACCTGCCTCTGCCTCCCGAGTGCTGGGATTAAAGGCGTGCGCCACCACCGCCCGGCTTCTAGGATCCATTTTGCCTCCTTCCTTATGTATGCAGTTTGCTCGGGTCAATGGTGTTGATTGACAGAGCTACCCTCTTGCCTCCCAAAGCCACTGGCAGAGTTCCATTCACTTGGGCACACCTCGATGACATTTCCTAATATACAGTGGTCCTTTGAGGGCGAGTGTGGGAAGGATGTTGGTCCAAATCAAAGTTAAGTATTTTCCCATGGTTGAGAGAAGAGAAATTCCTTTCTGAACAGGAATGGGTGAAGCCAGGAACTGATGTAGTCATTATTTGCTTAATATTAAATCATTTTGTACTGCAAGTAGGAAAAGAGCCAGCCTTAGGAGAAAGTCAACACCCAGAGGGAGAGCAAGGGAGCCAGTGCCTGATAAAATCCCTTCTGCCTCTGATCTTTTAACACGGAGCATCAATCAGCATTAACTGGACTTCCTATTGCTGTTATCCAAGAGCTTCCAGACTAATCCAGTCAGCCTTAGGAATGCTCCGTAGAATACTGAATGTCCCGGCTTTCTGGACTCTGCTGGACTGCACTGAGGAAGTTCAGGTCTTAGCTGCGATCCACCCCAGTTTCTTTTACACGGGGGCTCCACTCCGAAGACAGCTTAGGGGTCCTCTATTTTTGTGTCTAGTGCACAGTGAGGAATGTCAGCCTCCATCTCAGCCCTAGAACTCCACAGGGAAGCGTTCATTGGATCCTCTCCCACCTCTGCCCCAGACCTGCTTTTTCAGGGGGTGGCTGAGTCTGCACAGCCCATAAATCCACATCACTGGTCTCAGAATTACACGCCATTTGGGTCCTTTAATGTTCTGAGGCTGGACTGTTGGTACAGTATAGAGTGAAATGGGCACATGGAGGGGGTAAAGGCAGGATAATCAGAGGTTCAAAGTCATCCTTAATTACATAGCAAGTATAGAGCTAACCTGGGATAGATGAGACTTTTCTTGGAAAAAGAAGAAGAGGAAGAAGAAGGAGGAGGAGGAGGAGGGGAAGAAGAAAAAGAAGAAGAAGAAGAAGAAGAAGAAGAAGAAGAAGAAGAAGAAGAAGAAGAAGAAGAAGAAGAAGAAGAAGAAGAAGAAATTTAAAAAAGGGGGGGGAGTTGGTGAGAGGGCAGCTTGCTTCAGGGCCTGGGACCTCAGTTTGACCCCCAGAACCCACATGGTGAGGAAAAGAACCAACTCCTGTGAGTCGTCCTCTGACCCCCACGTACTTGTTATGCCTTGTAACATGGCCAGGTGTGCAAATAAATAAATATAATTCAAACATTTGCAAGCCTCCAAAGCTCTGAAGTCCTGAGGACCCTAGTCAAGAGCCTAGACTGTCTGTGCTGAGGGGCAGAAGGCGATATCTGCGACTTATGCTTTGTCATTTATCAGTGGCTGGTAGCCTCAGAATCTTTCATGGTTAAAGATTTACCATAGAAAACAGAATGCCAATACCTTCTGGGCCAAGATCGGTGAGGTCACAAGTGCAGGCTGCACAGGATGTGCAGAACCAACACGCTGGCCCTGCCTGGTCAGCATTCCTCTTTCACCTTGATAAAACACTGCACGCCCAAGTCTTCCAGTAAGTAACTGGAAAGATGCCACCTTCTTTCCTAGCACCTGGACATGGATAGCTGAGCCTAGGCAAGGGACCAAACGTGCCCATATTAAATGCCTGTTAGATGCCAAGCAACCTGTCATTTACTACACAGATGCCCACAAATCAAGTTCCTAACTCCAAGGTCAGGCTAGTCTCAGGAAGGTGTGCACAAGTTGCTTAAGGAAGCAAAGAAGCCTGAAGGTTAAGCCTAAGACAGGGTTTCCTCACTTTTCTAGGTAGACATTAAGTCATGTGTTGTATCCTTTTAGTAGTAGTAGTAGCAGTATTAGTATTTACTAGTATTAATAGTAGTAGTAGTATGTTTGTGTGTGTGCATGCACACACATGCACCTGTGATTGCATGCTTACCATGATTCATGTGCGGAGGTCAGAGGACAACTTTTAAGAGTGAATTTTCTCCCCCTCCACCATGTGAATCCTGGGGGTTGAGCTCAGGTCACCAGGCTTGGCAGCAAGTGCCTTTACCTGTTGAGCCTTCTCACTGACCGGATTTGGAACTTCTGACCCTCCTACCTAGTCTCCGAAGTTCTAGCATTACAGGCATGTGCCACCATGCCCAGCCCAGCTATGGGTTCATGTTCACGCTTGCATAAAGGTGAACTTTATCTTATTTGGAAGTTATCATTTAACTACACAAGAGAGGGAGAGGTGATCTAAGTCAGTGGGATAAAGTGAGGACATGAAGAAGACAGGGTTCTCTAGTAAGGTGAGGGGCTCAATCAGAAGTCAGCTCCCCCAAAAGACTCCAAGAGATCAGTTCTTTTTTCACAGCTGTTGTTCTTATGGGTTATAGCATGCATATATGTTGGGGAAATACAATTAAAAACAGAATCTCGGGGCCGGAGAGATGGCTCAGCAGTTAAGAACATTGGCCACTGCTCTTTCATGGGACCTGGGTTTGATTCTCAACACCCAGAGGACAGCTCCAGTACCGGGGGATCTAACGCCCTTTCTGGGCTCCCTGAGCATTGCACAACACCCATATACATAAAATAAAAATAAAGGAAAAAAATTAAAGCCAAAATCTTTGGTCAGGGAGAAATGACTCCATGGGTAAAAGCATTTGCTACCAGGCCTGACAAGCTGAGTTCCATCCCCAGGAAGCACATGATGGAAGGAGAGAACAACAAGTTGTCTTCTGACTACTACACAAATGTGAGCCTTCCACTCACTGAAAAAAAATTAAATGAAGACATCTTAGCTGGCAGATACAACCCATTACACACATTGCTGAGATGAACCATAATTAATCCTCAATTAAGAGGTCTTGACAACTTACTACCCACAGTCACCCTAACTTTACTAAGTGTTCTAGTTTCACTGTTTGCTGTGAAGCAACACTCCAAAAAAAAAAACAACAGGGGTGGGCGGTATTTGCTTACACTTCCAGATCACAGCTCTTAATGAGGGAAGGCAGGGCAGGAACTCAAGGTAGGAACCTGAAGGCTGCTTCTTATTTATTACTCTCCCCATAAACTAACACTCTGTGTGTGTGTGTGTGTGTGTGTGTGTGTGTGTGTGTGTGTGTGTGTGTGTCTGTGTGTCTCCTCCCCCACCCCCGTGTATATGTGTATATGTGTGTGCGTGTGTATATGTGTGTGTGTCTCTCTCTCTGTGTCGCCTCCCCCACTCCCGTGTATGTGTGTGTGTGTGTATGTGTGTGTGTTTTGTGTCTCCCTGTCTGTCTCCGTCTCTCTCGTGTCTCTCTCTCTCTCTCTCTCTCTCTCTCTCTCTCGTGTCTCTCTCTCTCTCTCTCTCTCTCTCTCTCTCTCTCTCTTCTCTCTCTCGTGTGTGTGTGTGTGTGTGTGTGTGTGTGTGTGTGTGTGTGTGTGTGTGTGCTCACGCACGCTTAGGCAGGGTCACCTATAATCCCAGGCTGATCTCAAATTCACTTTGTAGCTGAAGAGAACCCTAAACTCCTGATTCTCTTGACTCAGCCTCGCAGATCTGGGATGACAGGCATGAACTTACTCAGAATGAAACCTGCTAAAGGTGGGTTAATGCCTCAACCTAAGTCAGGCAACAGCACAATCTCAGACTTCCGCTTTCCAGGCACCCATTACACTTGCAATTAATTAGCTGAGAACTTAGATTTTTAGAGACAGGGTTTCACTATGTAGCCTTGGCTGGCCTGGAACTTGTAATGTAAACCAGGCTAGCCTTGAACTCACAATGATCTGCCTGCCTCTGCTTCCTGAGTGCCAGAATTGAAGGTGTGAGCTACCATGCTGGGCTCACATGGGTTCATGTTCACGTTTGCATAAATGTGAATTTTATCTTATTTGGAAGTTATCATTTAACTACACAAGAGCAAAACAAAACAAAAACCGATGCTCAAATTCTGACCCTTGAACCTGAAGCCCATCTCTTTGTCCCATGGCCAGGCCACTAAGATCAGGCAAAACCAGGGATCTCAGTCTTGCCTGTCAAATGTCTGATTTCTCCTTCTCAAGATATAGAACATCCCATTCTGGGTAGTGGTGGTGCACACCTTTAAACGCAGCACTCTATGAATCTCTATGAGTTCAAGGCCAGCCTGGACTACCAAGTGAGTTCTAGGAAAGGCGCAAAGCTACACAGAGAAACCCTGTCTCGAAAGACAAAAAACAAACAAAAAAAAAAGAGCACAGAACTAATTCATTCCAAATCACCTCCAAATTAGAACTAAATTCATTCCAAATCACCATCTCCCCAGAAGAGTCTTGCCACATCCCTGGGTCCTCGTCTTCATCACTTTCCTTCACATTGGCCGTCACAACCTTCCTTGTCATTCATGCTGGTGACACACAGGAAGTCCCAACAGAATGGAGCACCTGGCACGGTTGCTGCAGCTGGTTCAGTGCCAGCTTTGCTTCTGCTCACTGTCTGCAGCTGCCAAACCGAGCCCAGTGTGGAGACTCCCGGTGTCGTGGGAATGACCCACAGAGAAAGCTCCACTCTCCTGGGACTAATACTTTTTCACTAGCTTTCTGCGCTCTACTGACTCACTTCTCTATAAGACGTTTATTGACCAGGACATAGTATAACCCTTCATGCCAACAGAGCCTGTAGGAGGGGCACACACCTTTAATCTCAGCACTTGGGAGGCTGAGGCAGGTGGACCTCTGAAGTTCAAGGCCAGCCTGGTCTACAGAGCAAGGTCCAGGACAGCCAGGGCTACACAGAGAAACCCTGTTTTGAAAAACAAACAAATGAAAGGCAAAACACTTAATGCCATCAGAATCCATCTTCACTTTGGACAGAGCTAAAATTACAAGACAGTCAGAGAAAAGCTTCCTCCTCCTCTGTTTCATCTTTTTTTTTTTTTTTTTGGTTTGTTTTGGTTGTCGAGACGGCCTCACCATGTAGCGCAGCCTGGTCTCAAACTCGTAGTTTTCTTGTCTCTGTCTCCCAACTGCTGGGATTACAGGCATGTGCCACCACATCCTGCAAAGGCTGCTCTTAGTTACAACAAATCTGTTTTTATGTGTGTGCGCATGCATGTGTATCTGGTGCCCTCTTCTGGCTTCCAAGAGCACTATCCATATATATGGAGATATATATAGATGATATAGATATAGATATATAGATATATATGAAAGTGTATCTGGTGCCCTCTTCTGGCCTCCATGGGCACTGTCCTTAGGAAGAGCGTTTGCATGCGCGCGCGCGCGCGCGCACACACACACACACACACACACACACACACACACATTCAAGCAAAACTCACATACACAAAATAACAAATAACTGCACCAGGTCCTCTGCATGTGTTATGGCTGTTATCTTGGTGTTTTTGAGACTCCTGACAGTGGGAGCAGGCATGTCTCTGACTCTTGCCTGCTCCTGAGACTCTTTTCCTCCTGTTGGGTTGCCTTGTCCAACCTTGATATGAGGGCTTTCACCCTGCCTTATTGTACCTAGTTTTGTCCTGTTTGGCTGTTGTCTCTTGGAGACCTGTTGCTTTCTGAAGAGGAAACAGGGGGAGTGGACCTGGGGGAGAGGGGAGATGGGGGGCTAGGAGGAGTGGAGGGAGGGGAAACCTTGGTTGGGATGTATTGTATAGAGAAGAATCTATTTCCTATTTTAAAAAAGTTTGAAAAAAAGACGTGGTTTAGAGGAGGCTCCTGATGGCTGGCTCAGCAGGTGACCGCAGCTTGGTGCTGTGCTCCAAGACCTGAGTTGGGTCACATGGAGAAGAACTGACTCCTTCAGGTCGCCTTCTGACCTTCACAGGAGTATGGCCCTCCCTGCATCCCAACACACACAAAATAAGACTTAAGGGCTCTTTTAGGCCCGCCCTGTGGTCAGTCACTGTGTGACTAAGAAGACACCGTTACTATTTATCGCTGTCACTTCCCCCTCAGCTTCGTGGCCAGGAAGGACTCGCTAACAGCATTACAGCCATCAGCTTGCCTTTGAGCTTTGCACCAGGCACAGCTCGCTGGATTTACTGTTACCAGTTTGCTTTTAGCTTTGTGGTCATTTTGAAGGCCCTGTCACTGGATCGCCTTTGACCTTGCAATTGGTCACCACCAAGTGTGGAGCCTTAGCACAGACTTCAAGGCCACTGCTGGCTCACTTTGACCCTGGCCACAGAAGGCCGCACTGGAGAACGACAGAGGCAGCTGGCAGGCTTTCCGCCACAGTGCTTGAGTCTGCCTTCTTAGCTTGTTGTTATTACATTTATTGTTTGTTTGTATGCGCTCAGTTTGAAAGATGCTCAAATTCAGGTTGTCCTGATGGCAGTTAAATACCCTCACCTGCAGAGCCTTCTCATCCACCTCTCATTTTTAATTATATTTTCCTTTGGGGGGTGTGGTTCACGTGTGTCATGGCACATCTGCAGAGGTCACAGGACAATGGGAGTCATCTTTTTACCATGTGATTCCCTGGGAGCAAACTGAGGCTATCAGGCAGCCAGCCCCCTTTACTTTTCCAATTCCCTACAGCACTGTCCAAGGTATTACTGCCCACTGATCATGTCACCTGACATACTGCATGCATGCTGACACACTCATGCTGCACACGGTGCCTGGAAATCAGTTGGCCCTGTCACTTAAACACTTGCCAGCCTTGCTGCCCAGCAAGTCCCTGGGGAGTGAAATGTCCTTAGTACTCATCAGGCCTTGGAGTTAGTGTAGCTAGAGAACACCCTAGTACTAACATAGTTCTAATACCTACTACTCAATCTTCATATTCTAGTCGTACTTAAACTGCCTGTTTCTGCCTATCACGAGTCCTTTTGTATTGTGGCATTCTATGTGAATTACTTATTTCCTAAGCCACACATGTTAAAACTCATCTCTGATTCAGAGCTGTGGATACACCACTTTTAATTACTTAAGTGTTTTTTTTTGGGGGGGGGAGGGGGTGTTAAGTAATAATTTCACTCTGTAGCCCAAACTGACTTGGAACTTACTGTGATCGATGCTGGCCTGAAACTCATACCAATCCTCCTTCCTCAGCCTCCCAGAGGACTAGGATTACAGGCATGCAATCACATATAACCTATAAACCACCATACCTGGCACAATAGGGTTTTTTGTTTTGTTTTCTTTTGGTGTGTGTGTGTGTGTGTGTAAAGGGTTTCTTTGTGTAGCCTGGGCTGTCCTGCAACTAGCTTTGTAGACCAAGCCAGCCTTGATCTCACAGAGATCCACCTTCTAATTGCTGGGATTAAAGATGTGTGCCACCAATGCCCAGTGTATAAGAGTTTTTTGTTTTGTTTTTTGAGACAGGGTTTCTCTGTGTAGCCCTGCTGTCCTGAAACTCACTTGGTAGACCAGGCTGGCCTTGAACTCACAGAAATCTGCCTGCCTTTGCCTGAGTGCTGGGACGTAACAGGGTTTTTTTGTTATTTTCTGTTTTTTTTTTTTTTGGGGGGGGGGGAATTGTTTGTTTGTTTGTTTCCAGGCAGGGTTTCTCTGTATAGCTTTAGAGCCTATCCTGGAACTGGCTCTGTAGACCAGAGTGGTCTTGAACTCATATAGATTCTCCTGCCTCTGCCTCCTGAGTGCTGGGATTAAAGGCATATGCCACCATCGCCGGCAGGGACACAACAGTTTTAATGACTAAAACTAGAGCCAGGCAAGGCAATACACAGCTCAGGAGACTAGACAGAATGGCTTGAGACCAGGACTTTGATGCTAGCCTGAGCAACAAACTAAGACACCATCTCAAAATAAAAGAAAACAAGTGAGTTTTGTGGTTCACAACTATAACCCTAGCACTTGATACCTGTAACTCCAGCACTCGGGAGGCAGAGACTGCCACAAGTTTGAGGCCAGCCTGGTCTACCTATAGAGTTCCAGATCCGATTAAGCCTGTAAGACTCTTATCTCAAACAAACAAAGCTTCCAAAAAACTAGACACCATGGAATACTAGCACATAAAAAAGTACAATGTATATTCATTATATAATATTTTATTTAAAAATTTTGCTTTTTCAGAGTCTGATTTCTTATGAGCGATTCCCACAGTGGGAAAAACACTTTAGTACTCAGTCTCTTACTTGTGGATAGCTTATTTCTGCACCAGGGACACTTATCTGAAGAGTAAGCCTGTTTGGAATCTATCATATTTTAACCCACCCACAAAGGAGAACTCCCTAAACCAAACTTCTTTAAATTCACCTTTCCTCGAATTCCTTCCCAAGACTTAAGAAAAGCCAGTAATTGGAGACATCAGCATCTCTGATTTGAAGTTCCCCAGATGTTCAACAGCTGGTGCCAACTGAACAGAGCTCCAAATGGAAGACTTTCCAAAATCATGCAAAGTCTATGACTCACGAATGAACAGTCCTCCCTCCCAGTCCAAGTAGAGAAGTCTCCTTTTATCCCAACAGGAAAGAACTGAACTCTCAAGAAACGGTAGTTAAAGGCAACATGAGTTCGTGAAATGTGCAGTTACACCATGGGTCTTGTGAGCAGGAAGCCACCAACGCAGTGGACTATGGAACCCAGACTCATGACTAGTTGAACTTAACTCCTCTCAAACCTTTTCCTCAACAAATGAATTCTGAAAATAACCATGTAATTACAAGAAATTCTGCCCACCAATGGACTTATCCTTCATTTCCCCCTCACTGTGAGCTGATTGGCATCGACAGAGCAGAGGCAAAGAGGCATACAATCTAAGGTGCTGACCGAAGAGGTCAGAGCTTCCACAGCATGGCAACCGCTCTGCAGATGCCTACATCATGGTAGTTGAAATAGCAAAGCCCAGCAAAGGTCAAAGCCGAGAGTCCCAAGAGGCCTGCCTTGACAGCCTTCTGCAGCGCGTCCCCATGAACGTAGTCAGTCACCACTTGTCCAAGGCCCCTAAAGAGAAGAAAGTCACAGCACAGGACAGTTAGAGGACATACAGACAAGTCATGACCCCACTCACCCCAAAAGTCAGACTCAAAACACAGTCTTTTTTATCTCTAACTCCAGTAACTGTTTGCCTCTTCCAGGGGTTCTGTGTGACCACTTTCACAGATGGAAATATTTCTATGCTTGAGATAAGTAGTCAAAGCAACTCATGGTAAAAAAACAAAAAACCAACAACAGTGGAAACCAAAATACAATCGAGAGTTGCTAACATGTAATAAAGAGAGCTCATCCTGTGGACTTAATCTCCAGAGCCCTTAGACAGTAACTAAATGCTCCTCTGTCTGTAAACTCTTCTACAGTATTCACTCCTGCAGCGTTTACTAAGCAGGTATTGGATGCCAGAACATGTCACCAATGCTAAGGGTGCAATAGATAACGGGATGCTCCCTGTTTAGAAACAGACATTCTAGTGAAACAGAAAAAGGTAACCATATGCAGCATGAGGAAACGCCTTAGGAAGGGTGAGTTGAAAGAGAACACCCAAACGGAAGTGACAAGGACCCTGGCATCTCTGAGGAGCAGTGAGGAAGTTAATGAGGCTGGAGTCTGTGAGTCAAGAAAAAACCATAGCAAAGCAGGGCGGACTGCAGTGTCCAAAGGAAACACCAGGTTTGCAGCACCAAGTATCCTAAACAAGGAGTGACCTGACTTTACATTTCTACAGCAGTTGGCTTTGTTTGTTTGTTTCTGTGGGGGTTTTGTTGTTGTTGTTTTTCTTTGAGACAGGGTTTCTCTATGTAGCCCTGGCTGTCCTGGATCTCGCTCTGTAGACCAGGCTGGCCTTGAACCCAGAGATCCGCCTGGCTCTGCCTCCCAAGTGCTGGGACTAAAGGGGTGCATCACTGCCGCCTGGCCAAATTTCACCTTTTTAAGAGTTTACCATTCAGTTTGTTAGTCTAGTCAGAGTTGTGAACTATCATCACTATTTCTAGAACATTTTCACACACTCAAAAAGAAGCACTAGTGATTAGCCCACTCAATACCCAATCACTGATCTCCTTGTTTCTATGGATTTGCCTAATCTGGCATTTCATATAAATAAAACCATGCCGACATTCCCTTTGTGTCATACGTTTTTTTAGCATGCTTTTGCTCTCAATGCTCATCCATATTACAGCACACCTCAGTACCCCACTCTTTTATGTGGCTGTACAATACTCTATATTCTATTTTGGCCACAGGGATGGTTTTCACTTTTAACTAATTTAAGTAATGTGATATGACATTCTTGTATAAGTTTTAATGCAGACACATTTTGTTTTCTTTTTTGTTACGGTTTTGTTTTTTGAAATGAGATCTTGCTATGTATCCCAAGCTGGTCTCAAATTTGCTATGTTGCTAAGGATGACTTTGAACTTCTGATCCTTTTGCCTCAAGTGCTGGATTACAGGCAGCACCACCATGCCTGGAAAGGTGGGGAGAGAACACAGGGTATCACAAATGCTAGATAAAGACTATAACAACTGAGCTACCTGACCAGCTCTGTATCTGTACTTAATTATAGGAGGGAAGAGGAGGAAGGACACAGGCACAAATAGTAAACAGATGATCTAACACATGAGGAGGTCGCGAGTGCTCTTAAGAAAAACAAGGCAAAGATGACAAATGTGAGAACTGAGTGAGTGGTTAGGGAAGGCTCTGCTGAGTGCAGTGTTAAACATCTACGACGGGAGCAAGCCGAGTACATAACCAGCAAGTTTCAGACAGAACATGAAGAGAGTACAGGGTCCCCAGCACATCTCAAGAACAGTAAGAAAGCCAGTGTGCCTGAAAGAAGCAGCTGGAAATGAGAGGTGTGTGTGTGGAGGAGGTGGAGAAGGTGGACATGGTGGTGGTGGTGGTGGTGGTGGTGGTGGTGGGTGTTAAAGACTCTTAGGGCAGTCTTTTGTTTATTTTGGTTTCGTGTGTGTGTGTGTGTGTGTGTGTGTGTGTGTGTGTGTGTGTGTGTGTATCTATATAATATTTATATCGATTATACATATTTCTTTTTATTTTACATTCTTTTTTGTTTGTTTGGGGTTTTGTTTGTTTGTTTGTTTGTTTTTGAGTCAGGGTTTCTCTTTGCGCCTTTCCTGGAACTCACTCTCTAGCCCAGGCTGGCCTCGAACTCACAGAGATCTGTCTGGCTCTGCCTCCCAGGTGCTAGGATTAAAGGCTCATTCATTGTATTTTATTTTGCTTGCATGCATGTCTGTTCAAGGGTGTCAGAAGCCCTGGACAGACAGGTGTGAGCTGCCATGTAAGTGCTGGGAACTGAACCCAGGTCCTCTGGATGAGCAGCCAGTGCTCTTAACTGCTGAGCTTAACTGCTGAGCCACCTCTCCAACCCTTTATTTTGGTTTGTTGAGACAGGGTCTCACATTGGTGCCCAGGCTGAACCTGAACTCACTATATAGCACAAGATAGCCTTGAACTCAAACTGATTCTTCTACTTCAGTAAATGTGGGGATTACAGATGTGTTCCACCACACTTGGGAATTTCAAGCATTTAACAGAGACAAGGTCTCACTGTTGTTGTCCTGACTGACTTTGAACTAGCAATCTTCCTGCTTCAGCTCCCTAGGATAGGACTACTAGACATCTAATACTACATAAAGAGTCTGTACAAAACTTGAAGAATTCTTTTAGTTTGAGTAAAATGAGAGAGAGGTTTGGAAAGAGAGTACTTATCCCACTTAACATTTTAACAGGATCACTGGGGCTGCTGTATTGGCATCAAACACAAAGGAGGTCAATTTAGAGGTTACTGCTGCAGCCGAGGATGGTGACCAGATATGGGGCTTGAATAAGTCAGAACACACTGGAATGACAGTAACTGACACAGCATGAGGAAGAGCCAGGTGTGGTGGTGCACACCTGCAATCCCAGGACAAGGGAGGCAGAGGTCTCTACGAGTCCAAGGACAGCCTAGACCACCTACTAAGTTCCAGGTCAGCCAGGGCTGCAGAGTGAAACCCCATCTCAAAAAAGTGTACAGGAGAAAGGCTAGACTTGATGACACAGGTCTGTGACCCCAGGATGGAAGGTGCAGACAGGAGGATCAGGAATTCAATGTCATTCTTGGCTCAAAAGACACTGTCTCAAAGAGAAAAAAAAAAAGGATACAGGAGGAACAGATTGGGAGACAATCAGGAACTCAACTTTACAAACACTATGTTCAAACTGCCTACAAAGATTATTAAAATTAAGACAGCAAACAAGCAAGATACATGCAGAGCATGCTGGTTGTTTTGAATGAAGATGGCCTCCACAGGCCCACATATTTGAAAACTTGGTCCCCAGTTGGTGGAATTCTTTGGGGAGGATTAGGAGGTGTGGCCTTGCTGGGGGTATCACTGGGGGAGCCTTTGAGGTTTCAAAAGACTCTCACCATTCCCAGTGCTCTCTCTCTGCCTCCTACTTTCGATGTGAGCTCTCAGCTATGGCTGCAGAGCCGTACTTGCCTGCTGTCACGCTCCCCACCATGAGTCATGGACTCACCCTCTGAAACTGTAAGCCCCGAATAAAATCTTGGTCATAGTGTCTTCACAGCAATAGAAAAGTAGTTAAGACAGAAGTACATATATGTAATCCCAGCACTTGAGGCTGAGTCAAGACAATTTCAAGTTTAAGGCTAGCCTGGGCTACCTGACTCAAAAACAATATTAATAAACTACCCACATACCCAGATTTATTTGATCACTATTAATTGTTTGTGTGTTTTTAAGTTTTCTAGAAGTCTTGAGAATTTCAATCAGTGTTTTCTTCATAAACAGACAGACAGGCTTGCAGCAAACAGACCAAGCAGACAATGCAGAGGGGCTGTTGTACTTGCCAGTGACTGTGCAGGGAGAGGGCTGCAGCCAGGGAGTAGTCCACCACAGAGCAGGGACTGAAGTACCCAGCGGGAAGCAGGCCCAAGAGCAAAACACTGACAACCCTCTCGCTGGTCCAGTGGAGAGATGCAGCCTTGGAACCAGCTACAAAAAAGAGGAGATTCATGGAGTTGAGAAAGAAAACTTCAACCTATCACATGACTACTCAAACAATTAGAATGATAAATAGCATACACAGAATATCCATCTTGAACATAAATCACATGGATTTATGTTCAAGATGTGTCTCTGAGCACAAAACACACTTTCTCACAGGCCAGAAGGCAGGCTAAGTATTTGTGGAATTAAGGCAGTCTTGGGCTTCAGTGAAACAGGTATCTCATGGATGTAATTTGGTGACCACTAATGGACCTCTTTAAAATAATAATGCTAATAACTCTAATCTTTGGGGAAAAAATGTAGTATGTTCTGAAAACAGCTTAAACTAGCCAAATGAAAGAGAAGCACACGTCTAAGGATACCTTTTAAGGGTACAGTCCTTCTGCCCTTTGCAATGCAGTGAAAAACAGATGAGACACAAAGGCTGATTTAGACAGGTGAAAACAACACAGGCTCTAAGTATTTCTTTTTTTTTTTTGGTTTTTTTTTTTTTTTTTTTTTTTTTGGTTTTTTGAGACAGGGTCTCTCTGTATAACAGCTCTGGCCGTCCTGGAACTCACAGAGATCCGCCTGGCTCTGCCTCCTGAGTGCTAGGATTAAAGGCGTGCGCCACCACCGCCCAGCTCTAGGCATTTCTAAGAAGCTCTAAACTCCTTAGAGAACCCGACAAAAGGATGGAGTTCCTACTCAGAGAAATGCATTAAGACCTATGCATACAACTTTGGGGAACTTTCTTCAGTCCCATGTACTTCAGAATCAGTCTGCTAAATCTAACAAAGGCAGAAAAACCCAACTTAAGAATTAGGGAGGATTGAAAGGTAAAAAATAAAAACCAAGACGCTTTACAAATACTGATCTCAGCCCCAAGGCGGCTGAGGCACGACGACTGTGCCAGTCTGGAATACACACTGAGTACTAGGCCAGCTACAGTGGGAGACCTACCTCAAAAGAATTCACAAACCACAAAAAGGCAAATAAAAAAGTATGATTTCAGGAAGAATACTACAAGTGTGAGGCTAGCCTGGACTACAAAGCAATTTTCAGACCAGTCAGGACAAAATAAATATTTCTCTCTCTGGACTTTAAAAATGGAAATACAGCTGGGTGGTGCTGGCAACGCCTTTAATCCCAGCACTCAGGAGGCAGAGACAGGCAGATCTCTGTGAGTTCAAGGCCAGCCTGGTCTACAGAGTGAGATCCAGGACAGGCACCAAAGCTACACAGAGAAACCCTGTCTCGAAAAACAAAACAAAAGAAAAAAAAAATGGAAATACAGTTAACTCATTATTCATGTTCATATCGTCTAATGTGAATATCCACACAGTATTTATCTAGGAGATTCCACATGGTTTTAATCAACCTGGAAAAATTCCAGCTATAAATCCACGATTCAGTCCACAAGGTAAGACTTTACGCAGGCTCCTCTCCATTGGCTAAACAAACCAGTAACTAGCTACAGTGAACAGACTTTCCACAGAGCTGTTCCCTTGACAGTGAAGTTAGGCCAGAAGAGTCTCTGCGAACACAAATGGCACCACTCATGTCTGCACTGTCTGCCCAGGGGTGTGAGCTAGGTCTTTATTTACTAGCACACAGGAGAGACTCCTGGGGAGACACTGAGGCCCTCTGAATGTGTGACAGTCAGCCCAGGTGAAGATGGCTGAAGCACCAGTGACAGTCCACAGCTGTCTGAACTCCAGTGCCCGGAATCCAACACCCACGCAGGCAGAAGACCCTACACCTAAAACAGTAAATGAAACTGTTCACAGAGCGTCGGCAGAGAGGACCTACAGTGGTGCCTTGGCGACAGGTGAACGTGCTGTGTGCCGTGCCATCCTGGGGTAGGCTGGTCCTGGAGAAATGCTGAGACAGAAGCAGGTTTCACCACCCGGCTTCGGAGTAACAGAGCTGAGAAAGAAAGACAGGGAGCATGAGCACTTCCTGGCAGGACCGACAGGCTTCCTAAACTACCATGAGCATGCCACTCAAACTTTTTTTAAAAAGGACTTACTTTTTTAAAGGACAAACTTTATTGAAAGGTTTTATTTTTACACGTATGAGTGTCTTACTTACATGTATGTCTGTGTACCATGTACATGTCTGGTGCCACAGACATCCTTCCCCATAACTGGCATTCCACACCTCCCCTAGAGCTAGAGTTATAGTTATGAGCCACCATATGGGTGCTGGGAGGAGAAGGCACGTTCTCTGGAAAAGGAGTCAGTGCTCCTAACCGATGAACCATCTCTCCAGTCCCAAACCTTTTTTTAAAAAGAAAAAAGAAGTCTGTGCTGGGGATGTAGCTCAGTTGTTTACTTGCATGCATGAGGCTATTTCCAACACCACATATAGCCCCAGCCCATGAGAAACAGGAGCTGAAGTTCAAGGTCACCTTCACCTTCATATGGAGTTGGAGGGCAGCATGGGATGACACGAGACCCTGTCTCAAAAACAACAAAAATCTGCAGACTCCTACTAATGAATCATGAGTAAAAGGGCCTCTTGGATTTCATTTATTAAAAAACTGGTGGTCTCTTGTTCCTTCATTTACTCATCTAGTTATCTAGTATTAACTGCAATCAAGACTGTTTCACAATGGAGCAAGAAAGATAAGCACAGAAGTCTTTGCCCTCAAGATATTCAATTTAGTTGAGAAAGCTCACCTAGCGCCCTCTTCCTTTTCAAGACCGAATCTCACTGTGTATTCCTGAACCCCTCCCTTTTGATCCCACCTCTTGGTTAAAAAGACAAACTGATGTTTACCCAGCTACATCACAGATTAGCCACAGGATGACAAGCAGTTAAGTCAAACGGCTCTCTAAAGTTCGGTTTCATTTGCAGAAGGAGAATGTTCTGGTTTGCTTTCTGTAACTGTGATAAATACCATGACCAAAATCAATTTAGGGGAAGAGAGGGTTCATTTCAGCTTGCACTTCCAGGTCACACACAGTCCATCGTTGAGGGAAATCAGAGCAAGAAATCAAGTAGGAAGCGAAGCAGAAACCACAGAGGAGTGCTGCTTACTGGCTTGCTCCCCGGCTCACAATCAGCTAGCTTTCTTACTTAGCCCAGGCACAAGTGTCTAGGATAGTGCTGACCACAGTGGGCTGGGTCCTTTCACATCAACTATCAATCAAGACAGTTCCTCACAGACATGGCCAAAGGTCAATCTGAGGGAGGCAAATCTTCAGTTAAATTCTCTTTCCAAGTGACTCTAAGTTATATCCAGTAGGCAAAAACAAGCCAGCACAGTCAAAAACTGCATTTACTTCATAACACTGCTCAAAACCAGGCAACATATGCAAAGGTTTAATGAGCTCCAAGAATGCTAATTGCATACAAACAGAAAAAAAAAATTAATAGTTTCTCTCTCTCTCTCTTAGAGGTGGGGTTTGTTTTCTGAAACAGAGTATATCACTTTGTAGCCCTGGCTGGCCTGGAACTCTATGCAGACCAGGCTGGCTTCTAACTCAGAGACTTGCCTCACTCTTTCTCCTTGCCCCTGACCTTGAACTTTCTGATCCTCCCACCTCCACGCTCTAGAATCACAGGCCTGTGCAAGCATTCAACTTTGGAGGTAGCCTCAGCTGCCCCTGCTCTTTCTTCCTTCTCTTTCCCTGCTTCTGTGAAATGGTACCCAAATCATCTGTACTTCCCAAACATTCAACCGTGGAACTTGTTTTTAATACTTACTATGGTCTGTTCCAGAAATCCAGGAATAGCCAATAGCCAGTCAGGGATTTCCCTCCTAGAAGTCACCAAACCTACTGACACATCTCCTTAACATTTCCTGAGACTGCCTCCTTTTCCTTGTACCTTCCACGCTCAGGACTTCCCCAGCCTGGCCTACCACAATAGTGCCTTATCTCATCTCCATGACTTGCCTCTAAACCTGATCTATTTCCATCAAGGCCATCTACTACACTATTACTAAACAGTAAGTTAGGCTGAGAGTATATAGTTTGGCAAAAGGGCAATTACTTAGCATGCATGAGATGCTGAATTCAAAAGAAAAAGACTGCCAGGCAAGGTGGTGAACATCAGCTACTTAGGAAGCTGGGCCAGGGCAAGTTTCAGGCCAGCCTAAGAAATAATAACAACAACGCCGGGCGTGGTGGCCCACGCCTTTAATCCCAGCACTCGGGAGGCAGAGCCAGGTGGATCTCTGTGAGTTCGAGGCCAGCCTGGGCTACCAAGTGAGCTCCAGGAAAGGCGCAAAGCTACACAGAGAAACCCTGTCTCGAAAAAACCAAAAAAAAAAAAAAAAAAAGAAATAATAACAACAAAAATAAACCTAGACTGCAAACCTATCAAGCCTTTCAATGTTACTGCCAACCTGAGCAATAAAGAAAAACTGTAACTTCGGAACAGAATAAATAAATGCTGTGATTTAGTTCTATTTCGCCTTTCTAGGCTAACTTCATACTTTGGCTTTCGAAATATTATTTTACTTGTTCCACTTTATCTCACACTGCGCATCTTTCTTTCCCTTCCCCACTGCTTTTGCAGCGCTCAGTTGCTAACTATAATGTACTTCTCTGCAGAACGAAGACAGGTTAGTCCTTCCAAAACAATCACCCCAAACTTTCTCTGGACTCATATTAACAATGTCCATATAGCACAACAGTTTTTGCTTTACACTATCTGTACCACGCCCCCCCACCCCCACCCCCCGAATTCTGTGAGGGTAGAAATTGTTTTATTCGTGTTTCTATACCAGCCTCTGAAGCGTTTTGTATCACCAAAATGCCTGGTTAAGATGATTATCGAAGCCCTGGGTGGCGGTACATGGCTGTCATGCCAGCACTCAGGAACCAGTCAGGAGTCTGCTGGCAAGCTCTAGGTTAGCCTGGTCTACATGGCTAGCTCGAGGAACGATGGCACTACACAGAAAGCCGCTGTCTCCAAACAAAAGATAATCAAACTGATTCCTTCCACCTACACTCAAACAGGAGGCTGTGAAAACACCTTAGCCCGGCAGCACCGCCGCAGCCCAGAGGCTGCAAGTACCAGCTGGGGAGAGCCGCCACCAGGGACACACTCGGGCCTTTGGGCTACAGCGGTCTGGGCTGCGTCCGCAGATCCAGGCGCCTCGGGGGCCGAAGAGGAAGTCCCTTCCCCTCCAGGCGCCCCACCACCCGGCGATCGAGCCCTCGCTCCTTCCCTCCCCCTGCTCCAGGCCGCAGCAGGGACCTCTGTTGGCTAAGACACCTCACCTCGGCCTCCTTGGCCACTGCAGAGGACACCGAGCTTTAAGAGAACCGCCATGTCGTTTAGGAGGGCTCAAGGTCACCCAACAACCCGGAAGCAGTTATGCAGCGAGTCCCGCCCCTCGCCAAGGAAGGGCAAAGCAGCCCGGAGGGTGAGCCGGAAGGCGGCGCGCGGCTACCGCGCGTGCGCACACCGGCGGCATAACTCAAGCTTTTGACAATGGCCGAGCTTGGGGAAGCGGACGAAGCGGAGTTACAGCGTCTAGTGGCCGCGGAGCAGCAGAAGGCGCAGTTCACTGCGCAGGTACGAGGATGAGGAACAAGGAAAGGAGGGTGAGGCGCAGGCCCCGGGCACCCACGGAGCTCCGGACACTGCGGCACAGCGGGCCCACTCGATGCTGGATGCCGGCTGCTCCTCCCGCCTGGCGGCCTACGGCGCTCAGTGTCCGTGAGGCTAGCTCTGCGTGGGAGGAAAGAGGTGTAAAGCGGGTTGTGGGGGGGAGGTTTGGGCGACAGAAGAGCATGGTGGTCATATTAGGCGGCCACTGGTCTGGAGTGGCATTCGGAGTCACTAGGTTCTGACCTTGGGGTTCAAGGGCCGGTAGGGAAGACACCGGTCCCCACCTTGAGTTCTGGGTTCGTTGTTGCCCGCTGCCTCTCTGCACTGGGTCATGTGATATTGGAAGTGATGATCGTTATTAAAGGTGAGCGCTGCAACATTCAGTGTAGACTCGGTTGAGACAGAGTTTGGAGTTTTCGGGCGCATTTCAAACCAGGGTGTTAACTGTTGCTGACCTTGGAAATACTGATAGTTATCCTTTGAAAAACTACTTACTTGGTACTTAGCTTTCCAAGTAATACCACTACGTGTCCTTAGATACAATCCCAAACTATGCTCAGTTTGGAGAAATCAGTATCCTGACTTCTTCCCATTTTAGAATAGTGCTAGTTGCTTTGAGGATTGTGGGTGGGCGGTGGTGGTGCACACCTTTAATCCCAGCACTCGGGAGGCAGAGGCAGGCAGATCTCTGAGTTCCAGGACAGCCCTGGCTACACAGAGAAACCCTGTCTTGAAAAAGAGAATTATGAAAGTATGAGTTCTAATGAGAATTTGTGTATAAGGATGAGGAATTATTGGTGACCAGAAGGTAGAGTAGACCCCAAAGTGATCCCATGATATGCTATTAAAGTGGTTTTTATCAAGTCACAGAAGAAATAAGGTATCTACAGACCCCAGTGATTAAGGTTTTTCTCTCCTCTTAGGTGCATCACTTCATGGAACTATGTTGGGACAAATGTGTGGAGAAGCCAGGAAATCGGCTAGACTCCCGCACTGAAAACTGCCTCTCTAGCTGTGTGGACCGCTTCATTGACACTACTCTTGCCATCACCGGCCGGTTTGCCCAGATCGTACAGAAAGGAGGGCAGTAGGCCGAACCTCAGAATGACAGAAGACCCAAAAGACTTGTTACTAAACAGACTGAATGGCTACTGGAGAAAGAGTTGTCAACGTGAAGAAGGTTAGCATCAGGCAGTTACCAAATCTGTTGGTGCTAAAAAGTAACAGATCAAATGTCCAAAAGTGAAATTTTATTTATTGGAATTCAATAATTCCAGGTTGTATCACACCAGTTAATAAATGTGAAGTCTCCAATTCTTTTTCTTCTAAGTCCTAGTTTAGGAATCAACAGAGATCTCTGATTGACAGAACACTAAAAAGTGTTCCGTGGCTGGTAGTGCAAATGGGAGATCACAGGTTTTGAAAAGTCACCCTAAGCCATCTTCAAGGGGATTAGAGGAACCATCAAAGCCTTAGCCTAAAGCATGGAAGGGAATTTAGGGGTAAGAAAGGTTTAGAACAAAAACTTTTATTGCTTATATGACGAAGAAAGGATGAACATGGGTTGGGAGTGGGGGGTAAAAAAATAATCAGGCAAAATGTGCATTCCTTGGGGACAAGAAAAGCCTGTTAGTATGGGAGGAAGGTAAGGTCAAGACCCAAACAGAACCGACTTCTTGGAAGTGCCTTATTCTGCAGGACCATCATCCTGCATCTGTGCTTAGAATCAGTACTTTTGTAGCACAAAACTGCTTTAAAACTACATGCCCAAAACTACTTCCAACAAAGATTTCACTTGCTTCAAGAAGGTTATGAGGTAGTAACTAGACTCTCCTCCCATTAAACCTCCACTAAACCCAAGGAAAAAACATACCATGGAACGTTGACATTTGAGTACCAAAGTTAATAGTGTTTCAGTATCCCAAAAGGTAGCACCTGCTCATAATCCAGGGATAGGGCACATCTGGCCAACTATGTATTTTAAAAACAAGCACTTTATTAGAAGTTCCATAAAGAGCACAAATTTAGTTAGAACTATAAAATGCCACTTCATGGGATGTCAGCATAGTAGTATTCTATTGCTGGTGTCTGTCATGCTAACCATGAAGTATTTTTGTATTACACATGCAAAAAGTAAGGCCAGGGAGGTTAACTTAACCTGCTGTAGAACTCAATCAATCAGTGGCAGAACCATGACCCCCACAGTCTTAGGTATGAGTTTTTGTGCTTTCTACTCAGTACCAAAAGTGACAACCTCAAAAACAAAAACCCTGACAATGTCACTTTATCTTTCCTCTTAATGAAAAGTCAACTGTTCTACCAGCCACTTTTCAGTGGTATTTTGGTTTCTTTTAATATCAGGATCACAGTATAGCAGGGAGAAATAATATGTTCTTGATAATCGTAACACAAAGTCAGACTGGGAAGAAGTGGGTGTGTCCCTGAGAAGTGTGTTTCATTTTGGAATTGATTCAGCTGGTTTCAGGGAAAATCAAAAACTCATTAATAGAATTAGAAGTGAACGACAGGACGGGGGTATGGCTCAGTGATAGAGCACTTGCCTAGTGTGTGCAAGGCCTTCATTCAATCCCCAACTTGGAAAAAGAAAAAAAAAACATTTAGATGGCTGTTGCCCTGAACCTCTTTGAAAGCATCATTGGCAACGTGACTACTTCCTAATTCTTTCCATTTGAGAGGACAACTGAACAAATAATTTCAAACATGAGCCCATTTTAGGCAATATAAAGCAATGGAACTAGAAAACCAATTACTATCCAGTTACTGTTATGTTTGGGTTATACTAAATGTAGCTGTAGCCCCTGACCAGCAGGGAAATGAGGCAGAAAGCCCTACGTTCCTTAGCAGTCATCTGTGGATCTTACCATGAAGGGAAAAGGTTTGTTCCCAGTAAATTAGATACCTGTAGGGCCCAACTCTAGAAGACTCAAAGCACCAAAGCTGAAGTCAGGACACCTCCTGTATAAATAGCAAGTGTTTCCTTGTCAAACTATTCTATCTAGCACTACTTCAATCCTCCTTCATCCCAGACCCTTGATTTCCCCAAATCCAACATTCCAATTGGTATACCCAGATTATTTCTGATTTCAGCTTTCTGGGTTCTTTAATTTGCTGTATAGGTATTCTACCCTAAATTAATTGCAAAAATAATCTCTTCAAGAAACCTTAACAAAATACCAGATTCCCTATTAACAAAAGGGGATGGAGACTAACAATCCAAAAGAGGGAAAAAAGGGATCTATGGCAGGCCAACTCTGACCTCCGACCTCCGACTCCTGTGCTGTCGGAGTCGCTGGCAACCCCCATTATATAGAACTGTAGGTGACCAGAGTCCGTGAGAGGCAGGACTGCGACCTTCCCACTCAGTCATCCTCAGAGCTTTCAGCAGACCTTGCATCCGTAGCCACTTTCCAATTCCTGCGCTTGCTTGTCCTCTCCTGCACTTCAGGGTTAGCCACAGGAACATCAACACTTTTCTCTTTCTTTTTCCTTTTGGTTTTCTTAGTGTCTCTTTCCTCCATTTCCTCAGAACTGCTAGCTGCTGAATCATCTGACTGGGAAGTAGCACTTTCTCTCCCTAAAGGTAAAGGTTTTTTAGGAGACTTTTTCCTGGATTTTTTCTTGCTCTTGTGTGGTTGCTTCCTTTTCCTGGTACTCGAAGCTCCAGTTTCTTCAGAGAACTCACTTGAGGAATCTGCTGCTGTGTCCATAGCTGCCTTTTTGTTTTTCTTCTGTTTTTTGTGTGACCGTTTTTTCTGCTTCTTTTTATGGGATTTCTTTGACTTCTTATGTTTTCGGGATTCATGGGCAGATGCTTTTACCTGGGGAGATGTTTTTTTCCCATTGGTAATGTCTTGTTGGTCACTACTAAGAAAAAGTGAAGACAGAACTTTTATGGAAGAAAGAAAAGGTACATTTATATTTAATATTCTGCACTAAATTATTAACATCTGAACTTTGAATCAGAACTTGGAGCTGGGTATGGTGATGCACAGCTATAATCCCAGCACTCAGAAAGCAGAAACAAGAAAACTTCCCAAGTTTGAAGACAGCTTGCTCTACAAAGCAAGTTCTAGGCCCCCAGACTACAAAAAGAGACTGTCAAAAAAAATAAATATGAGCACTCTGAGAATGTTACTGTGAAGTTTCTATTTTATTATTCTCACAAATGTTTATTTCCTCATCTTTAAAAATCCTAATTTGAGCTAACCATATTGGTATATAACTGTAATTCCAATGTTTAAAAGGTAGGGGCAGGAGGGCCAGGAGTTCAAGGCCGTCTTGAGCTGTAGAAAATCCTGTCAAAAAAACAAACTCCTGATCTGCCATGCTGAGTTACATATAAAATACTAAATACCAGTGCTCCCTCATACATAGTTTCATTTTCTCTGATTTCCAGTCACCTGTGGTCAGTTCCAGAAACAGTTCCTAAGACTTTAATCGCATGTCATTCTGAATGGCAGGATGAAATTCCTCACTGTTCCACTGTGTCCCACCTCAGACCTGAATCATCCCTGTGGCTAGTTACCAGCCATCTGGGTTATCAGATCCACTGCCTAGTATAGCTTATTTATAGCACAAGCAAGTTGCTGACAATTAGGATATGGCAGCGAGAAGCAGGAAGATAACGTTCTTAAAGTGAAAAAAGATTTTAATAAGTATTGTGTGTATAAGAAAAGAATAGGGCTGGAGAGATGGCTCAGAGGTTAAGAGCACTGACTATTCTTCCAGAGGTCCTGAGTTCAGTTCCCAGCAACCACATGGTGGCTCACAACCATCTGTAATGAGATCTGGTACCCTCTTCTGTATACATAATAAATAAATAAATCTTTAAAAAAAAAAAAAAGAAAAGAATAGGAAATGGAAGATACGTAGGTAGACAGATGGTATAAAACATCTACGGTTTCAAGCATCTTTGAACATGTTCACTACAAAGGATGGTGCACAATTAGTTTTGAAAGTCCTTAGGCTGACAGAACATCAAACTTCAATCAGGAAAGGCACACAGGATTGCCTCCCAACTTATTCCACTTGTTTCCTTTGTTTTGGAGACAAGACTTCATTATGTCCCAGGCTGGCCTCAAAGTCCTAGACTCAAGCCATCCTCCTGCTTTAGGCTCCTGAGCATCTGGGACTACAACCATGCATTACCATTCCAGGTTCTGGTTATATTTTCTGTGGCAAGTTAATTTTTTTTAAATGTTAGGAATTCTACTCACGGCACAATTTTGCATTTATCTTAGGTGTTTGGTTTTGTGTTTCTAGTAAGTGTATTTACCTACCTGTCTGTTTCAAACTCTTCAGGATACAACTCTTTATAACCACTGTGACCCCATCTGTAAAACACCATAATACATATATTTTTATGAAGCAATGCATATCAATTTTGGAAATTAAAACAAAATTAGATATTGGACTGCATGAACACACTGCATGAATACACAGAGAACACAGGAAAATGGGGCAAAGTAAAACCACACAATAACTGGGTAACAACTCTACTTTGTATACTATCATCTCAGACACAGGATGTACTGTTTACTTGAAAGCTTGTATCTGTTCTTGAGGAGACACTAAAGAACTCTATCAGTGAAATCATTTTCCCAAACTACTTCATAATATGTTATCTACACTGGAACATTCTAAAGATACTGAGAAGTGATTCACATGCCAAGAAAGTTGTCCTTTTTAATAAGTGCTGGGCCTGCAGCCCAAGGCCAACTTTAATCTTTCTGTCTCTATGGATTATCCATTCTGGACACACCACATAACAGAATCATAGAGCATGTGGCCTTTGTATCTGACTTATTTCACCATGTTTAAGGTTTTCAAGGTTATGCATGTATAATTAGTACTTCTCCCTTTTACCACTAAGTACTATTCCCCTATATGGAAAGCCTATATTCTGTTTATGCATTCATTAGGCACAGCATTTGGATTTCACTTCTTAGCCATTATAAGTACTGCTGCTATGCATACTAACCTACAAGCTTTTATGGGACAATCTGTTTTGAAGAATTGTTTATATTTATTTTATGTGTATGAGTGTCTTGCCTGCATGTATATATGTGCATTAAATGCATGCCTGATGCCCAGAGGTCAGAAGAGGGTGTCAGATCCCCTGAAACTGGAGTTAAGGACAGTTGTAAGTTGCCTTGTAGGTGTTGGGAACCAACATGGGTCCCCTGCAAGAGCAGCAAGTGCTCTTAACCACTGAGCCATCTCTCTAACCCTAGGGCAGTTTCAAGAAATAGATATTCTCTGGCCAAATATCATTAGGGGTCATAAGAATGTAGTCACAAACCTATCTGGCATGTTGGATTCATAATCATATAATTTCTTGTTCCAGGATTTAGCCTTAAGAAAATCATCTTCCAGGGCCCCAGGAATTTCATTCCTTGGCCTCCAGTAGTCTCTCTGACTTTCTTCATCAAAACCATCACTTCTCATCCGACTGTAAATGAAAAAAGACAAACATTTAGATTTAAAAGTAATCTGTGACGCTACTTTATGGAGCACTATAAACAAAACTCATGGAACATGCTGAGAACAGTAATTTGCACCATGTAACATTGATACCGGTCATACTTAACCAATAATACACCAAAGTCTATATACTCTACAGACACACTCACTCACAATTCTTTTTTCTTTTAATGATTTCTCTAGGTAGTTTTAGAAATCAAGGCCAGCCTGGTCTACAGAGCGAGATCCAGGAAAGGTGCAAAGCTACACAGAGAAACCCTGTCTCGAAAAACAAAAAATAAATAAATAAATAAATAAATAAATAAATAAATAAATAAATAAATAAATAAAATAAGAAATCAGGATTATGACCTATCTCACATACCTACTTCCTGAACTTAAGGGCATATAAGGCCCTAGAGATATTCCTAATTATTCATACATCCTATACCTCTCATAGAACACAGTCAAGCCTGTATAATCCTTTATATTCACACTCAATTTTTTTTTTTTTCCTGATAGCCCTACCTGTCCTGGAACTCATTTTGTAGACCAGACTGGCCTCAAACTCAGATCCACCTGCCTCTGCCTCCTGAGTGCCGGGATTAAAAGTGTGTACCATACCCAGCCACACTCAAATGCACAAAGAAAATAGGAAAGCCCATTGACCTCCTGGCAAAGACAGTGAGTAAATGTGGCTTTTAAAAGAAGCCTAGGGCTGGAGAGCTAGTGCAGTGGTTAAGAGCACTTTTTGCTCTTGCAGAGGATACTAGTTCAAATCCCAGCACTCATGTCAGGAGCTCACAACTGCCCAACTTCAGGGCATCTAATGCTCTTTTCCATCCCCTGCAGACACCAACAGACACAGAGACACATATACATGAATAAAATAATTTTTTAAAGGCTCTAATAGACTAAAGGGTGAACAGTATGACTGACTAAATTCATTATAAGACTCCAGGGATTGTTAAGAGGGCTAAGCCGCTAAAAGTGCTTGCCTGGAAAGCCTGATGACCTGAGTTCTAATCCCAGAACCCACAATAGGGAGAAACTCCTGAAAGTTGTGCTCACACTCCCATGTGTACACTTTGGCACATCATATATACTCACACATCAACAACACAAAGTTGCCAACACAATAAACTGGTTTTGTTTTTGTTTTTTGAGACAAGGTTTCTCTTTGTAAACTTGGCTAGCCTGGATGTAGACCAGGCTGTCCTCGAACTCACAGAGATCTACCTGCCTCTGCCTCTTGAGTGCTTACAATTAAAGGTATGAGGTACCATGCGCAGCAAATAATATAATTTTTATAAGACAAAAGAAAAAAGAAAGAAAAACACTCCAGTAGAAAATCTTAAAAGCCATTAGACAAAGTTGGGATTCATAAAACCTAAATTTTACAGTAATCCAAGGAGAATTTTTTAATTCTCCATTGAAAATTAGTGTAGAAAGCCAGGTGGTGGTGGCACATGGGTTTAATCCCAGCACTCGGCAGGCAGAGGCAGGCAGATCTCTGAATTTGAGGCCAGCCTGCTCTACAGTGTGAGTTCTAGGACAGCCAGGGCTACACAGAGAAACCCTGTCTTGGGGGAGCAGGGAAAATAAAAAAGGAAAAAAACTAGTATAGTGTAGTTATGTTATCACGGCCATTGTTATGCTTGGACCTAAACTTAGGAAACCAGGAAGGCTTAATTTGCTGAACTGAATTCATCTATCTTTTTTTTTTTTTTTTTGGTTTTTCGAGACAGGGTTTCTCTGCGTAGTTTTGCGCCTTTCCTGGAGCTCACTTGGTAGCCCAGGCTGGCCTCGAACTCACAGAGATCCGCCTGCCTCTGCCTCCCGAGTGCTGGGATTAAAGGCGTGCGCCACCACCGCCCGGCGAATTCATCTATCTTTAACATACTAGAATTTTTAAAGCTCGAGTTAGAACTTCTGAAAAATGAGTTATTTTTGGTTCTCAGAGGCACACTTCACCTTGAGCTGCTGGGTACTGTGTTCCTTCTGGTCCCCTGGTAAGCATCCTCCATTTGCTTCTCTAGTTCTCTGATTTTCCACATGTCAGATTCCTCCTGAATCTAGACGTTTTCAAAAAGGAAAGAAACAAAAATAAGTCACTGAAAACAGCACTTTGCATTACAAAAAAGGAACTGCCCTAACTATGGGGTACAGACTGGGCTATGATCTGGAAAACAAATTCCTGTTTCTCTACGAAGTTTAAAAAGTGACAGCCAGGCAGTGGTGGCGCACACCTTTAATCCCAGCACTGGGAAGGCAGAGGCAAGCGGATCTCTGTGAGCTCAAGGCCAGCCTGGGCTACAGAGTGAGATGCAGAACAGGCTCCAAAGCCACACAGAGAAACCCTGTCTCGAAAAACAACAAAAGTGACTAAACAGTCTAATGCAGTAAATCTAAAATTATGCAGCAACAGAGGTTTTTGAACCCCTGAACAGACACACTAATCACCTCATCAATTTAAAATCCTGCTGCAATCAGAAAGTAATAGCCCTACGTGTTTCTGGGACACAACATGATGGCAACAGCAGGAGACCTTATAGGAAAGCAAAGCAGCACCATTAGACTATTTCACAAAGCAGGAGCAGCAGCTCAGGGACCTTACCAACACGTTTTTAAAAACAATTGGGTTTTCTTCCTTTTTGGGGGCGTGTGGGGGTTCAAGACAGGGATTCTCTGTGTAGCTCTAGCTGTCCTGGAACTTGTTCTATAGACCAGGCTGGGTTTGAGCTCAGAGATCCGCCTGCCTCTGCCTCCTGAGTGCTGAGATTAAAGGCGTGCACCACCACCCGGTGAAGCACAGGTTTTCTTAGTTTTGTTTCTCAGTGCAGTACCACTGGCCTGGTACCCCTTCCCAGTCCCTGCCTCTTTGGTTTTGTTTTTTATTGTTCTTACTGGTAGTAGATTATTTTGTGTTGTTGTTTTCAGACAAAATCTAAATGATTTAGGCAGACCTTCAACTTGTGACCCTCCAGCCTAGCCCTGGCCTCCTGGATGGCTGAGATTTTAGGCTTTTGTGCAAGGCCCAGCAGGGACAGGTGTGTCAATTCCCGAGGCACGGTCTCTTCTTACATTAAGAAAACAGAACGGATGGATAGATAGGTAGACAGATGAGATTTTTATTTACTTACTTTGTGTGTATGAGTCAGAGACAAAGAGAAAGGGCACACACGTGGGGTCAGAGGTAACTTTCAGAAGTTGGTTCCTGACTTCCACTTACTGAGTCAGGGTCTCTCTTGTTTTCTACTGCTACACTATGTACTCCAGACTCGCTGGCCCTGAGCTTCCGGTCAGTTCCTCCATCTCTACCCCCTGCTGTAGGAGTACTGGGATTACTGACTTTCATCACTGCATCTGGCTCCACATGGGTTCTCGAGATCAAACTTGGGCAGCAATCAGGCTTACAGAGCAAATGCTCACCTGTGCCATCCTCCCACCCCATTTTGTTTTGCTTTTTTTGATTCTTAGAAACAGGGTTTCTCTGTGTAACTGCCCTGGCTGTCCTGGAACTCACTCTGTAGACCAGGCTGGCCTCAAACTCACAGGGATCCACCTGCCTCTGCCTCCCAAGTGCTGGGATCAAAGGCATGTGCCACCACACCTGGCTTGTTTTGCTTTTTAACACTTGTATTATTTTACTTTATGTGAATGTTTTGTCTGTGCATGCAGTACCCACAGAGGCCAGAAGAGGATGTCAGATTCCCTGGAACTAGATACTGATGGTTGTGAGCTACCATGTAGGTAGGAGCTGAGAATCAAACACCGGTCCTCTGGAAAAGCAGCCATCTCTCCGGCACCTTTATGTTTGTTTGTTTTCTGTTTCGTGCCACATAGAACAGGCGAGCCATGTACTTCATGTACTTCAGCAAATTTCCTGTCTCTGTCTCCTAAGTGCTGGGATTACAGGCATGCACCATCATACCTGGTTCACATTAAAATTCGTGTCAGGCCAGGTGGGGGTGGTACACACCTTTAATACCAGCACCTGGGAGGCAGAGACAGGCAGATCTCTGTAAATTTGAGGCCAGCCTGGTCTACAGAGTGAGTTTCAGGACGGCCTGGGCTACACAGAGAAACCCTGTTTGGAAAAGAAAAAAAAAAATTCTTGTCAGAAACAAAACAACATAGTAACCAGAAAACTGACTGAGAAGCAGATGACAATTGCCAAAAACATAAGTGAATTTTATTTCTAAGTCCTCCTGAACAACTGGGTTAAACCTATGCCAGATTTATCTTGCTTTTAGCTGACCCTCTCAAATACAAGGTCCCTAGACTACTACAAGTAGAGTTAACCCAACTATATAGGTAGCGTGGGTAACTATCACACCTGCACCCACAGTGAGAAACTCAGGTGACAGCTGCACACAGGTCTGTAATCATAGCCACTGCGGAAGTGAGAAGTCTGTAAGAAGTCCAGGGCCTGCCTGGACTATGGAGTGAGATCAAAGCCAGCTAGATAACAAGCTTAGTGATCCTGTCTCCCAGGTTCAATTCCAGTACTCAACACCCTAAGTAATATAACAGTAACAGTATTAGTAATGATCAAGCCAGGAGTAGTTTGCTGAAGGAAACTGAACAAGGGGGTCTTGTCCTTCTTTTCTTTTTTCTTTTTTTTTCCCGGAGCTGAGGACCGAACCCAGGGTCTTGCGCTTGCTAGACAAGCGCTCTACCACTGAGCCAACTCCCCAACCCCTTTTCCTTCTTTTCATTAGAGGTGCACTCTTAGGTGACTGTCTAAAGCCCCAAACTTTATTCTGCCCCAATCCTCTCCTTGCTCCAAGTTCCTTATCATAAATTCATTCAGAACCAAACTACCTGCATCTCCCATGTTGCCTTCTTGTCGCTTTTGTTCTTAATTACCACCTGCCCAGTCACAGAAGGTGGTCACCACCATCCCATCAGCCCAAGCTCCTCTTCATCCCTGCTACACTTCCATCCAAACCTCAGCACCACTCACCTAGGACGTCAGTTACCTAATCATCCTCCACAGTACTTCTCTCTGTCTCCTATTTCCTACCACACCGACAAAATCATCTGTCTAAACGTACACACTTGTCTTTGAACGTATAGCAATCATACCATCTCCTCCCCTCAAGGTGTAAAACAACACAAGGATGACACATGTAAGATACCACTCCTCAAAAGACTTCTTTATTGCCCGGAAGAGAAAGTTTATCTCCTAAGTTTCATACAAACAATCTAATTTGCCACTTGGGCCTTATTTTCTGTCACCAGCCCTATATCTTCTATTTTCTAGATGCATATAATTTCTTGCCTCAAGTGATTAATGCTTGAGGGGTGTGGATGGAATGAAGGACTTTGCATATATGAGGCATCACTGCTGCAAGCCACAGGAAAACGTAATGGAATTCAGCTACTATCACAAAAGCTGCTACTTGGATAAGTCAAGGACTTTTCCAAAGGTCAAGCCATGGCTTAAGTCTTGGTGATATTTTAGCTTTTGTACACATATTAGCCGATACCTGCAATAATTTCCTTGTATGCTATGTACACTTCCAAGAAGTCATAACAGCGTATTTTATCTGAAATATCTAGCAAGCATTCAAGGCTAAACAATCTCCTGAATTAAGGTACATTAAACTCAGACCCTCCTTTCTTATATAGCCTTAGTGGTATTTTTACTAACATTATAGACTCCTAACATTTACCTAACCACACCTAGAAATGTTGTTTGAGCACATAAATTCCCTTTTTCTGATATATTAACCGATTTTAGCTCTTAGTGGACCACCTCCTTTACCACTCCCCTTTTGGGTTGTAAAAGAAAGCCTGATGGTCACTACCTGAGGAAAACTCTTGTCTGTCTTTATGACCCTGTAAGAATTCAAGCCTTGCTTTAGCTAGAGCATTGCTATTGTATGGGTATATAACTGTAAACCTCAGACATAGAGAGGATTTTTTGAGGATTTTGACTGGAGAAGACTCTGACTAGAGAACTAGAACAATGAGATGGAAGATGAGGAAGAGCTAGATGGGGAAAAACAAGATGAGAAAGACCAAAATGGGGCAGAACTAAGATGAGAGAATTAAGATAGAACTTAGAAGGGCCAGCAGATAAAGGTAGAGAGAAATCAGGCAAGAAAGGAGCTAGGCACGAGAACAGAACTGAAGCTGTGTAGACAGGATTTTATTCCAGGGGAATAAAGTAGATGGACAAAGAGCTTGGTTCATTTCAAGAAAATAATTCTAGCCATTTGTAGCCTCTCTTCCGAGCCCCTGGAAGAAGATTGTTAAGGCTGGTCCTTAATAATATTTGAGACATTACCACTAAGATGCATCACCAGTCCCTGATATTTTGCATGGTGCTCTCAGTCTAGTAATGCATCCAGTAAATTTTATTCATCAAGAACCAGTTCAAATTTCAGCAACTCCAATACCATTCATTCTGTGAACTCTTTCTAATTTCCCAAGGCAAATTTCTTTATTCCTTCCTGGGTGCTCTAACACATTTTGTAACTATCTTCATGATATACTACTTTTCAAACTACAATCGTTTCTTATACATCTTTGCTATCTCCCAACATAATTCATAGTTTGCGGGATGCCCTCAAGAAATGTTGATGACTAGATTGTATCACCTACCTTATTGTGAGCATCTGTATGCCGGATGACATTCCTCAGGAGGACTTTCCCCAATGGAACCCGTGACATTCTTTAATCTGAAATGAATCAATAATATGTAATAAATTTTTTTTAAACAAACAGCTTTTTTTTGTTTTTTTTTTTTTTAAAAAACTTTATTTTATGTGCATTGGTGTTTTGCCATGGATGTCAGGTCCCCTGGAACTGGAGTTACAGACAGTTGTGAGCTGTCATGTGGGTGCTGGGAATTGAACCCAGGTCCTCTGGAAGAGCAGGCGGTGCTCTTAACCACTGAGCCATCATCTCTCCAGCCCCATAATAAATTATAAAGAAACAAAAGGTGAAGGGAAAAAACAACTGAACTGAAGACATAGAACCTAAGGGAGAATTCCCTTCACTGTTAAGATGCGCTACTGCAGCAAATGAAGGGTGAGAGGATAATGCGCGATAAAAGTCTTCACAATGGCAGAAAAAGCTGCTCAGAGTGGCTTCTATGAGCACTACTTTATTTAGTCCTCCTAAGTTTCTATGTTTAAGAGTCAAGGAGTCCCTCAAGATCCATGGGGGGATTCGTTCCAGGGCCCCCAAAGGTAACAAAATCCATGGGTGGGCTGAGGATACAGTTCAATGATAGAGCATTTGCCTAGCACAATAGCCAACCAGGATTCTGTCCCCCTTTAACATATACATGCACACACACAAAATAATCCTAGGGTGCCCGTCTATCATTTAGAATAGTGTAGTATTTGCATATAAACTCCTGTGTGTTTTAAATTATGACTTTTTTTGGAGACAGGGTCTCAAACTAGCCTCAGCTAGCCTTGATCCTCCACCTTGTAAGTTCAGAGACAACAGGCATCCACTTCCACACTTAGGGTGGGTGGGGGGAATCTAGATTACTTCTAACACCTAAAACTATGCAAATCTTATGTAAATATGTTACTATGCAGATTAGAAATAATGACAGTGGGGGGGAAGGTCTGTACATAATAAGTATAGATGCAATCTGATTCCCCAAACATTTTCGGTGGGCTGTTGTTTGAACCTGTGGGGATCTCGGAGTTTGGGCTATATCCCCACTCCTATTTTGAAAATAAAGATCCTTAAAGTCATAACTCGCCCCCAGGCTGAAGAGACCCAGGCAAAGGATTGTATGTCAGTGTCTAGGTTGGAAATTAAAAATCAAACTCCCCAAAATTAGCTTGCAACTAAGTAAACATCTAGATTTGCGGGTAATCAACATCACATATGTCAACAGTGTAATAAAAACTGAGTTCTAAAAAATGTTAGATGACCTAAATATCTCTATTCAGGACATTTTGTTTCCTACATCGTTTGGACCTTTCCAAAACCCAGAAAACAACGATATTCACATGTGCAGCTACCAGGGGCTTGGTGCCACCGTCCCGATGCTCACTCACCCCTCGATCCTGAGGAAATCAGGCATCTTGTTAGTGTGAGACGAAGAACCACTCCATTACAAGATCTCCTCCGACCCAGGAAGCCAAGGAGTCAGGGCTGAAAGGCAGCTCTGCAGCTTCACCCGAGTCCTTCGTGAAAACGCAGCCTTCCCACCGGTTACAGTGCCCTCCTCACCCGAGGCCCAGGCTACGGCTGCCTTCCCCCAGCCGAGCCCGCCAGGCGGCTCTCTCTCTCCGGGACCCAGGCCAGAGCGGGCGCAGGCGCGGAACGCGGCCTGCGGGCGGACCCGGGCGGGCATGCCCCGCTCTCGCTGGGCTGGGACGGCGCCCGGCGGCTCGGTTTCACTCCCGGGACAGAATGGGGACACGGGGCGTGGGTAGGGCCTTCCGTTGGGACCCGGGAAGCGTCTAGGGTGCCTGAGGGGGAGCTTGAGGTTTCCAAGGGGAAGTCGGAAAAAACACCCCCATGTCTGTCAGCGGGGTCCCTGCCCCGCCGCGGCCTCGGCGCTCCCGGCAGCCTTCCCTCCAAACGCCCTCCCCACACAAACACACACAAACACACCCATACCGTGCGCCGCAGCCTCGCGTGGCGGGGTGGGAGAAAAGGCGGCGGCTTCCTTCCGGGCCGGAAGTCGTGCTGCCGAGAAACGCTTCCTTCCCACTGGGACCTCCCACAGAGCGGGTTCGCGGGTCGCCGGGGAAGCTGACAGGTGCAGGAAGGAAGCCGGCACTCTTCTGAGAGAGAAGCCGGACGGCCCCGCTGAGGAGCTTGTCCGGCACCGGAGGAAAGATCCCGGAACTGGATGTTGAGACGCAGTTCTACTTTGCACTCGCCGGACCCAGTTAGATGTTGTACCCGGCCTGGTTACCATGGTAACCGGAGTCGCGGTTTGTCTCCTGAGTGAAGAGGTGGGTTCCCCCGCGTTTGGATTAACTGTGCGTTCGTTGTTTATTAAATCTAACCTTAATACATGATTTTAAGACTCTAAACCTCTTCTTAAAAATTTTGTGGACCTTCAGGGACACTTCTCCGTTGCGGGAGGAGGGTGATGATACGATCTTAGGATACTACTCTCATATAGTGTTTGTAAGTGTTCCAGCTTTCAATATTGGCGTTCTTAATCCTCATCTTCATTTTGAGAAGAATAAGTGTATATATACATTGTTTGCTCAACATAGCTGCCTGGAGTTAGAAAGAACTTAAGCATACTGGCTCCGGTGTTCCTACTCCTCTCCCCCACCCCCGCCCCCTGACACACACACACACACACACACACACACACACACACACGCTGGTTTTTTGAGACAGGGTCTCAAATATGTAACCCTGGAACTCGCTCTGTAGACCAGGATGGCCTCGAACTCACAGAGATCCACCTGCCTCTGTCTCCCCGAGTGCTGGGATTAAAGGTGTGCGCACCACTGCCCGGCTCAGTGTTCCTACTGTTAACTGCTATATTGAGAATTAATGTGGCTCTACGTGTTTCTTTCTTTCTCTCCCCGTTCACCCCTCCCTTCCCCCCACCACACACACACACACACACACACACACACACACACACACACCTCACTCTTTCAGGACTGGGAGGCACAAGTCAGTCAATATCCAACTATTTGAACAAGATCACCAAGAAAAACAAGACTTAAAGGGACCTTTCTGCTCCCACTGTGTTTGTGAAGACCAGAGAAAGGGATAGGTACAACGTGGTGGGAATTTAGGAAGTGGTTAGACTTACACACTATAGAAGAGTCAAGGTAAAGCAGAGTGGGTGTGCAATCTTTTAGACGTAGGAAGTAAGAACAGTTGAGAACTTCCCCAAAACAATTCCAAAAGCCTTCCTCCTTCCTTGAAAGAGGAAGTAAGGCCATAGTCACACAGACACGTCTTTTCTCAAGTCATATCTTTCCACAGGTTCTAGAGGCCTATCTCATTACCAATCATGAAGGCATCCTCAAAGGGTCTTCTCACCCAGATTTCTCAGTTCTGGAATATGCTCGATGATTTGGCTGAAAATGATCCTGAGCGCTACAAGAACTTCATCGAGCAAGAGCTGAAAGATGGAAAAGAGCTCTGTGTCGACCCAGAACCACACCTCTGCCTACAGACCAAGATTCTAGTATGTAGAGCTGGTGCAAGGGACGATAGGTGCCCAATAAAACTATTCCAGTGTAACTAGAGAATACCTTACCCTTCTCAAGTGCTACTTTAACACAAGAGAAGTTTATTAAAATTGCCTCTCTAAACAGAAAATGAAACAGTGTGGAAGATTTCACTGAAGGAGTAAAAATGAGAAATTCATACTTGGTATTTCAGAAATATCCAAATGAGACCTTCTTGTAGAAAAATAGTGATATAATGAATTAAGTTTGTAAAACTATTTTTATTACATTTTATGTGTGTGCATGGGTTCAAAAGAGTGCGTGTGCAAGGCAGTTGCCTAGCATGTGGGAAGGCCTGAAAAAATGTGATGACTTGCATTCAGGATATTATCATCAAATTTCATTTAAAAAAGCTGTTTGACAATATCAAAATTATTCACGTTCTAGAAACCAAAAGAAAAAATACTTTTTATCAACCTATGTCAATGGAAAAGGATCCCGGCTCCCCAATCAGCCACTCATCCTGTACCTATACATGTTGGCAGACCAGAAGATTTCTCTGAGGCATCAGGTATAAAGGATTAAAGAAAGTATGTGTGAATTTTTTATTGAACATGTTCATACACCAGATTTTACTTGGTAAAAACATTCTTTTCTTTCTTTCTTTGGGGTTTTTTTTTGTTTGTTTGTTTTGGTTTTGGTTTTTGGTTTTTGGTTTTTTTCAAGACAGGGTTTCTCTGTATAGTTTTGGTGCCTGTCCTGGAACTCTCTCTGTAGACCAGGCTGACCTCGAACTCACAGAGATCCACCTGCCTCTGCCTCCCGAGTGCTGGGATTAAAGGTGTGCACCACCACCACCCAGCCAGATAAAAACATTTTAAGTAAAATATTCCATTTGGTGTTAATATAATTAATGGCAAATTAGTGTATTGCGTGAATATTTAATATGATTTCTAATAATATGATCTTTCAACCCACATAGTAATGCCAGTATAGAATTGGAATTTAATGTATATTATGTGTTAGGACAGGAGCCTGCATCTGTATATCGTACAGCGCTAATCAGGCCATGCCTCCCACAGCTCTCTCTGATACAGAGTTAAGAATCAGTCTTTGGAGCTAGGCAGTGGTGGCTCATGCCTTTTAATCCCAGCACTGGGGAGGCAGAGGCAGGAGGATCTCTGCGGGTTTGAGGCCAGCCTGGTCTACAGAGCGAGTTCCAGGACAGGCACCAAAACTACACAGAGAAACCCTATCTCAAAAAAAAAAAAATCAATCTTTGGGAGCTGGAGAGATGGCTCAGCAATTAAAAGCACTGGCTGCACTTTCAGAGGACCCATGGTTCAATTCCCAGCACCCACACAGCAGCTCACAACTATCTGTAACTCCAGTTCCTGGGGATCTGACACCCTCACACAGACATACATGCAGGCAAAACACCTGTAGCACGAATCTTAAAAGTTCTTATTAATAAAAACAAACCTGAGCCAGGTATTGGGGTGAACGCTGAATGATCAGAGAGAACCAGCCACAGCTACCTCACCCTGCCAATTCCTCAGCTGATCCTGTTTCCTCAGACTGGAAGCCTCTGAATCCTCATCCAGAATGAATCTCAGCTGAACTGCTGCTCAAAAGCCTAAAAGCTTAACCAGCCTCTAGCTATCTCGTCCTCACACCTTAAATACCTTTCTCCTTCCTGCCATCACTTCCTGAGATTAAAGGCTCACTTCCTGGGATTAAAGGCATGAATGCCCATGCCTGGCTGTTTCCAGTGTGGCTTTAAACTCACAGAAATCTGGATGGATCTCTGCCTCCCAAGTGAGAGGATTAAAGGCGTGTGTGCCACCGTTCTCTGGCCTCTATGTCTAGTGGCTGTTCTGTTTTCTGACCCCAGATAAGTTTATTAGGGTGCACAATATTTTGAGGAACACAATATCACCACAATCACCAATGCACATAAAATAAAAATAAAAATATTCAATTTGTTCTATGACTTGACAGCTTTCAATTCATGATCACCTGGCTCTTCCATGATGTCATGTATTGAAGTACATTATGTGAATATGTACTGAAGTAAATTATGTGATGTGAAACTTAATAGGGTTTCTGACAACCCCCCCCCCCATCATAGGTTTCTCCACTGACACAGAAAGCCAGATCAAGCAGAATCAAAAAAGTATAACAGGTTTATTTAAGCAAAGCAACTCCCAGGGGAGTTCTCCAGTCCCAGAGATCGAGGCTAGAGAAGCTTCACAAGCAAAAGCAGGGAGACTTTATAGGCTTTATAGGTTGTAGGCAAGGGGTGATGATGTGTCCCCCACAAGCTGGGTTGTGCCCAAGTGTGGTCAGAAGCTGAGCACTTTAGGTGGGGACTTGGGCAGCGGCAACTTCAGGGGAGGAAGCTGCAGTAGCCGCCAAGAACGCCAAGAATGCAGAACTGGGCTTGTTGGTGCCTTCCCTCTGTTCAGAGACTCTGAATGTGCAGGGTTTGGAGACAGAGAGAGAGAGAGAGAGAGAGAGAGAGAGAGAGAGAGAGAGAGAGAGAAGAATGCGGCTTCTCAGATCATGCAGGGGTAAGCTGGAGGTTCCAACTGAACATTACTGTCACTCTTAAAAAGTCATAAAGATCATAAAAAGTCGGCTTTTTTATTTGTTCTTTGGATTGCTCCTTAGGGGATTCTGCTCATGGAAGTGCCCTGCAGCTGCTCTCTGAAGAACCCCCATCTCTCTTATGGCAGCTAGCCTCCTCTCCCACACTACCTCTGATTCTCACTCTGTGAAGCTCCTCTCCAAGCTTTAAAGGGAAGCCAGTAGTTCCCTTTAAGGCTCCATTGGACTTAGATCTCCGTCTACTGCGGTGTTCTTGTCTAAGGCTTTTCCTCTCATCTCACTTCACAGCCCTTTCTCCTAATAAACTGTATTTCTTCTGCTGGTAATTTTGTGTCAGCTTCCTTTCAGGACCAGCCACTGCTGGTTTAGCATAGTGCTGCTGTGATTGCTCTAAAAACACAGGGATGGGATTTGTGGTTTCTAACTTTCTAATGTGGGTTAGTATACTGCCCGACAAAAATCCTTATAGAAACAAGCTCTCTTCTGAATTCCACACAGGTTCCTATACAGTCATTGATGTTGCCTACAACCCTGGTGTTCTGCAAGCAGCAGAGAAAGACCAAGGCATCAAAGATCAGTTAATAAAAATGGCCATTCATTGCATTGAGGAACGACTCCACTTCACACTCGCACATTCACACCGTGTTACTAGCTTTAAAATTAAAGGAAACATTCAGAGAATGAAAGAAAATCTGATGGGCATTAAAACTGACTTCGCAGGCTTCAAAGAGATAATGAGAACTGGTAAGTGGATGGATGTAAACTGAAAAGAAACTGATGTCAGATTTTGCTTTTGTAACCTGTGTATATTTTTCAAAGCAGAAGTCTCTATCTTAAAAGAATGAGAAACTTAAAGAGAGAAAAATATACATTATTAGAAATGTCAGAATAGCCAGAAAGATGTCAAAATCTTGCAGAATTCGCAAGCAAATTATTTGGCTTGAGGTTCTGGGTGTTTGGGGTCTATTTAACTTCACCAGAATTAAATCCAGCCAGAGCCTCACATGCTAGGCAACTTTCAGTGAGCTGCACGCCCAGCTCTGCTTCAGATGCTTAGAACTACATTTCTAAGCTAATTCCTTTTTTTTTTTTTTTTTTTTTTTTAAGTTTCTCCAGACAGGGTTTCTCTATGTACCCACCATGGCTGTCCTGGAACTCGCTCTATAGACCAGGCTGGCCTCGAGCTCACGGAGATCCACCTGCCTCTGCCTCCCAAGTGCTGGGATTACAATCATACACTACCATCGCCTGGCTCTAAACTAATTCAGTGGCAGCTTCAGCAAATGTCTGTAAACACCACCTATCTTAATGCTCACAACCTGATAGTATTTTGTGACTCCCCCCCCCCCCCGCCTTTTTTTTCTTTCATAAAGAAGATACTCTTGAAAAGATCAGGAGCAGTGCTGTGAGTGAACCAAATCACCTTCCTCAGGTGCTGCTGACAAAAAAGCAAGCATTGGGCAAAGGACGCTGTCTTATAGAGGAGATTTCGAGTTCCGAAATCCAGGTGGAGGTTAAGAAACCAGCCTATGAATTAAAGGTGGTAAAGGATCAGAATGAGAAACCTCTGAAAATTGAACTGAAAATCCAGCTACCTGGGATTAACTCAGTCTCCCTCTGTGAGCTTAGTGTTTCTGAGGTAAGTTAAGCAGATCCTGTGGTAGTCCTGTGGTGTTGCTGGGGGATTGTTTTCAGGAACTCTGAAGATAAGAAGATCCTCTGATGACCAGTTTTTTATTGTTTGCAAGTAACATTTGCACCTCCTCCATGTGCTTGAGGATACTCCTGCCATGGAATAATGTGTAAGTGCTGTGTAAATTTGATTGTGCCTCAGCTTTGCACAACTATGACAAACAGGTGAGATAACTCTAAAGGAAACATTTGCTAGGGAGGGTCATGCTCTTCCAGCCTGGCTTAGGTAACTGTTTTCAGACTGTGTTGGAAGGATCAAGCAGATTGGGACAGGAAATCATGACAAAGCAAGGCCAGGAGATAAAGGAAAGGTCCCGGGTCCCACAATCCAGTCCCCTGAATGACCCAAGGACTTCGCACTAAGTCTTGCCTCCTAAAGGCTCCAGCACCTCCCAATAGCACTTCTGTAGTGGGGGAAACACTCGGAGCTTTGGGGAGCAGTTAAGCTCCAACGATAGCCAGGCATGATGGTGCATTTAATCCCAGCATTTCGGAGGCAGAGGTAGGCAGACCACTGTCGTTTTGAGGCCAGCCTGGCCTACATAGTAAGTTCCAGGACAGATAGGGCTATGTAGAGAGACCCTGTCTCAAACAGACAGACAAAAAATAGATCCAAACGATGCCAAGCTGTTTGTACCAGTTACAGAATAATGAGAAGAAGAAAAAAGATCTGCTACATGCTCAGTGTAGATGCAATCGCTATAGGCCTAACTACTTTTCCAATACAAGGTAGGCTGTGTCCACAGATGTAGAACCTTCAGTTGGAGGGTCAATTGCACAGTAAATTTGTATCTATAGTATGCTGCACTAGGAACAAACTCCTAAGTTTCAGAGGCTTACAGTAATTTTCTCAGGCTGCATATTAACTAGGCCTGCTCTGCCCCATTAACTGTACATTCTGAGACTTGAACTATGCCGTTCTCATGGTGGGGGGAAACAGAAATAGTTGCCCAAAGTAATAGACATAAAACTTCCATGTATATATAACACGTATCTCTTCTACTTGCACCCCATCAGCCCAAGTACATCACAGGGCAAAAGCATCAGTAGGCCTGGGAATCACAAAAAGTGATATATTTATTGCAGAGATGTATAAGATTCTCTTACCTTACAGAAGAGGAGCAAATAATTGGGACATCCTGTAGTCTTGGCAGAGACAATTTGCTTCATTCCTTGAAGAAAACAACCCTAATCACAATCTGTTCTCTCTATGTTCGTTCTCTCTCTCTCTCTCTCTCTCTCTCTCTCTCTCTCTCTCTCTCTCTCTCTCTCTCGTTTTTTTTTTTCAAGACAGGGTTTCTCTGTGTAGCCCTGGCTGTAGTGGAACTCGATCTGTAGACCAGGCTGGCCTTGAACTCAGAGATCTGCCTGCCTCTGCCTCCCTAGTGCTGGGATTAAAGGAGTGCGCCACCACCGCCTGGTCTGTGTTCTCCTTTTAAACCAGACCAATGACATGTCAAGTTAAATAATCTATTGTGAACCCCATCCACCATATGGTGAGAGATAGAAAAGTCTCACCTCAGAAGTGACCCCAAAAGTCTAGTTACTGGGGAACAGCAATCCTGAAATTCTAGCAAGCAAATCCTGTGAAAGGCCCTACATGGAGGTGGAGGATATTCTTGTTTAGATCCCTTGAGAACGTCCCTTGACTACCTACCTTCCTACTCCATTGTTTGGCCAATATTCAGCTCCATCTGGGGGAAGTTTTTCCCGTTTCAGCATCCACACTGGTCATAGATGTAAAAGGAATATGGTAGAATATGTCATTCTTGAGGGCTTAGCGTCTTTCTCTGTGGGTTGCCTGCTTATGGAATGCCGAGGGCCAGGATGCTTTAGAATTTGAAGGCAGTTCCTTTTAGCCCATTGTAACTGGTTCTCTGACTGTAGTCATTGCTCTGACCACAATGCTTTCCCAAGACTAGCATCTCTAACCTTCATTCATTTATTTATTTGTTTATTTTGGTTTTTGGAGACAGGGCTTCTCTGTGTAGCTTTGGAGCCTGTCCTGGAACTCTCTCTGTAGACCAGGATGGCATTGAACTCACAGAGATCAGCCTGCTTCTGCCTCCCAAGTGCTGGGATTAAAGGCGTGTGCCGCCGCCGCCCAGCTTAAACTTTATTTTTTATTTTTAAATTAATTTTTAGGCTAATGCATACAATAACATGTTCTATCGTGGCACCTTCATATCTTTAAACTGAATTGCTTCCATCTTAGCCAAATGTAAGGATTGACTGACATCTGCCTCAACTGACTCAAAGGCTTTAAACAAATGCCACTTAACCTTTGTCTTAATCAGCCATTATAGCTAATGGTCATTTCTTAATTTTACTTTTTCTGAATTAATTCCATTTTTTGAGGCTGCATATAAACTAGTTGTCTGTACCCACTCCCTCTTTGTAATACTTTATGAAATGTACCCAATAAGAAGCACATGTTAATAATATTCTATTTCCCACTACTAAAGGCACAGATCAGCTGGGTACTTTATTTGCCTTCAGAATTATCAGGCTAGCTTCCCTACAGGGCACTGTCACTATAAAGCGACCTGGATCACTATCTTTCAGGCCCCAGGACATTCCCTCACCATCTGATGGTAAATCCGAAGACAGCAACACAATATTCCGATGGCAACAATCTACTTCTGGTGCTTACCAGTTAACATGTGATGTGTCCTGTTAGTAATCAGAGGCTCAAGAATCCACAAAAATGTTATTGCTGGCTGCAAGTCCTATGGCAGGAACTAGGTCTTCAGGGGTGAATGTTGTAGTCTCTGGGCATCACTTTTAGGATGCAGTTTTCTCTTGTCATGATTCTAAAATCTATTTTTTTTAATTTGTAGGTTGACTTATTGATTGAGGTCTCTGAGAAGTACCGATTATACCTGAATCTTCCGGAATCGGTTAATACAGAAACGACTACGGCAAAATTTGTCAAAAATAAATCCGTACTATTCATTACAATGCCACTGGCATGAAAACAGAGTGTTCGTGTTTTCACTGCTGCAGCTCATGTCAGTTACAGGACCTGCGCTGTGGGCAGGGGTCGTGGGTTTTTGTTTTTGTTGTTGTTGTTTGAGACAGGGTCTCACCTGGTGTAGTCCTAGCTAGCCTTGAACTTGCTATGTAGATCAGGCTAGTCTCAAACTCATAGAGGTCTGCCTGCCTCTGCCTCTGGTTTTAAAGGCATGTGCCACCACACCTAGCAATATATATTTTTATCTTTGGGAAAGGATCACATGTAGCCCTAGGTCACATGGCTTAACCTTGCTACATACCCCGGGATGATCTCAAATTTCTGATCCTTCTGTCTACAATGCCCAAATGCTGAGATTACAGTGATATGTCTAATTTCATTTACTTTACTTTTCTCAAACTTTGTGGGGCTAGAGAGATGTTAAGAGTGAAGACTGTTGGAGAGGACCTGGGTTTGGTTCTCAGGGCCCATGATGGGTGGCTCACAACTGCCTGTAAGTCCAGCTCCAGGGGATCTGACACACTGTTCTGGCACATGCCCTCAACTGCACATACCCACACACAGACACAAACATATACGTACAACTTAAAATAGAAAACATCTTGAAATAAAATTACATAACTTTGCATCAACCAGAAATTTCAAAACACTATAACCACAAGATGATGGTTTTAAAGATGTTTATAGTTATCTCAAGTAATTTAAAATGTCATTTGGGAAAATTCCAATTGTTTACAAATGTGTTAGGGTCTCTAACAGTGTGATAAAACATGACCAAAAGCAATCTGGGGAGGAAAGGGTTTATTTCAGCTTACAGTTCAACCACATCATCAATGGAAGTCAGCACAGGAAATCAAGCAGGGCTGGAGCCTGGAAGCAGGAGCTGATACAGAGGCCAAGAACTGACCATTAGCTTGATGCACCAGGTTTACTCAGCCTGCTTATTCAACCCGTAACTGCCTGCCCAGGGATGACACTACCTACAACAGGCCGGGCCCTCCCACATCACTCACTAATTAAGAAAATACACCAGTCTTACCTTCAGGCCTATCTGATGGAGGCATATTTTTCAACCGAGAGCCTCTCTTCCCAAACGATTCTAGCTTGTTTTAAGTTGACATAAAACTAGTTACAGCTACCATCCCAAGTATCACATGAGAACTGTTGGTTTAACAGAAAGAAAAGAAAAAAAAAGAAAAGAAAAATTTTTTCATCAAAAACCCCCCCCAAAAACCAAAAAACAAACCAACCAACCCACTCAGACTCTGAAAAGAATCAACAGGACCAGCTGTGGCAGTAAAGGTGTCTTCCAGCAACACACAGGGCCACATACAGTAATAACCACGGCTATGCCTCTAAGAACTTCTGTAAGTCAATGAAACAGGCTTTTCAAATGATGAGCTAGACTTCTGCCAGACATGGACTTGTCTGGGCTAGACAGAATACTTGGAGGACATTGCACACCATAGGAAAAATACATGCAGTTCTAATTTGAGAAAAAAATTGACTCAGCCCAAGTACTTTATTCTATAGAAAAGAAGCAACATCTTTCTTTTTTTCCTGGAACAGGATCTCTGTGTAATATTGGCTGTCTATAGACTAGGCTGGCCTTAAACTCACATAGATTCACCTGCCTCTGCCTCCTGAGTGCTGGGACTAACGGGCATGTGCCACCACCAGCCAAGTGGCATTTTTCATTTTTGTTTCTAAGCTGTCAAAAAAGTACCAGCCACCTAATTTGTATGTAAAGACAGCAACAGGCAGATGAAACTTCATTTATTATTTTATGTTTATAAGTGCTCTATCGATTTTATGCCAGAAGAGGGTACCAGATCTCATTATAGATGGTTGTGAGTCACCATGTGGTTGCTGGGAACTGAACTCAGGACCTCTGGAAGAGCAGTCAGTGCTCATCAACCTCTGAGCCATCTCTCCAGCCCTGAGGGCAGATCAAACTTTAAACATCATTTGCTTTCCAAGGTTGAACCCAGATCTCACAAATGCTCGTCAAGAGTCTACCAACTGAGCCACCTCATAACCCTGTTATGTGACATTAAGAAAGCAAATATGTGGTGGCGCACACCTCTAATCCCAGTACTCAGGAGGCAGAGGCAGGCAGATCTCTGTAAGTTCAAGGCCAGCCTGGTCTAGAGAGAGAGTTCCAGGACAGCTAGGTAATGAGATTAAATTGCTAACAATCTATGGAAATAGCTTAATGATTATAGGAATTCATGGGGCGGGGAAGTTAACTCATAATACAGGAAACTCACAATATAGGAAATCAGGATTATAACAGGGTCCTGGAAAGGTGAGGCACAGTCCAGTGCTGTTCTCCAGAGAGCTCTGCCTTGATCCGTAGCACCAGCATCCAAGACCACAAGGTATCGAAGAGAATAGAGTGCGTGTGCATGCATCCCAAGTCTTAAGGGTCCCTGTCCGGGCTACGCCTAAGGGGCAACTATCTAGCAGCTACCTACTGCCTCACTAGGGGTGGTGCTTCAGGGCCTGGCACAGACAACCACCCACTACAGCTAGGGCTGTTACAAAGAGAAACCCTGTCTCAAAAAAACCAAAAGACCAAAAGAAAAAAAAAAGCAAGTATAATTTTCTGGAATATGACTTTCACTAGAACTATACTGGTAAAAGGCTAATTTATTTTCAGAACTTCTGATATTCTAAAACTAATAGTTAATAAATTATTATCCTCACCCTCCAATACACTTGAAAAGCCTTCACTGACAGAGCCATGTTTCCTAGAAAATGCCTCTACCTGAGACTGGAGAGATGGCTTGGAGGTTAAGAGCACTGGCTCCTCTTCCAGAGGACCTGGGCTCAATTCCCAGCATCCACTTAACTGCTGATGAGTCTATAACTCATCACAGAGGATCCATCCACCGCCCTCTTCTGGCCTCCAAGGGCACTGCAATCATGTGCTAAACAAAGCCTGCAGGCAAAAGTCATCAGATAAAAAACGATTCCTAAAAGTATATGGTATCATCACTCAATTGTTTAGGAAAGAAAATGCCCCTACCCAATCACATGATTAATTGACTCTCTACCTTCTTAAAAATATTTCTACATGTATTTATTGTGTGTACATGCACACACATGCTATGGCACACATAGGAAGATCAGAGAACTTTAAGTTCAATTTCTCCCATAATGTGGGTCCCAAGAATCAGGTCCCCAGGTTTGGCCAATGCTGCAAGCTGCAGAAATATGAAGTATGAATTCAGCTGACTATGGCAAAGCTACTACCTGGAAGAGTTAAGAATTCTTCCAGAGGATAAAGCCAAGCCTCAAGGAAGTATTGGTGATACTGGCTCTTGAATTCAGCTGTGTCCTGCAATGAATTTCTTGTGAGCTATTGTAGCTTTCCCATTTGATTCTTTTCCCAAGAACTTCTAACAGTGTGGTTGATCATTCACTGGGCACAACTTCCCCTATACATTTGAGGTATTTGGATAACATCTCCCAACTGTTAACAGCTATCACACAGCCGAGACACCTAATTTCAGGCCTTGCTGTAGTTATCATTAGCAACATCTGGCCAGGACCATCTCTGGATGAAAGTACTTTATCTGAGATACTCCTCAGACCTTCTAAGAACAGATTGCAGATAGATAAGCGTCCAGACTATCTGTTAGAGAAGACCAGGTGGATGTGCTAATTAAGCTTAACCCTCCTTCTTCCAAGTGCAATCTCTAGTTCTAGCTCTCCCTTTAACAACTAACTCAGAACTAAAAGGGCTTTAAGCTGTGACACAGGTTGCCTAGCTACGGAGCACACTTCCCCCGCCCTGCCAGAAAACGGACAGCTGAGTTAAGCGACAGATATGGTTCCAAAGGAAAAAAGGGCAGTTTATTTTCACCTGTAACTTAGTGACTTATAGGCTCCTAACATTTTTGCCTAACCACTTCTAAGAATATGGTTTGAGCACACTTTTCAATCTGTTAACCGAATTTAGCCCCTAGCTGATTCATTCCCCATTAGTCACTTCCCTTTGGGGTTGCTAATGACAGCCGACAATTACTGCTCTTTGCGTGGGTCTTATCACCCCTGCTTTTGACCCTGAAAGAATTCAAACCTGGTGACCTCGCCTTGCCCAGAGTATTGCTGATTGCACGGGTGTCTAACAGAAATCCTCAGAGAACTAGGGGAGACCTATGATGGGGTAGAACTAAGATGGGAAGAACCAGATGGGAAAGAATGAGATGGGCAAGAATGAGATGGGAGAGTTAAGATAGAACAGCAGAAAAATGTAGAGAGAATCAGGCAGAAAAGGAGCTAAGTATGAGAGCAGAAAAGCAGCTGTGTAGAGAGAGAACTGACTCAGAAGAATAAAGTGAATGGACTAAAGAGTTTCGTGTATGTAGATTCATTTGACATCATTAAGATTAGATTCCTCAGCTGGTAGTAGATTCTCCCATAGACCTTGGGAAAGGTTATGAAGGGGCTGGACCCTAACAGCCTTTGTTAGGACACAAACACCTTATCCACTGAGCCATCTTGTCAGCCCTGAATCTCTACTTTTGTCCCCAACACATAGGTGCTACTTGCTACTATGCGTTTGTACTCCCGCTGTGCAAACCTGACAACCTAAATCCAATCCCTGTGACTCATGGAAGGAAACTGGTTCCCTAAATTGTCCTTTGCCCTCCTCATGAACACGCACACTGAAAAGCCCAGTGTATGAAATTGCTATTCAAACTCATTTCTAAAATATCCTACTTGAGTATTTCAATGAATTTTATGTTAATAAAGCCACTCTTCCCTCCTTTTATAAGTGAAATATGTTCAGGAAGGGCATTAATAATGAAATGTACAAAGTTTAAACATGTAGTTTTTTACATGTCATTGTATTGCCCATATGTATATATGTGTACATATGCACGTCTGGTGCTGGAAGGTGGCTTCAGATTCCCTGAAACTGGAGTTACAAAAGGTTGTGAGCTGCCATGTGGGTGTTGGGAACCAATCCAGGCCTCTACGAGAGCAGCAAGTACTTCACCACTGAGCCCTCTCTTCAGCTCCTCACTGAGTCTTTTTCCTGAAAAATTCAGAGCAGGCTTTTCTACGAACATGGTTTCCTATCTCTTACTGTCAGTGGTTACAGTTTTCAGCATATCCTAGGGTCCATGCGTGAACAGAGGAGGACTCTTCCTACTTGTCATGTCTCACAGGCCGTTCTGTTCTCTTTTTTTTTTTTAAATCTATTTTTATGTGCATTTGTGTGAATGTGTCAGATCTCCTGGAACGGGAGTTACAGACAGTTGTGAGCTGCCATGTGGGTGCTGGGAACTGAACCCGGGTCCTCTGGAAGAGCAGGCAGTGCTCCTAACCCCTGAGCCATCTCTCCAGCCCCTGTTCTGTTTGTTCTCTTGTAGTTCATGTCTGGACAAACCATAATTCCACACTCACCCCAGGTTGGGAGCAAATAATCTCAGAGAGCTCAATCACTTTCCATCTGGCAGTAAGTGCCATGCCTCATCACGGGGCTTTCCAGTGACCCTTTAATCAACGTGTTAGACTATAGCCTGATAACATCACTCATCTTGCCAGGTAGACAAATGAATTTTCACCTGTACTGGAAGCTCTGAATTATGCAGCTGACATTGGATATTAATCATTTAATAGGAAACAAACTACAAACAGATCAAAAATTAGTTGACACACTGAAAATGTGTTTAATTTTTAAACAATCTTTCTTGATCCAAAACACTGTTTCTAACTTCCTTCAGATACTATGTTGGCTGAGTTCAGATTTAGATCAGAGGGGAGATAAGTCTTAACTCAGAATATTTTTTGTCAGACGAAAAACTTTTATTTTTCTTCCAAGGGAACAATGGAGCATTAGCAAAGAATGAGTCATTTTTCAGCTTCACATTTGACTAGATTTGGCTCATGCTAATGATGACCCTTGTGATAAGCATATTCTTTCTGTACAGTATTCAGTGCAGCCTAGGTCCACTCAGTGCCGAAGAGGTAGGCCACAGCACTCAACTGTCTACAGGGATACAGCAGCTGGATGTTTGTGGAGTATTTGGAGCGTCACTTGTGCACCACGTGATAACAAACATTTAGAAACAAATTCAACACCAATGAAACACTTCAACTTCCAGAGGATGACCCCACATACTACACATAAGGAGGCACTGGTCAGGGTTATTTTAAAGTCACAAGTAATTCCAAACATTTATTAAAATACACCATTTTAACAGAAGTCTGGAATTGTGATAATGTTCCTGCAATATCAGCCCCCTTCCCTCCAAAAGAAAGATAAAACATAATAAAATGAAAGGAGCATTTAGGCTGGTAAGGGGACACCTATTTAAGCTCTTCCCTCCAATGAGACAGAACTGGGCTAAGAAACCAAACCCTTGAATATATACTTTTTAAAAAACCTTTATCCAGGGCTGGAGAGATGGCTCAGCTGTTAAAGGCTAGGCTCACAACCAAAAAACCTTTATCCAACCAGAAATTATCATGTTTTGGGCATCATTTTTGTTGGTTTTATTGAGATAGTCTTGCTACATTGTCCAACTATCCTACTTTCTTAGCCTTCTGAGTAGCTGAAGCTACCCAGCTACGTGCCCAGTTTGGACATAATAGTTAGCGCTGTAAATTGCCCCTAACATCCTCTCTCTTCCTCCTTCTCAGGCAGGATCTGGGATAAATGGACTTTGGCACATATACAACTCTGAAACCATATATTACATATGTACAACTTCTCCCATATACATTCCATACTCATTCCAAAGAGTTCTCCAGTTGAGTAATAACATTTGATAACTGAATTCATTTACAATTAACATCCAATTCATCTTAGAAGGAAAATTCTACTCCTGCAACTTGTTCATTTCAATAAGCATGTTCTTTTATTTGGAGGAAACTGCAGAATTCTCAAATTATACATTGAAATTGCTTATAAATAAATACATAAATTCTCATTTATACCAAGAAACTGGCTTATATCTTTATCTTAAGGAAGGGAAAGCTATTTTATTTAGAGATCCATATAAAAATAAGAGTTGGTTGAAAACGCTGACTCTTAAAAGTTTCACTTATTTTCCTCGAGGTTCTCATGTGATAAACCAAGATCACATAATAGGAAACTCTAGGGTTAGATTCCAAAATAAAGCTTCAGTTCAAACTCTTCCCATGAGAAATACTTTCCATGACTCTGTTTCCCTCACACTAAGTAAGCTGAATCAATTAAACTGCAGGTCTCATCCATGTTACTTTTATGAGCCAGTCTGCAGGGAGCTATAATCCTACCCCTCCTCTACCCTTAAGAAGGACTTCTCACCAAAGAGTTAGGCCACGTGTCCCTTCACTAGGTGTATTCAGCTTTAAAATAATGTTTAATTTTAAAGGGGTATAATATTTGGGTGTAATTGGCATTTAAAAAAGATTCATTAATGCCTATTACAAATAAATTATCTGGACAGACTCAATAATAAATTTTAACTAGTGAAACTTTAAAAGAACCACCTGTTTAATAACATATAAATATAATGTCAGCAGAGAGGGTAGAAGTTCTTGGGTAAATTACAATAGCATTGTTACAGGCTTTTCAAGGTACTTTTTGAACTCAGCAAGCCACTGGGCTCCAACCGCTCCATCCACAACTCGATGATCACAGCTGAGTGTAACGGACATCACGCTAGCCACATCAAAGCTAGAAAGAAAGAACATCAGTGGATATTCTGAAAGAAACCAATGAACCGAAGACAACAGCCACCGAGATGCTGATTCCTCCCTGTAATCCTGCCCATGGAGATTAGTATCCATTCATCATTCATTCATTCATTCATTCATTCATTCATTCATTCATTCTGAGGACTGAATTTAGGGGTCTCAGTCTCTCTCTCTCTCTCTCTCTCTCTCTCTCTCTCTCTTTTAAGACAGAGTTTCTCTGTTTAGTCCTTGCTGTCTTGGAACTGACTTTGTGGACCAGGCTGGCCTCAAACTCAGAGATCTGGCTGCCTCTGCTCCCAAGTGCTGGGATTAAAGGTGTAAGACACCGCTGTCCAGCGAATTTAGGTCTCTTATATGCTATGCAAGTGCTTAACTACTGAGCTATATCTCCAGGCGTCTTAAACAAAACTGTTTGCTTGTTTTCTTTTTTGGTTTTCCAAGACAGGGTTTCTCTGTGCAATAAGAGTTCTGGCTGTCCTGGAACTCGCTCTGTAGACCAGGCCTGCTTCTGCCTCCCAAGTGCTGGGATTAAAGGCATGCGCCATCACACCCATCACAAAAAAAACCTGGTTTTTAAAGTTCTGAGACAGCCAGGCTGGTCTTGAACTTGCCAGATAGTTGAGGCAGGCTTTGAACTTTTTCTTTTTTTCTTTTTTCTTTTTTTAGTTTTTTTCAAGGCAGGGTTTCTCTGTGTAGTTTTGGTGCCTGTCCTGGATCTTGCTCTGTAGCCCTGGCTGGCCTTGAACTCACAGAGATCCGCCTGGCTCTGCCTCCCGAGGGCTGAGATTAAAGGCATGCACCACCACCGCCCAGCCCGGCTTTGAACTTCTAACCCTCTTGATTCAGCCCCTAGAACAACTGTGATTATAGTTCTGCAAATGAAGACTGGTTCCACCCACTCTTTATCTTTAGCTCAAATTAACAGCTTGAAAGAAAACTAAATACATCCTGAGAACATGGGTTGCCAAGCTATACAACACAGACCAAAGTCTGCTTTCTGTCTATTTTTATATAGATCTACTTTCCTGGAAGTCATTAGCATAGTATTTTTGCCTGCTCTCATAGTACAATGGCAAGCAATCAGTAATAGGCCATATGGCCCCAAAAGCTAAAATATTTACTATCTGACTCTTGAAGAAAAAAAATGTACCAACCTGCCATCTAGAAGTCTCAAGTAAGGTCATATCTCAAATATGACTGACTGAAGTTAGAAAAATCAAAGTAGCCTCCCTTTGCATTTCATGCTGCATTTACTGACTCTACCTAAAGGCATATCTATGTAAAAACCAGTAATAATATAATACAGTCGAGTTGTTCCCAAAACCTTCTCCACTTTCCTACTCACCCTTTTTCATTATCTGCTGGGACCAATTTATCCTCGGAAGCACCAATTGCCAAAATACATGCCTGAGGTGGGTTAATAATCGCAGAGAAATTCTTAATTCCAAACATTCCTAAATTGGAGATTGTAAATGTTCCACCCTAAAGGAAAAAGAATAAAAATAGAATACATTGTCAACATAACCCAGAGAAAATTACAAATATTCTCAGAAAAAGCCATGAGATAATCTTTTATTTAAGAAAGTTTTGTAGGGCAGCATTGGTGCACGCCTTTAATCCCAGCACTCAGGAGGCAGAGCCAGGTGGATCTCTGTGATCCAGGCCAGCATGGTCTACAGAGCAAGATCCAGGACAGGCACCAAAAAAAACTACAGGAAGAAACCTGTCTCAAAAAGCCAAAAAAAAAAAAAAAGAAGAAGAAGAAGAAACCAAAAAAAAAAAAAAAAACAGAAAAAAAAGAAAAGTATTGAATAGAATACACATTATGATAAGAAACAATGTCAGTTGTGCTGGCTTTCCCATGCAAGATTGAAAATGCCTTTCAGCTTTTCCCATTTAACTGAACTGCTTCATTTTCAAGACCAAGTATCATGTCTATGTAGCAGAATTCAAACAGAGAATGCAACAAAAGCATTGTCTGACCTTCAGAGTCACACACTCCTTACAGGTCACGACAGCACCCTACCTGGAACTCGTGAGGCTGCAGTTTACCCTCTCTGGCTTTGGATGCGAGAGAAACAACGTCACTCGCGATGGTTTCCAGTCCTTTTATGTGTGCGTTAAACACAATAGGAGTGAGAAGTCCTGCAGGGGTACTGACAGCAACGCTGACGTCAACCACGTGATTTCTGTTGAGAAGGAAAAGGGGGTCCGACCCATCAACGTCAAGGATTAACAGCTGCAGGGGGCTGGGGAAGTGGCTCGGGGCTGAGAGCACTGGCTGCTCTCCCAGAGAACCCAGGTTCAGCTCTCAGCACCCACACGGCAGCTCACAACTGTTCCAAGGGATCCGGCACCTCACACAGACATTCATGCCGGCGAAGCACCAACGCTTATAAAAAATAAAAAGAGCTGGAGAGCTGGTGTCTCCCTCAGTTCTTCCATCCTCTGCTCTGGGGGAACAAAAGTGTCAGGCTAAAGAAAATACAGATCTTGGACATTTACTTTAGACACTGTAGGTGCGTAGGATGTAGCTTTGTGGTAGAGCACGTGCCTATGCACAAATTCCTGAGCTTGATACACCCCCCCACACACACAGAAACACACACACACACACACACACACACACACACACACACACACACACAAAGATTTTAGAGGCAATTGTGCTACTGTTCAGAGATGTCTACCCTACAAGTTAACTCTTGATTTGTCTTCTCGTTCACTTGTACTTCTAAAAAGATGAAAGGGGATGGGGAGAGAACTCTATCAGAAGGCTGATTTCACACTTCAACTTCCCTTTTGTGAGCCGTCAAGTGACTCACAAAAACATCATCATAATCAGCATGAAACAAGCTGTCCTTCCTTTCTGGGTGTGAAGTGCAAGTACACTGGCTGAACAGTCTCCGCAACAAAGCTTGAGCAGACAGAACAAAGGGTGAGCGTAGGGGCACACGGGGCTGGGGGCTGGCAAGATGGCTCAGTGGGTAAAGGTGACTGCAGCCAAGCTGACAACTTCAGTTCAATCCTGGGAGCTCACATGGTGGGAGGAGAAAAGGTGCTCCCATAAGTCGTCCTGAAGCTGGCCATGGCACACATGTCCACCAAGGAGAGACAGGGAAGTACAAAGGAAGGGAGGGAGGAAGGAGAACAAAACAGAAAAGCAGAGATACCACAGGGGAGAAACCGGAGTGCCCAGGGCACAGAGGTGGTCGCGTCTCAGAAGACAAAGCAGGAATCCCCATCTTTTCTAGAGTAGACCAGCAAAGGCCTGAGACACCTGAGGAGCACCTCTGTTGAGACCTGTCTCACTCTGTAGGTCAAGGTAGCCTCAACTTCATCTGTACCCTTTGTAGAATTGTTTACAGTAAGACAGTATACTCGAGTCTTTCCCTCACAGCATTTCCTGTGAGCTGTCCTGCTCAAGGGGTCATGGAAACCTGTCTGGAGTCAGTTGTCAGATCTGAGAGTGGCATCTAACGAGGGGGCAGTCATGTGGGACTGAGGCCCAGTCTCAGAGGTCTGACACCATCTCCAGGTACACAGAATCAGAATGAAGCACCTAGCTGCTGCCCACAGGAAACTGACTGGCTCATCTCTGAGGACACATGTAAGTGGTAATGTGAGGGTGTGAGCACAGAAAGCAAAGGGAGAAAAAAAGTGTTTTTTTTTTTTTCTTTTACTAATAATTGTAATAATCCTGGGGCTGGAGAGATAGATGGCTCAGTTAAAAGCAATACACAGTTCTTGCAGAGGACCCAGACTTGGTTCTTAGGACCTATGTCAGGCAGCTAACAACTATCTATAACTCCAGTTCTAAAGGATTTGGTGCCTCGGGTCTCCTTGGGCATCTGTACTCACATGCACATACCCACACACAGAGACACACTCAGATACCCGACTAAAAATAAATTTTAAAAAATATAATAGAAAAGTGTCTACCTACATACTAGAAAAGGCCCGGGCTTGTGATGGAATTCTGACACTGATCAACTTACTAACTTGGGACAAGCTACAGAACTCACTGAGCCTCTTGATTCTTCACTGGAAAAATGGAAGTGAAAACAGCTAACTGATGAAGTGGTTCGAAAGACCTAATGAAATGTACCAAGCCAGTCATGAGCCAGCCTAGACATCAACAAGTGCTTTTCAGTACAGCTGTCAGAACTCACTGGGATCAGGTAACCGACTCCACCCTGCTCTCCCATAGTCCTACGTAATCACAGCCTTTGCTGACCCGCTGAACAGCATCTCAAGGATTTTATGCTGTTTCAAACCCGTTTATCCACAGGGGTCACACCCCCCATCCCTAGTTGCAGTTAGCAACCATGTGCAAACTGCAGATCAGTGTGCACCTTTCCAGTCAACTTACTGTCTTATAACTGTGTCCATCCAGGAAGAGTTTGCTTCGGGAACTTTCAGACAAGCCAAAGCTGAAGCTTTTATGATGAAGTCGTTGACAGAGATTTTTCCTTTCCCATCAAGCATCTGTTAAAACAACAATCAACTAGTTTTATTAAACTCCCCGCCACCCCAAGGCTGTTCTTTTATCTGTTTCATGGAGGCCTTAGGGGCTACGTGTTTCCTGCTTGGCACCGAAGCAGCTGAACACCCTAAGTTATGGTGGTTGCTATTTTCACCCAACTGAATCAAGTTGGCTTTTTCTTTTTAAAAGATCAAGTAAGCTGGGCAGTAGTGGTGCACACCTTTGATCCCCAGCACTAGGGAGGCAGAGGCAGTCAGATCTCTGTGAGTTCGAGGACAGCCTGGTCTACAGAGAGAGATCCAGGACAGCCAGGGCTACACAGAGAAACCCTGTCTCAAAACACCATAATATAGAAAGGGGGGGGGGATTAAGTAAATAACACTAAAAAATGTTTGGTTTAGAAAGAGGAAATAGAATCAAATTCTTCAGATTAAGAGTGAAATGGGGGACACACTGTCTCTCCTACATAAAAAAAGAAGTACTATGAATACCCCACACCAACAAATCAGACAACCCATTCAAATTTCTAGGAAGAAACAAACCTATAAGGAATACAAACTCAGAATAAACACAATCAAAGAGATGAAACTGGTCATGGAAATACGCTCATACAGAAGACTAGATCACACGACTTTTCTTTTATTTGTTTGTCTGTTTATTTGTTTTCCAGACAGGGTTTCTTTGTCCTGGAACTAGCTCTGCAGACTAAACTAGACCAGGCTGGCCTACTCTGCAGATCACAGAGATCCACCTACCTCTGCCTCCCAAGTGGTGGAATTAAAAGCTTGCGCCACCACCGCCCATCAACCTTGACAGCTTTACTGGCCAATTCTGCCAAACATTTAAAGGCTAACATGAACTCTTCACCTAGCCTTCTAAAAAATGAAAGAGCAAGCTAACAATTCCTCCATGTTAGTCTCATTCCAAAATCAGACAAAAACCCAACAGTCTAAAACCTAAGCATTATCTTACAAATATACTAGAAAAGCCCTTAACAGAACACTAGCTGAGAAAACCCAGCCACTAGCTATGACCAAATGGAATGTTTCAGGAATGGACGGCTCAGGAACAATCAATTCAAATGTGCAAAGCAGCATGTGACTATAGTCTCATTTACTCAAGAGGCTTAGGCAGGGGAATCATTTGGGCCCTAAGATCTGGGCGTCATTGTGAGATCTTTTTCCTTAAAAGAGAAAAAGATTAAGTAATGCCCTAACAGAACTGCTTCAACAGCTCAAAGACACTTTAACAAAATTCAGTAGCATTCACAATAAAAGTTAATAAACTTAGAAGGAACTTCCTGATGATAAAAAAAGATATACAAACACCCATAACTATCTATCCTCATACTTAATGGTTGAAGTTATTCCCCCTAAGATCAAGAACAAGACAAGATTTCCAGGGGATCTGTTCTCCCTCTTCTGGCTCGCCTCTGTAGACACCTGCACACACATGTGCACATACATTTGCAGATACCAAACACACAAATAATAAGGCTTAAAAAAGAAAAAAGAAAGAAAGAAAAGAAAAACTGATACATGCTACAATACGGCTGAACCTTGAAACCATATGATAAATAAAAAGCATCTGGTAAAGACCAGAATTCATATGATTCTAGTCTGAGAATTCCACATTCATGTACTGCTAATCTTCCAAGACAAAAATGTAAGACTGGGGAGAATGGAAGGATTGATGGGATTGTGGCAAAGGGCTATTCGGGGTGATGAAAACGCTCCAAAGTCTACTGTGGGAACGTGGATATATGCTGAATACACTGAGTAGGACACTTCAAATGTGTGAATGGAGCATGGCATTAGAATGGTATGAATAGCTCAAAAGAGCCATTCAATGTAATACTTCAAGTACATTGGATACAGCTATCTATTTCAATATTTTAAAAATGTTTCTTTCTCTCTCTCTCTCTCTCTCTTTCTCTCTCTCTCTTTCTCTCTCTCTCTCTCTCTCTGTGTGTGTGTGTGTGTGTGTGACATCAAATAGGAGCCTGTGGAGGTCAGAAGAGATGCTGGATCCTCTGGAAGTGGAGTTACAGACAGTTGTAAGTGGATGTGTGGATGATGGGAATTGAACATGGGTCCTCTGCAAGAACAAGTGTTTTTAAACCGGAGCCATCTCTCCAGCCCCATTTCAATATTTTGACAGTAATTGTATGCCATTATCTTTAATCCCTGAAGTCATTTTAACTCTACTGTGTCCACTGTGTGCCGGATACATAATGTTAACGCCTGAGTATGAAGCAGTGAGCAATAAACAAAAATCCTGCTCTCGGGGAGCCCACTTTCTAAAAGCATAAGTAACAGTCAAACATACAGCATCTTACAGAGTGCTGTGTGAACAGGTGGAGGGAGGTGGTAAATTTAGAATCAGAAAGTGGTCAAGGCAATACTTTCCAAGTCCTTAAGGAGGTGAAGGAGGAAGGCACATGGACAGCAGGCTGTACACTGAGAGAACACAAGCACAGGCGTGGAATACTGACAAAATAAGAGAAACAGCAAGACAAGCGGAGTGTCTTCAGTGTGGGACAATAGGAGAGAAGTCAGAAGAGTCCTGCACACTACTCTAAGGAGTTGATGGGGTCTTTTGTTCCATTAGTTTTTAAAGAATTTATTTTATGTGGTTGAGCACCTTCCTCACATAAATTTATATTTATTAATCATTTAATTATTTATTTTTGAAGGCTTATTTCATGTGTATAGGTGTTCTGCCTGCATGGACATATTTGCACCATGTGTGAGCCTGTTGCCTACAGAATGAGGCATCTATAGATGTAACTGGAGTTACAGGTGGCTATAAGCCACCATGTGGGTGCTGGGAACTGAACCTGGATTCTCTGTAAGAGCACTCCTAACTACTAAGCCATCTCTCCAGCCCCACTCTCTAATCTTTGGAGACAAAGTCTGTCGCTGAGACAAACCCTGTCTGTCTCTGGCCTCCCGGTGCTAGGGTTACAGGCAATCAAAGTGCCTGAAGTTTTATGTTAGTGATGGAGAGCTTCATACTCGTGCAACAGGCACTTCACGGATCTCTGTCTCCTAGCCTTGTTTCCACTCTTAAAGCCCTTAACCCTTATGATCCTCAACCATCTCTGCCAATCCAAACGCTTCCTGTTTTCCATGGTTCAGCCACATTTGTCTTACAGCACTGTGAACTCCCTGACCATCACTGGTCTCTCTAAGCTCTCTGCTGAACTCCTCCAGTACTGAACACACACAGTGTAATTCAGCATACAATTGAGAGGCAGCTTCATAAAGAGACTGGTCTACAAATGAATACCGTCACCTTTATAAAACCATTGTCCGTCCTTGTCACACTTAGTAGTGCCCCAATTCCATTATAACTCAAATTGAAGACAGACTGCTTCATGCTCTCTGTTCCCAAAACTGAGCTCAGTGGGCAGGTATATCTGACTACAAACATGTGGAGGTCATTTCTTAGCTACCAAAGCAAAGCAGCCTCAAGTATCAAAGCACAGTGAACTCGCTAGACAAATACCCACCCACAGCCAAGTGAGTCTTTTTTTTTTTTTAAATATTTTATTTATTTCTACTTCATGTGCACCTCATGTTTTGACTGCATGTATGTCTGTGTGAAGGTGTCGGATCCCCTGGAACTGGAGTTACAAGCAGTTATGAACTGCCATGTGGTTGCTGGGAATTGAAGCCAGGTCCTCTGGAAGAGCAGCCAGTTCTTTTAACCACTGAGCCATCTCTCCAGTTCCCCCAAGTGAGTCTTAATTAAATGCCAAATTTTAATAAGAGTTAACAGAAAAGCCAGGAGGTGGTGGTGTACTCCTGCAATCCCAACATCAAGGTCAGCGCAGCCTTGTTATATGGAGCTCCAGATGTGAGGTACATAGTGAGACACTGTCCGGAACATGGCAACAAATCAAAAAAAGTTAAATGAGAATCCCTCAGGATATTCTCTCCTTAACAATTCAAGTGACAGGAATTTTCTATCACTAACCAGCTTCTAATAACAGAGCACATGGGCAGCACTGTACAGCTTGAGTGGGAAAGACAGAATTTCCAGGTTTACCTTATTAAGCTCCTTCCGTACCAACAGCACCTCTCCCATATTTACATCAATGGAAAGGTAATAATGAGGTATGGTCTGCTTCGACTGCATTAGCCTCTGTGCAATCACCTGAAACCAGAGAGATTTCAACATCAGTTCTCTTAACTGAGTCCAGACTTACCTAACTCAGTTGCTTACCTCTTCACTCAGCTCCCCGGTAGCTTACCTCACACATCAGAGCAGGAAGACAAAGGACTGCACCTTCTAATAGATTAGCCAAACAGAGACTTCTTTATCCCAGTGACCCAACTGACCAAATCAACCTCCCTTACGCTAATAATTCAGCATTTTCAACTAGCAACGTCCTTTTCGGTGTTTTAAACTATGGCACAACTAAACACCCAGAGTGAAAATGCCCAACAGCTCTGGTTCTAGACTGGTGGAGCTCTTACTCGGCGAATGTTGCTGATGGGGATATCTGTGAAGACACCTGTAGGAGTTGGTGCCACTCTTGGACCCGGGGGAGCCACGGCAGCTGCTGGGGCCTAAGAGGGAAAAGAAAGAGCAGTTAGTGACTGAGTCGATCTTAGTGTTGGCTGGAGGACCACCCGTGAGGTGCTACTGCTGTGGAGGACTACCCGCCAAAGTGAGACAGCCAAGTTCTGAAGAATAGCTGGTTCCATCTCCCGAAGCAAAGGGACTCGAATTAGACTGTGCAGTTAAGAGGGCTGTCCTTTTTTTTTTTTAAAACTAGAACTCTAAATCATGTTTTAAGCATTATCATTTTTTGAGGAAGAATATATTTAATGACTAGTTTTTACTGACATTGTAAAGGCAGTCAGGCATGGTGGTACACACTTAAAATCCCAGCAGCACTCAAGATGCTGAAGCAGTACAATTTCAAGTTCAAGCCTAGTTCCTCAACACCACCAGAGAAGGTGAGGAGCTGTTGTGGAATAAAATTTTAAGGTGTGTTACATGTGTTTATGCTGTGGGACATTTGTTTAATGATGCAAAGATGTGTTGCATTCTTTTATGTTGTATTTGTTTAACTCTGTGAAGCTGTGTTACTGTGCTTGTCTAAAATACCTGATGGTCTAATAAAGAGCTGAAAGGTCAATAGTGGGGCAGGAGAGGGAGAAGTGGGGCTGGCAGGCAGAAGAATAAATAGAAGGAGAAATCTGGGAGGAGGGACAGAAGCAAGAGAGATCAAGGAGTGAGAAAAGAAGAGGCCAGCCAGACACAAGGTAAGAAGGAAAGAAAAGATACAGAAACAGAGAAAGGTAAAAGCTCAGAGGCAAAAGGTAGATGGGATAGCTTAAAGTTAAGAAAAGCTGGCTAGAAACAAGCCAAGCTAAGGCCGGGCATTCATAAGTAATAAATAATACGCCTCCATATGTGATTTATTTGGGAGCTGGGTGGTGGGCCCCCCAAAGAGCAAAGAGCTAAGGAACAAAAACAACCAACAACAGGGTGCAGGGGTGGAGAGAAAGCAAAGCATTTTTAAATTGAAGAATAAAAAATAAATAAATATAAAAATAAGGGCTAGGGCCAGGATGCAGCTCAGTCGCAGGAGTGCTTGCCAAGCATGTGCAGAGCCCTGGATTGGTCCCACAATAATAACAATTTTAAGAAGCCAAATATAACTCACAGGAGCAGCCTTAGAAGGCACAAAAGAGTCAATATCCTTCTTGATGATTCTGCCTTCTGGTCCCGTTCCTGAAGAAACATAAATATCACATATGTGACAGCAGACCATTGGCTCTCCAAGGTCAACACTGTGACTCTGAAGAGACAGAATACCCTGGATCAATACTGGCTCTTTGTAGCTACTGAAAATAGTAATCATTTTTCTTTTAGAGTTTCATCTAGTTAAATTGAACTCTATACTTTGCTTATTTCTTTACTTTTAAGTCAGGAAATACTGACACAGATAATACAGATCATAGTTTATAAATCTAAAAGGAAAATTAGCTGTTGGCTATGGTTATCTAAAAAACAAACAAAAACATCAACAACAACAAAAAAAAAAAAACAAAAGAGAAACCTCAACTCATTGAACCCTAAAACAGACTCTTATTTGACCATAAAGTATTTCTTTGTAAGAGATTGACAATTTTCTGAACAAATAAACCTTTCTTCTTCAGAATGTAATAATGGATGATGATGTAACTGCAATGATCTCATCTTTAGAATCATTCATTTCCCACAATTTACAGGTTTTTCACGCTAGCCAAAACTAAACCAACCCATGTCACAAACCAAGGAGCAAACACTGCAAGGCCTTTGAAAGGCCTACTTCCCTCACAGGCTTAACTGTTTCAATTTCCCCTCCCTCCTCCCATCTATAACATCTCAGGGTTAGGCTTATCCCCAAATATGTCATCCTGACCTTGAAGCAGATTCGGAATTTAGTTATTATAATACCTTTTACACTGGCCCACTTCTAGAAAAAAATTGGTCAAATTGATTCATCTTCCCCCATGGCAGCCTTTTAAAGGATTCCCGTTGTGTGCAGTTCTTCCCAATTCCTTTCCTTCGTTATGAAAACAGAGCTGGCTAGAACTGTTTATCCTCACCAGGAGCTCTAGAACAGAGGTGGCAGTACCTCTATTAGATCCTCGCCTTTTCAGCACACAGAAACCATAGCCTCCCTCTGCAACCAGTGCCGGGCGTGATGCCGCGGCGCTCCATCCCTCAGGAGGAAATCAGCCACCGTCAGTTTGCTTTTCATCGCTTTGCCTAACTCCCCAAGAAAGTACATCAGGTGATCGTAACCAATATGGATAAAGGGAAGAATACCAGACTGGCAATAAAAAAGCAGAGTTCCGTCACATTAAACAGCTGACCACAGTCACCTGTTTCAACTGCAGGATGGGCATTACAGCAACAGCCTTGTTCACAGCAACATTGTGAAAATGAAATGGGACTGTGAGGCAAAAGGTGGTTTGCACCAAAATACACATGATGGGGTGATTGTCAGACCACCTGGACTCCACAGCCCAGGGCTTAAGCCTCAATAGTTTCTTCCTCAGTAGGTAATGTTTTGGCTAAATTTGCTAAGCATCCTACCCCTCTATTTGACTTCTGGTCCTTTACAATGGAGTTTTGTTTGTTTCTTTCTCTTGCTCCCTCCTCCACTCAGTAACTTGGGGTTGGAGTGTGAGCCTAGCCCCTGTCCTCTCAAAAACCTAAACTCCCAGCCAGGTATAGTGATGGGCACTTGAAATTTCAGCACTCAGAAGGTAGAGTCAGGAGGATCAGGAATATAAGATCATCCTTGGCCATATACCAAGTTTGAGGCTAGCCTGGGCTACATGAGACCCTGTCTCAACCCCCTCCCACCCTCTGACTCAATTCTTCAACTCCCTCTGAATTTCCAGGCATCTAGACATATAACCTACTGTCTCTCATCTACTAATCATAATTAATCCCATCATTAAAGTAAATTTCATATTGATTCTCATTCTCTTGAGGACAACAATCCAACTCAGACTTCTGAGTTCTTTCATCTATCAAATTATGTTTTCTTCCCACAAACAAAAGCCCCCTGCTCCTAGCTTCTAAGGTCAAATCCCAGACCATGTCATTTCTAGTTCTTAACCATCTCTTGAGGGCTGATGAGATGGCTTGTGGGCAAAGGTACTTGATATATCCATCTAATGACCAGAGAGTTCAATCCTCGAACCCACAAGGTAAAAGAGAACCATCTTACAAAGTCATCCTAAACTCCACACATGCCTTAGCCCTCACACATGCCCTTCAGCCCCAATAATGAATAAATAAATAAACTTAAATCCTTGAAATCCATAACAGAAACAATCTTCTTTTTGCTAGCACTGTGATATGAGAACACAGACATGCGTGGTCTTTGTTCCAAATGATAAGTATTTGTTTTTTTGTTTTCAATCAAGTTTCTTTACACCACACCAGTTTATGCTAATTGGGTGACTGAGGGCGGGGCATCTGGATAAGGGACATCAGCCTAGTTGGCCTATAGACCAAACAGGTGATTAAAGAATGGTAACTTTCAGTCTTCTTTCCAGTCTCCTCCCCATCTCCTCCTCCACTCCCCTGCTTCCTGCACCAATTCCACTAAGAGGGACTGGAAGTGGAATTCAATGAACACTGGACAGTGATTTAGTCAACAATGTCTTTATGACGACGACTCTATGAAAATAGTGCTTTGAATGGTGAGATCCAGTCAGCTTCCTGGTTGGTGCAGACAGCAGTGTTGGAAGGATGGCAAGCCCGGAGAATAAACACATGGGTGCCCCGTGCATCCCTCCCCACTACACTCTGTCCTGTTCATCGCTTCCATTGGCTGTGTCTGAGCTGTACTCACTCCAGTAGACCAACAGTATGTAAGAAGGTCTGTCAGTCATTGTAACTAATTTCAAACCCAAGGAGAATTGGCAATTCTTAACTCGTGGCTAATGAGTTACACAAACAAGTGGCCCCGGGGACTTTAAAAGAATCTGAAGTAAGAGCAGTCTGACACCGTAGTCTCACACTAACTCTGGGAAGTTGATGTCAGAACTGGGCAGAACTGTTGGAGACTCAGTTGGTGGTTATATGGAAAAAAACTCCAAGTACTTGGTGCCAGGAAACACCACACAATCATGGATCTTGAGCTCACTGGGTCTCAGCCACTTCCACCCTCTACTGCAAAGTCTCATCAACCTCACCCCTACCCTACTCCAGGGTGGGGACAGGGCTCAGTGGTGAAGAACTTGCCTAGCAGGCACAAAAGCCTGGTTCAATTCTCAGTACAAAAGCAAAAAAAAAGTAAAAGGAGACTCCGACTTCACTGAAGCTTCCATCTCACTAGCCCTGACCTTCCTGCTGCCATCGGTCCCTGTCCTCTCCTCCCTTCCTCTGGCCCCTCCCTGCCTTCCCCAAATGACATTCTTCAGGAACTGTTAGAGCATTTCCTTATAAAACTAGAACTTGCTTATCTTCTCATTAGTGACTCAATGTTGTACACTGAGTCACTTGGGATAAAAAGCACACGCTTAACTGACTAAATCAGCTCAGAACTGAAAACCTAAAACAGATGTCCAGAAGCTTCCCAGAACCCAGCTGGCTCCTCTACACTGTTCCCAACCCCTAGGAGAATGCTTTATGATCTCTCTGGCCTCAGCCCTTCCTAGACTCATCACCAAGCTTATCAGATAACCTTAATTTACAGATCAGACAGTAGCAGGCAGGATTCTTATTTTCCACCAACCAGCCATCCATAATCTCAAAGCAGACTAAATGTCCTAAATTCTACTAAAAGCCAATCCCATTTCTTTTTATATTCTCAAGAATTCTGGCTGGGCGGTGGTGGCGCAAGCCTTTAATCCCAGCACTCGGGAGGCAGAGGCAGGCGGATCTCTGTGAGTTCGAGGCCAGCCTGGTCTACAGAGCGAGTTCCAGGAAAGGCGCAAAGCTACACAGAGAAACCCTGTCTCAAAAAACCAAAACCAAAACCAAAAAAAAAAAAAAAAAAAGAATTCTGTTTCCTGCCAAACCATTCCATCCCGTGTCACCCCAATTGTTTCTAATGGACCAGATTCTCAAGGAGAGCAATTTGCTCCCCAGGGGACCCTGGCAACAGCTGAAGATATTTTTGTGCATTGTGAATGTTACCATTTGAGACAAGTGCTCTACCACTGTGCTACAGCCCCAGCTGCCTCGGTGGTTAGCTCACTCTGCAGCCCAGCAGGCCCTGAACTTGTGATCCTTCTGCCTCAGCTTTTGACCAGCTAAATTACAGGCATGTGCTATCAGACCAGCTTCTTTTGATTCTTCTCACCTCTGTCTTCTAACTCCCCCTTTGCTCTGCAGGCTCCGTTGTGTTCCTCAAGCATGTCAGGTTTGTATAATCCCAGACCATGTGCTTATCGACCTCTGCAAAACACTTTTCTCCAATACTTCACATGGCTGGCTCACAGACAACTCCTTGTCTTCCAGATGAGATCACATACCACCTCCTTGGAAAGATCCTCCTCACCTACCCTGCCTAAAAGTCACCATGTCCTGTCACCGTCACTCATGGCCAGGTTTATCACTGAGTCTATTCCTTTTTAGCTCTTTAGTCATCTCAGTTCATAATAAAAGTTCAGAGCCAGGACAGCTAATATGTTTTCTCTGCACAAGCACTGTTTACTTATTAATCTTCACAACTTATTAAGTATTATTTTTATATACAAGTTACAGAGTCAGAAAAGGTCACACTGCTAGCATAAGGCAGAGCTGACATTTAAACCTGAGCAGTCTAGGTCTGGATCCCATTCTCCACTACGGTAGACTTCTGCTCACTCATTCTCGACTGTTGGCCAGTGAAGTCGGAATGTTCTCCATCTTATGCACAGGTACTTGACACAGACGGTACTCAATAACTATCTGCTTAGCTAAGAGTAAAGAGATTGCTTAACCATGCCTGCATGAAAACAATACTAGGATTCTTCAATTTATCCCTCTGTTCAAATAACCAGTGCCTCTAACTCTCCCACAAACGACCCTACTAGCCCAGGTTCTTCAGGCAGTTGTTAACTCAGCCCCTCTGCTCTATGAGACGCCTTACCCTTGTCTCCGATGCTCAGCACAAAGGGATGAAGAATGGCAGAATCATGCTGTCTTGAGATCAGCTTGACCTCCAACAACAAAACAGCAGCCTGGTGGTCGGGGGGGAACCAGGCTGAGTGCACACAACTACAGATCTGAGGACAGAATTGTAGTTTCCTTCAGTGACTATGGCTGGTAGTGCAGGGACAGGCAGCACAGGGTGATGGGAAGAACACAGAATTTAAAACAGGACCCAGTGGTTCAGGCCTGTGAGCCTAACTACTCAGGAGGTTGAAGATAGAACACTGCAAGTTATTCTGAGATGCTATCTCAAAATAAAAGTAAAGAGAGGGGCTAAGAATGTACATGAGTGTTACAGTACCTGCCTAGTATAAATGAGATGTTAGGTTCAACCCTCAGTATCAAATAAAAAAATAAAAATAAAATAAAATAAATAAATAAATAAGGGAAAGAAAGAACTGGGCTGTTGAGAGGCTCAATGTGTAAGGTTGTTGCTGCCAAGCCTGATGACCTGAGCTCAACCCATGCACGTGGTGTCACGCTGTCCACAGAGGTCAGCAGACAAAAGACAGGAGTCAGTTCTGTCTCCACCATGTGGGTCCCGGGATAGGACAGTACTCAGGACATCAGCAGCACCTTTACCTGAGGACCCTTCTCACAGCCCTGTTTTGCTTGTTGCTACACGCCACCAACCTAGCACTGATTCCATTACATAGCCAAGTTCTATAACTCAGTACTGCTCAACAAACACATACACTTTTGCCAACAAGTAAGTAAGACAGGGAGAATTATGGGGATATGAGAAGGGAAAGGAGCCCCTCACCTTGAAGTAGACTGAAGCCTCTCACCAGCTGAGAAGAATTCCAGCAATTAACATTTGCTGAAGGCTGCCCCCCTTCCGAATGATAAACCTGAAATTTTCTAGGACGCTCACCAGAAACCCCACTCACAGCAGAAGACCAACACTAAAGCCCTGGTGCACCCCTAGTGGCTCCTGGTTACGTTATCATATTATAATTCCATCCACTGCACCCTCAGAGCCGCCCCATAATCTCATTTACCAAGGGAAGGAGGGAGGGGGGAGAAAGCTGCCAAAGTGGTACATATGACTAACAGCCAGACATTTCATCACAGCTCTCCCTGGTAGAGCCACACTTACACTTGGGTATGTCTGACCTTCTATGACTCCCCCTTAGAAAGCCCATACCTACATTTGGGTATATACTACTATTTCTCTGAGCATATTTCTCTTAATCCCCATGCTTAAAAATCTTCAATAAATATCTTTTAATAAACTACACCATTCTTTCATTCTTTTGTGAGCATCTTTCTTCTTCTTCTTCTTTCCTCCTTGAGACAGGGTTTCTCTGTGTAGCTCTGGCTATCCTGGAACTCACTCTGTAGACCAGGATAGCCTCAAACCGAGAGATCCACCTGCATCTGCCTCAGGAGTGCTGGGATTAAAAGGCATGTGCCACCACACCCAGCTTATGAACAACTTTTTACCCCAACTCAGCTTCATTCTGACAAGTCCTGAAACTCTTTTCTGCATCAAAGCCACAAAACCTGGGTTTTCCTGAGTCGAAGTTCCTAAAAGACTAAGGGAGCTCCTCAGAGTTCTGAAGACAAATGTGGAATGATATTTCCATTCCTCATCATTACTATTAAAAGAGTTCCTATGACTAGAGGAACGTTTTAAAAGGCATACAAATTACGTAGGTGATAAAATAAAACACAATGACGCTTTCCCTGCCCCATGAAGGAACAAATGGCTAATAGTCATCTCCTTCCCACACAGTTGTATGCCCTGGTCTTAGGGACACCATTTAGCTAAACTTTCACTTTATAACGTCTTTCTTTGCAAAGAACTTACCTTTAACTTGGGTGAGGTCAATCCCTCTCTCTGCTGCCAACTTCTTTGCAAGAGGGCTAACGAATATCCTCCCCTTTGGTCCAGCAGGAGGGGCTGAGGGTGTAGGCGCCGGAGGCTGGGGAGTGGGAGGAGCAGCTGCCACCTTGGAAAAAAGTTAGAAAGCATCCACTCATCATTGCATATTTTATACTCTAAGTCTTTATAATAATTACAGATGTTTACTTTCTTCCCTGTTGTTGTTGGAGGTTATTATTCTCTTTGGCTCTTCTGGGGGGCCCACCACCCAGCTCCCAAATAAACCTCACACGGAGGCTTGTTCTTAATTATTAATGCTTGGCCTTTGCTTGGCTGGTTTCTTACCAGCTTTCTTTAACTTATTCCATCTACCTTTTGCCTCTGGGCTTTCCCCGGTCTCTTACTACAGTATCGTACTCTTACTCCATGGCTTGCTGTGTGTGTGTGTGTGTGTGTGTGTGTGTGTGTGTGTGTGTGTAGCTGGGTGACTGGCTCCTGGTGTCCTCCTTCTCTGGCTGCTCCATCTTCAATCCCCCTTCCCAGATTTCTCCTTCTATTTATACTCTCTGCCTGCCAGCCCCACCTATCCTTTCTCCTGCCTTGCTATTGACTAGTTCTTTATTAAATCATCAGGTATTTTACACAAGCACAGTAACAAAGCGTCACAGAGTTAAACAAAAGTAACATACCTTAAAATAATATTCTACTACACTTCCCAAAAGACCACAAATGCACTTTTCTGGCTTGACTAACATACAATACGGATGACAAGAACACTTTCTGTCAGAGACAGAAACAAGTCATGATAATAGGTGAGATGTAGAATTAAACTGAGCTGTAGTTGTGTGATATTTTGATCACACTCTGACAATAAAGCTTGCTTGGAGTCAGAAGGCAGAGCTAGCCATTAGCTGAACAAAACCACTAACCATAGAGGTTTTGGAGGACTGAGGACAGATAGGAGACAGGAAGTAATAAAGCAGGTCTGAGAGAGGACTCAGCCCTTTGGGATGAGGAACGAAGAGACAGAAGGTCACTGGTGGCTGCTCTGATGTTTTCTCATCTTTTAAGTTCTTACCCTAACATCTGACTCCGGATTTTTTATTGTAAAGAGTAATTAGATAAATGCATCAGACCTGTGAATAATAAACATACTTATCACCTGTCATTTTTCCTCCTTTGAGACTTTGTAACCCATGGTGATCCTCAGCCACTCCAAGTACTTGAACTACCACACGCCTAGCTTCTGCTACTTCTTTATTTCCACTGAGGAGAACTAACCTGATTTCTGCCTTTACTCACGTCAGGATATAAAATGAAACCACCAGGTCCAATGTTTCAAGTGTTAAGGGATGGACTACACTGCTCCCTGACATCCCCATCAATACAAGACAGTGAGGAAACGTGCACCTTTTCTAACCCACAGAGGTATATGCTGAAGAGTACAAGTGTATGACGCTAACATCCCGTCAGATCAGGGTCCAAAGCCCAAAATGCATGTTCATCAACTACAATACACAAATACCAGAACTGAAAATGAAAACAAGCATTTAATAAAGCAACAGAAAATGTGGAGTGAAAGCATCACCTCTCAGGGGCATGATCTTCACACCCAAAGCAGGAGGTTGAACATGTAATGCAGTTTTGTTCTCAGCAGGACTCAAGATGGCGGCAAACTACTGACCATCATGTGGACGGCACATGCTATCATCCATCACAGGTTAACAGGCGTTGCCGGCCACTTCCCTACGTGTCGGCTCTGGACACACAGGAACCTAGGCTACCTATCATTCGGCTGAAAGAAGAATTCCCAATCCGGAAGCACACCTACCGGGGGTGGGACAGGCGCCGCCGCCTGTGGCTTTAAGCCGGTCACTTCTGTTGGCCTGTAGTCTGCAAAGGCTGGTATATCTTCCTGCTTCTCTACTATGATACAAAGTGGGGTTCCTAGGGGAACATCCTTTGTGCCTTCAGGGACCAGGATTTTTGCCAGATAACCTTCTTCTTGTACTTCAAAGCCTTAAGCAGAAAGAAAAACATTATGGGACCAAGACTCCATCATTCTTACAACTTTACCAGGGTTTCAAGTAAAAGGTCTTTCACATTCAAACTACTGGCATTGGTTTGGTTTGGCTTTTACAAACTACTTAACCTCTCTGTGCCTCTATTTCGAGTCTTGAACGTGGGAACATGGGAACAGGAACAGTATAGTCAACCTTCTGTCCACAGGTTCAGCATCCCTAAATTCATTCAACTGTAGGTCAAATGTTACATTGTGCATCGGAACTTAGCACATATACTTTCAATTCTTGCAATACTCCTAAGTAATACAGTGTAACAACTATTCACACAGCACTGTTGCATTAGGCATTAGAAGTAACTGGAAAACGATAACAAGTGCACTAGGGTAGAGGCATAGCTCGGTAATAGAGGCCCCATTCCACCCCCCAAATACTATATCCACGTATACAGGGAACTCAAGTCTACAGACGTCTATCCTTGAATCAGTTTGCTAACACATTACCAAGAAATAAATGACTGACTATACCACCCTCATGTAAATGTTAGGGATTTAAATCAATGTTTTTTAAGTACTTAGAAACGGTCCCCAGGACAAAGAAAACAAAAAATGGAGTTGGCCCTCCAAGTCCTGAGATCAAAACAATCTGGGAAAAAAACTACACCTGTGCTGAACACATACGGAGACTTTTCTGGAGATCTGTAGACTCTGGTGGGTATGGAGATAACTGTATCTGTCCTACCAGGGCTTCAGACAGTGGTTCATTCTGAGAGTCACTGAAAACACCTCAAGGGCAGCCCTTGTGTGGAACTCACAGGATTCTAAGATGGTATCAGATGTATTGCTGAAAGTCAGTTACATGGAAGTCAAATTACCAGAACTACCAAGCAGGATAGTAGCACGGGATTTCAGCACTAAAAGTGTTCTCAGAGCGTCTCAAAGGCTGTACTTGACATTATGATAAATACTCCAATGTGATTAAATACAGCTAACACCGGGGTCTGTGACCACAGGTAACAGGTTGTTCAGCTACTATTTTCCTCAGCTGAAATAGAGGATGTCAAGCTCAAAGATAACCTGAGCAGCATAATAAGTTCAAAAGTTCAAGACCAGACTAGATTACATAGCAGAGTTCCCCGTGAAGAAAAACAGCAGGGCATGGTGGTGCATGCTTTTAATCCCAGCACTGGGATCTCTGAGTTCCAAGCCATCCAGGTGAGACCTGATCTCAGAAATTAATTAAAATTAATTAATTTAATTAAACTAAAAATTTTAAAAAGCAAAATTAAGCTGCTAACAAGGGCCAGTTCTGCCTTCTGGATCTTGCTTTCTGCAGTTACACCTCTTCTTGATGAATATATCTCTAATGAATCCTTCCGCTTCCCAACTGGGACTACTCAATGAAGCTGGGCAGAGGTGATGTAAACCTTTGATCTTAGATTTGGCAAGCACCTTTACCCATGCCAACTCATTTTGCTGGCCTTTTCCTTTTTTTCTTAAGACAGAATCATTTCTTCTAATAGAAGCTACAGGGAACCAGGCAGAGTTGTGCAAGCCTATAATCCCAGCACTTGAATTTGGAGGCTGAGGCCGGAGGACTGCAGATTAAAGGCCAGTCTCATCTCAAAACAAACAACAAAACAAAAACCATTTTAAAACTATGAGGAAGTAGCATGTGAAAGGATGAGATGGAATTGCTCCGGTGGGATGGTCTTCCTCTTTGGTTCAAATTGCCCTAGGCTACCTTAAGAATGGTAGGTGTGGCCGGGCGGTGGTGGGCGCACGCCTTTAATCCCAGCACTAGGGAGGCAGAGGCAGGCAGATCTCTGTGAGTTCGAGGCCAGCCTGGGCTACCAAGTGAGTTCCAGGAAAGGCACAAAGCTACACAGAGAAACCCTGTCTCGAAAAAAAACCAAAAAAAACAAAAAAACAAAACAAAACAAAAGAATGGTAGGTGTGAAGAGCACAGTCTGACCACTACTTCCTGATGCCGCCTACGTCCTGCTATGCCTCTATGGTGGGATGGGCCTCTTGCTTCTAGAAACTATGGGTAAGTTGGCAAGAAGTTCAGAGTACCTAGGATTATCAATAAGTGCAAGCACAAATGCAGGGCTGTTTAGTGGATTTTGTTTTTGAGAATAAAATAAATCAAAGAAGGGGCACATAGAAATGTGATACACGTGAAGACTGACAGGCATAGGTTCTGTTTGTCTTCAAAATCATCTGAAATCCTTTGGTATTCTCCGGCCCCAGAGGAGCGGGAGGACTTTCTTCCTCCCCACTCCCTTCTTTCCTGTGGGAGCCCACAGAGGTGAGACCTGAGCTTGCTTTACCCAGCAGGACTGCATAAGAGGATGACTGGACCATGGGCCTGGGTACCAGGTGTTTGACAGGGTCTACACTTGGTTGTAACTAGCAAGGAGGAGGTCTTTTGTCTCGTCCCTTGGTATTGTTATAAAAAGCCTTTTGAATGAAGTTCTGGGCCAGTGGATAGGATCCAGGCCCTCCCGAGGCTATCCTGTGTTTCTATCAGTTACCCTCCCCTCTATCCTTCTATCTAAATCTCTTATCCCTTACTCCTCAAGAGTACCTAGGTAAAGGTGGGGGCTGGTCCCCCACACTTCCTCACATTTAAACAATGGCAGTTCTGATACTGCTTCTGAATATCATAAGAACACGGCAGAGAGCAAACCATGGCCCAATAACAAATCTTGACATATCCTCAATTGATTAGTACAGCTCAGAACTGACATATGTGACTGTGTGTGACTTTGTTATAAAACATCATGCCCTAGGCAGTAAATCCCAGGAATTATAAAATACATATATCACTCACTCAGTACAGGAAAGGATGGCCATCCTCCTCCTCACTCAACGACCAAGAACTGAAGAACTCTCACCTATAGTGGCCTTGTCAGTCTCTATCTCTGCCAGTAAGTCTCCTTCACTGAGCTTCTCACCCACTTTCTTTTCCCATCTCTGGACCGTGCCCACGGTCATGGTGGGGGAGAGGGCAGGAAGAAGTATCTGCAGAAACAAATGCATCACTCTTGACCAGAGGGCACCGCACACAACAGCAGCAAGTGCATGATCTCCCACGAGAGCCGGAGACTGGCAATTCAGTCACCTGTCACACCCAGGTCTGGTGGAATTAATCGGTAATCTCAACACTCAAAAGGCAGAAGGATCATGAGTTTGAGATCAATCTGGACTACACAGTGAGACCTTGGCTCAAAATTAAACCACAACCACAAAAACACATTACCCATCACATCTCTGTGCTCATTAGCTTTCCACCAGTTAAGTCACCTTTCAGAACAAGGGTGAGTATACGTGACCAGTTGCCCTAACCCATCCTCTGAAATTAAAACCAACAGGCAGGTGGGAAGGATTTCTTTCAGATGATCAAAACGAGCTGCTCAGTATATATGCGGAGTATTTTTTTCAACCAGGACAGTGGTTCTCAACCTTCCTAATTCTGCAACTCTTTAATACAGTTCCTCATGTTGTGGTGACTCCCAAACATAAAATTATTTCAGTGCTACTTCATAACTATAATTCTGCTAGAGTTATGAATTGTAATCTACATATCTGATATGCTGGATATGTGATATTCGACCCCTATGAAAGGGGTCAAAACTTTCAGGTTGAGAGCTAATAGATACTTTTCATTTTCACAGGATGATCTTGGTCTAGACAGACCACTCTGTTGAATTAGCTGTGTTCTGCAATGAGCATCTATTTATCTTTTTATCTTTTCACTCATAAGAAACCACACTTAATTCACACTTACCAGAGAGATTTTTTTTTTTTAATTAAGGGCTAGAGAGATGACTTAGCAGTTAAGAGCTCTCGCTGCTTTTGCATAGGACCGGAGTTCAGTTCCCAGCATCCACATAGGACAGCTCACAACCACCTGTAACTCCACCTCCAGGGAGTTCATAATCTCCTTCCTGCCTCTGAGAGCACCAGCATGCACATGCGTACACACACACAAATTTAAAAAATGAGCATGGGGCTGGAAAGATGGCTCAGCAGTTAAAAGTACTAACTACTCTTTCAGAGGACCTGGAATCAATTCCCGGCATCCACGTGATGGCCCGAAACTGTCTGTTACTCCAGTTTCAGAGTACCCAACCCTCACACAGACACACATGCAGGCAAAACAGAAATGCACATACAATAAAAATAAATTATGAAAAAAAAGGAACATTAAGAGCTCTTCTTAGAGCAAAGGATGAAGGTCAATAGTAGAAGAGTATTTGACCAGCATGCTTGGGGCCCTGAGTTTGATCTCAAGATTAGAGGAAAAAACAAAAACTAAATACTGTATTTTTTTATTTTTAGATAGATAGATGGATAGATATATGGTTTCTTCATGACTTGTTTTCTGACCTCTAAACATATATGCACAGTATACCTACATGCACACTAAACACATGTAAAAATTTTAATTGTATTCCTATTTATATAATTGTGTTAACTGAGTTTGTGAACAGTGATATGTTAATATGGATTTTATGTGCTATCTTCTTAGTCTTTTAAGTAGCAACAGCCTTATATTAAGGAAAAAATAATTTCAGTCAATAATGTCTCTAGAAGAGGGAAAAAAATAAAACAAGACCTAGAAAATCCTTTTTTTTTTTTTTTTTAATTTTTTAAAATGTTTTTGGTTTTGTTTTTTTGAGACAGGGTTTCTCTGTGTAACAGTCCTAGCTGTCCTTGAACTCACTTTGTAGAGCAGGTTGGCCTCAAACTCACAGAGATCTATCTGCCCGCTTCTGCCTCCCAAGTGCTGGGATTAAAGGGATGTACCACAATGTCTGGCTCTAGAAAATTCTTTTTTTTTTTTTTTTTTTTTTTTGGTTTTTTGAGACAAGGTCTCTCTGCATAGCTCTTTCCTGGGACTCACTTGGTAGCCCAGGCTGGCCTCGAACTCACAGAGATCCACCTGGCTCTGCCTCCCGGGTGCTGGGATTAAAGGCGTGAGCCGCCACCACCGCCCAGCTAGAAAATTCTTTAAAAATTACTTTCTGTTCAGAATTTGTTTTCTTTGTTTCATAATCACCAGTGAAGTAAATGAAAGTATGTGTGTGTGAAATATCTTTATCATCTCAAAGGATTCTTAGGGCCAAATTCTAACACCTGAACATAAAGCACTATAAAATGGACAGAGAAGGTATTACGTAATAAAATATGGCTGCTAAACTGAAATAATCGTGAAAGCTAAAGACCAGGCAAAATTCCGTTAAGTGACTGCCACCAACAGAGTTGAACATGACTTCCAAAGAAACTGATTCATTCAGAAAACTTCCTATAAAGTTAAGGAAAGATAGGCCAGGTGGTCATGGCACACACCTTTAATCTGAGTACTAGGGAGGCAGAGGCAGGAGGATCAGCCTGGTCTACAGAGTTCCAGGACAACCAGAGCTACACAGAGAAACCCCGTGTTTCTGGGATATTTTATGTATTGCTATGACTGGTGTAATAAAAACTGAACAGCCAATAGCTAGGCAGAAGGTACAGGCTGGACTTCTGGGCAGAGAGAGAACTCTGGGAAGAAGAAGGGCGGGGTCGCCAGGCAAATTCCGAGAAAGCAGGATGGACAATACAGAGATGATGCAATGCCACATGGCAGAACCTAAGACTAATATAAATAGGTTACTCTAAGTTCTAAGAGCTAGTGGGACAAGCCTAAGCTAAGGCTGAGCTTAAATAATTAGCAAGTCTCTGTCATTATTTGTGAGCTGGCTGCCCCCCAAAAAAATCCGACTACACTTTGTCTTAAAAACAAACAAACAAACAAAAACATTAAAGAAAGGTCAAATCTTAATCCTTTAGATTTTACCTCCTTCCGACATAAGAACCACATAAATACACAGAGGAAAACTACTATCCAATGAACGGATTCAGCGTGTGTGGCTTGGCGTCTATGTTTCTTGTGCTTTTTCTTTGGCTCTTTTCTCCCCGTTTGTTTTACCCTATCTCATTTATTTTTATTTTATTTTATTAGTATTCGTTTTTAGATGCCTGTTTGTTTTCTAATGAGAGAAAGAAAGGGTGTGGGTTTGGATAGGCAGAGAAGTGGGAGGATCTGGGAGGAGTTGAGGGGATGGGAAACCATTAATTAAATTATGTGTATGAAAGAAAATCTTACTTTAAAAGGAAAAAAAAAGCATGTTTTAGTTCCCTAAAAGCTGGTTTAGGTTCACGGTAACTGCACTTACGGCCACTAGCTTTGTTATAATGGTATTCTGCACACTTAATTCCCTACTTCTTTTCTTTAAATGATTTATTTATTTTTATTTTATGTGCATTGGTGTTTTGCCCACGTGTGTCTGTGTGAGGGTGTCAGATCCCCTGGAACTGCAGTTAGACAGTTGTGAGCGCCATGTGGGTGCTGGGAATCAAACCTGGGTCTTCTGGAAGAGCAGCCAGTGCTCTTACCTGCTGAGCCACCTCCTTAGTCAATTCACACTTACTCTTCATTGTTACTGTTCTCATTTATGAGCATTATTGGAATACTCCATCTATGCTTGGAAATATACCAGTCCAAACAAAAGAAAACTTCATCTGGGGACTTCATTCAACAGACATCGCCTGTTCTCTATTATAAATTCTACTTGTAGAGGAAAAAAAAAATCTCCTCAGAACCTTTAACATTGTTTTTGAGAGGAAAACCAAGGATTATCCTGTGTCCCATGCTAAGGCTGAGAAAGGTTAAAGGAATTGTCTAAATTCACACACTTAGAGACAACAATCAAGAATGAAAGCCATCAAGTGTCACAGTTAAATATCTGTGCACTGCCAAATGGCAAGCAGTGTTTTTAATGAAAAGTTTTCAGGATGCAATCGCCATCCATTAAAAAAAAAGGTGTAAGTAAAAAATCACCAGGTGCCAGCACTCAGAGGCTGAGCCTTACCTGCATGTGAGTAGGATAGGAGCTCCCAGGAGCCCTTGCAGAAGGTGCACTTGGTGCAGCAGAAGCAGCTGGAGCTGATGCTGGGGCTGCCTGTGGGGTAGCTGCTACTGAATCCAATGTATAATTTTTAAAGGCCTCAATATCCTCAGGTCTGAAGAAGAAAAAGAACATATAAACATGGAGTTTATAAAGCAAATCTAGTCCCCACCTCCCAACAAGTCTTCAAAAGTCTTGAACTTCCACTTTAAGCTAAAATGTTCTAGAATCACCAAATGTGCACAAATTACAAGGATGTTTACTCACTTTTCAACAGTGATACAGATGATGGCTCCAACCGGAACATCTCTGGTCCCTTCGGCAACAAGGATCTTTGCCATATAGCACTCCTCCAAGCTCTCAAATCCAACAGTGGCTTTATCCGTTTCAACCTTTTAACACAAAGCATTAGCTTAGGTTTGTACTGCCGACACGCGGTGAATTACAATGTGACTAGAATCTCATATGAAGATAAACCCACTACCACAGACTGGAAAGAATGGTTTAAAAAAACCATTTTGGGTAGTAGCCAGGTATTGCTAACATTCGGCAGCAAAAGGAAACAGATCTCTGAGCTGCAGGCCAGCCAGAGTTACACGATGAAACCCAGTCTCAAAAAACAGTCAGTTTAGCTAGTTGCTGACAACTTACCTAGCCAAACATCTCTAATGACTGTGAGAGGAAAAATAAGTTTCTTGAAGAGAAAGGAGAAGCTAAGGCTCAGGCGACTCAGACCACTCCCTTAACATCAGCGGCTTATTTTAAAACTTACCTCTGCAATTAGATCACCCTCACTGATTTTTTCCCCTTCTTTTTTTTCCCAGCGGGCTATAGTGCCTGCCTGCATCGTAGGGGAAAGGGAAGGCAATGGAACCTGGGGGAGAAAAAGCAGCACCATTTAAACAGAGATACTTCACTCTCGGTGTGGTTTAGAGTTTCATTCCATTCAATTCCATGCAAAGAATTTACTGAGTCCCATTAGGAACTGAACCCTGGGGATACAATGGGAGTTCGTGCAATCCAGAAGTTCACGACTTTCAAAAGTGGCAGGTGGATCCTCCAGTCGGTCTAGTGGATCTGAGACAGCACATGAGAACCCAGACCTTTTGCATATAGCCCCAGGCTTGAAGCTTTTCTTTCAATGGAAGAGATCCCTACTGGGAAGGTCTTGGGCAAGGCAGTTATCGATCCTGAAGGGAGCTGGCTCACAGAGGCCTCTCAAGGAGGATTTCCCCCCACGCCAAGGAACCACCGGCTCTGAAGGACAAACGGGGTCTGGGGTGGAGCACTCACCTTCTGGTGCGGGGGGAGGCAGTAAGAGCGACGGCCCGGAGACCCCAGGAGCTGCCGCAGTAAGCGGTTACGCGGCGCAGTGTCCGAGCCGGAGCTCCAGCCGCACAGCAAGCGGACCCCATAGCTCGGGGTCCCGCTGCTGCAACGAGCCGCGGCGGGGCCGGCCCGCGAGCTCCCGCATGGGGCCCCGGGGCCTTCCTTCAAGACTGCCCACCGAGGCCCGAGTTCGGCCCTGGGCACTGCACTCCGCGCCCGCCGCGCACAGACGCGCCACATACTGCCACCGACCCCCACGCCCCAAAAGCTCCGCCGTCTCCGGAGTGACCTCTCCAAGAGCAGCGCGGCTCTGCCGTCAGCCGCGCCCTACGGTCGCGCAGTGTCGTAAAAGCGGCTCCTTGAACTGGCGGCCGGAACGCGCGGCGTCTGCGCCCCTCTGCGGGGAACCGGTCTGGGGACACCCGGGAAGGACCCCGGCCACAGCTTAGGGTCCGCGGGGACCGAGGCGCTTCGAGGCCGTCGCGGGCAGCGCACGTTGTGGAAAGGATCAGGGGTGTGGGTGGCCCGAGGAGAGGTGTCGCAGAGGATGGGACGCACGGCCCGCTCTAAGGTGGTGGCCTAAGAGACGGGGGTGTCGGACCGGCTGAAGCCTGCGCTCCGGGAGGCGGTGCCAAAGGGAACACCCTTCTTTGCTCTCAGAAAAAGCTGGGGAACGAGCCTGGGCCGACGGTAATCCTAAACTTTAGGCCAGTGGTTGCGGTCTGGAAACGAACCGCCCAAAGTTGGAGGAAGAAAGGCCCGCGAGTGACCTCCGGGGTTCGGGGGTCGTCCCTTGGCTGCAGACCCCGCCGCTCCTTGCAGGCTGTCCTAGGTTGAAAAGATTTCAGGTCCCTAACCCCCTCGAAATGGAAGCAACAGGGTTTTTCATCAGCCAAATGGTAAGAAGGGCAGCCAAGAGGAAGGTACATTTTCACATTTCGAGTTTGTCTCAGAGGACTAATTATGTCCCCTATATAAAAATACTTGTTTGCGAAAACGGTTATATTACCCCCAAATTACCACTGTATCCTCTTAAATAACGAAAAGATTTAAGAAGCACACCGGACATGGAGGCGCACGCCTTTAATAACAGCATTCCAGAGGCGAGAGGCAGGTGGCTCACTTCAATTCCCGGCCAGCCTGGTCTATATAGCAAGTTCCCGCCCAGCTCGGGCTACAAACTGAGACCCTGTCTTTAAAAAAAAAAGAAATTAAGATACAACTTTGCAAAATGCATTGTCCGGCCATTCTGCAGTTGTGTGAACTCAATAGAAAAAGGTTTTTTAAACCATGGAGTAACGAGGTGAGGGTCAAAATAAAGAAAAAATATGGCAACAGTGAAAAGTATCCGAACACAACTACCCAAGCCTAGGTTGTTTCTCGCTACTGTTGCCTACTCTGCATGTCACCGCGTCCCTGGCTCTGAGAACACCAGCACTTTGCACTGCCATGACCTCGGGGTCACTCAAGGCCAGCCAACACTGCTTGAAACACCTTGGCACAGATCATGTGTGGTATGATTCGCACTGGTTTTACTGTACGGCTTTCTGCTCTTTTATGAACATAATGGTTAATTACAGAAAACAAAGACATTCTCGCAGTTATTCTTTAGCATGTAAAAATTATTGTAGTGTATCTTTGGATTGGATTTGAAGAATATTTGAATTTTAAAATTGCTGCAGCTGGTTTGAGTTTGAGATTAGGACAGAATTTCCAGTAATTTCTGGAATGGCCTTAAATACAGGTTTTATGTTGTATATTTTTAATTTTTTTTTACTACATTTATTTTCTGTGTGTGTGTGTGTGTGTGTGTGTGTGTGCGCGCGCGCGCGCGCGCGCGCGCGCGCCAGTGCACTTAACCTCTGAGCCATCTTCTCCAGCTCCGCACTGAGCTATCTTGCCAGCTCATGTGCTACATATTTATATGAAGCAACATTCTCAGTATTGACAATCATAAATCAAAATATTAATCCACTCTGAAAAATGTTGATACTCTGTATTGCAGTACCATATATCCAGCCAAGATTTAACTCCTTTTCTTCTCTTGCACATCACTCTTCATTGCAACACAGTTCACACACAATCTCTCATTTATAGGACTAAACTCTGTGTCCATCCTAAAGGAATGGCTAACTAAAATGTGGTGTATATACACAGTGTAACTTTTTCAGTCACAGATAATGGAGTTTTGTCATTCACAACATGGATGCAACTTGATGAAGCAAATTAACTCAGTCTCGGAAAGGTACAGGTTGTATATTTTCTCTCATTTGTGAACCTAGACTTTATATTCAAAATCATATCCATACGGGGGAGACAGCCAGGGGGGTAAAGGTGCTTGCCACTAAACTTGGTGGTTTAAGTTCTGACCCTGGAATGCACATAGTCAAAGAGAACAGACTCTCCAAAACTGTCCTCCGACCACCTTCACATGTGTGCCCTGAACACGCGCACACGCACACACGTACACACACACAATAAATGTAGTATGGGTGAGAAATAATATTTAGGTGATAGGACTTTAAAATGGTTTAACTTATCCTTTAAAAACTTCATACACATACATGATGTGTTTTATAAATTTAATTCTGTATGTCAAAACAAAGAACATCTAATTATATAGAAATTTGAGTTCACCGTTAATGATTGGTGAAACTGTCAAAGACTTGTTTTTAAATAAATTTATTATTTAATAAATGTTTTGTTTGTAACTTTATATGCTTCGATACCTGGGGATCATGTGAAAATTCCTCACAGGTGTAGGAAACACAAGCAGAAGAAATTCAAGACGCCCCGTCATAGAAATGATTGCATCCACGCGAAAGGCGGTGACTGCAGTGCCGCTGAGCAACACAAACACTTGGTGACTAACCTTGGGGGTGGGGGTCACCTTTGTATGCTGTACAGGTCATTAGCAGACCATCATTATGTGGCCCATAACTTTATTTTACAGCAAAACTAATCTGCTAAGCAGTTCAGAAATCTATTGTTTTGTTTCTCTTTGTCTTCTGAGTTAGTGTAGTAATATCAGTTCCACGTGCATGACTTTTGAGTTATTATTGACCAACAATTTTATGTGCAACATTTATTAAATAAACATTCATTGTATGGCTATATAGTTAGAAAGCCTCATCATTTCTGAGCTGAAGGTGAATTGGACTAGGAAGAAGCATGTGCTGTATGTACACTAATTCCTCAATGTACATACAGATGGTCAGAGAACACCAAGAATGCAGGAAGAAATTGGGAAGAAAGCCAAACTGATAGCCAGCATGGTGGTGCATGACTGTTCTGGTGCCATGTGGCCAGCCTGGGCTACCTACATACACTCTACCTTTAAAAAAAAAGTTTTTTGTTTGTTTTTTTAAAATCCTAGCCATTGAGACACAGAGGTAAGTGGATCTCTGTGATTTCCAGGCCAGACTGACTAGTAGTCTACATAGCAAGCTCTAGACCAACCAAGTCTATATAGTCAACAAAACAAAGTTAAAAGTATGTAATCAGAAGCCAATGAAAGAAAGCACTCAGAGCTAAAGATCAAAACATATCAAACATTTAAATCAATAACAGTGATAAATGAAGCCTGCTTGAATTTGGGGGAGGCAGCCTTTAAATTGATTTGTGAACTCGGATTCTTTTAATCATTAATTTTTGGGCTGGGGTGGTAGTCCATGCCTGTAGTCCTAGCTACTCCAGAGGCTGAAGGAAAATGATTAATCATCTGAATCTATTAGTTTGGATAACATAGTGAGATGCTGTCTCAAAATAGAAAGATAGATAAATATGTATTTCTGGCTGGAGTCCTGAGTGGCTCTCAGTGGGAGAAAGCATGCTTAGCCTGCACAAGGGACCAGGATCCAGTCTTCTGAAACTAACACTTGTGAACTAATTAGGGTTCACACTGCTTTTGAAGATTAATATTATCATAGAGTTTATGCTCTCAGGTTCTCCTGTGTCTGTACATTTACATATGATTTCAAAATAGGTGCAAAACTAGCTAATCATTTTTTATAATAACCTATCTTGTGCTTACATTAGAAATACCAACAGTAAAATATCTCTAGCAATAAAACAATCCTTATCTCCACCCTCCTGATAATGAGTAAACATGCTACCAGGGAGATCACTTGATGAAATTTACCTTCACTAAATCTAATGGCTTTACTGTCTGATCTCAGTTAAGAGACGTAAATGAAAATGATGAAGTGGATTTAGTTTGTAAACTCCATTTTATTTGTAGTGTGTGTATGTGGTTTTGACTTGTTCACAATTCTGGTACATATGGGCAGTTAAAACTGCTACCACTTTGATGATCAGAAAGCTCTGGCATAACAAAGTTTTTGTGAAGACACTGTAAAACAGAACACACGGTAGTAATCTCTGAAAGCAGTGGTCACAAACCTCCATGTTTCTAAGAAAATAGAACTTTATATATATGTAGTTTAACAAGCTATTCCTCTTAACAAGCTCAACAAAAAAGAGTGTGCAGTTACAATACTTATGAGTAAAAGTGAAAATTTCAATTATAACCAGAATGCTTTTCAGTAATCGAGTACTCTTGAATTGGATGTAAAACATAAAGATCTTTTTCCATTTACATCCCAGACAAAAGACCTGAAAAGTTGGTAAGGAGCATTGCTGTTGCCAAATATATTTAAACCATATTTCCATTTCTTTCTTCCTTTTAATCCAAACACAGATCTCATTATGTAGCCCAGGCTGACATCAACCTGGTAATCCTCCTGCCTTAGCCTCCCAAATGCTGGAATTACAGGCATGTATCTATCACCAGGTGGAAGTTTAGCTACAAACTGTAAAGTGTTCCAACCCAGATGATTTAGGGACTTGAGCAAGAAGAGGGTACTCTTCAGTTTTTAAATAACTAAATTAGCACTTATGGGGTCTTTTTTAAGATTTATTTTTGTTTTTAATTGTGTGTATACAGGTGTGTGTGTGTGTGTGTGTGTGTGTAGGTACATTTCTGCACATGAGTATATTTGTTTTGGTTTTTTTGTTTTCAAGACAGGGTCTCACTATGTAGTCCTGGCTGTCCTGGAACTGACTCTGTAGTCCAGGGTGGCCTCAAACTCAGAGATCCAGAGATCTGCCTGCCTCAGCCCCCCCAGTGCTGGGATTAAAGGCTTGAGCCACTATGCCTAGTTTACATTTTTTAAAAAACATGGTTAAGAGATTATTTTAGGACTCCCTAACATTCAAATGTAGTTTTTCTCAAGGAAAGAATGTCAGCAATGGCAGGATGGACAGGCTCACACCAATACCATTAGGGAACAATATATTTTTTAATCCACAAGTTCTCTTAGAGCAGTGGTTCTCAACCTTCCTAATGCTGTGACCCTTTAATAACTTCCTTATGTTGTTGTGACCCCCAAACAAAATTATTTTCCTTGCTACTTCATAACTGTAATTTTGCTACTGTCATGAATCTTAATGTAAATATCTGTTTTCTGATGGTCTTAGGCGACCCCATGTGAAAGGGTCATTCACCCCCCAAAGGGGTCATGACCCACAGATTGAGAACCACTGCCCTGGAGCATAGCCAAACAGGAGATTATTCAAAACAGAAGGAATTCATGCTTGCTCTTGCTCTCCAGCGTTATGGACTGGAATGAGGATCCCTGGCCCAGAATGTACAGGAATTAATAAATATATCTTCCAGTGAAGATGCTTGGCCATTTTGCCCATGGTACATGAGATTAGTGAACTACATTGTCTCCTACATTCAACCTCTGCTTTTTATGTAGGCACTAAGACCATGTGGCTCCTTTTCCAAAAAGAGATAAAAATAAAACACAATATGGAGGACTTCAAAGCTTTTTCTCTGATTTAATTTTTGCTGAAAAGTTAATTCCACATAATGTTAAGACTGTTTGCTGAAAGAAAATGGACAAGGGATATCTGGTTTAAGAGACAGACATTCAAAGTAAGTCATACCTGGACTACAGTAACGAAGTTGAGCCTGGTCACCCTCATGCTGTCAAATAGCAAACATTAAAATTCATGCAACAGAGAAATTGGTGACGTACGGACTTTTATCCCTCCAGTCATCTTGAGAAAAAATTGGAAATAATACTGTTTTCTTCTGTTGGCGTTCACAATGAGTTGTTCTTGCCTATGGCTGACTTTCCTGAACTTTCCTAGTTACAGCTGATGAAAAATTGTTCTTCAATAGAAGACCAGGGTAGTGTGCATGAAAGACTTTCTTTTTGAAAGGTCCTTGATCTCATGTCTTTTAGAAGAGCAATCAACTAGATTTAAAAAAACCAAAAAAAAACAAACAAACAAAAAAAAAAACCCTCTAGCACTAAAACAGCAGGGAGAACTGGACAGGAATCGACTGCCATTAGTATACTCGTAACAAAATAAAGCTTGTTCTGAAACCACAAGAGGCGGTAAGAAGAGACCGTAGAAAAGCTATTGGGCACTCTAGAAAATGGGCAGGGTACAGGGAATGTGAGAATACACAGAAGTCACACGAGTTATAAAAATAGACATGGTTCTCAGGCAAAAGCAAATGAGCACCAAACAATTCTCAAACATGAACTATTTTTAAAAGACATGTCTATATAAAACAATAAGATGTTATCTCAGCGTTCCCAAGAGTAGTCTGTTCAAATGGCTGACAATGAGTGACAAACAGAGACAGGCAGATCCCAGGACTGACGGACCCATCTGTCCCACTCTTCTGTTTGGCAGTGTACAGGGGTGGTTGCAGACCGCTTTGAGGGACTTCTATAAATAATCATGGCTGATAGGTGGATGGTGCTAGATGTGTGAATGAGAAAACCCAAGTTATTGAGTAACCTCTGGAAACTGGACAGTGTTGCAATGTGAAATGACTCTTGACCTTGATTCAACCCTGCCATTCACAACTCATGCTCCATGCCCCGTGGGTTCCATTGTGCCCTAAAGGAACAGCCCAGACTAAGCATGTAACAGAAAACAACTCCAGCCTTGAAATCAGAAGCAGACCAGTAAATTATGCTGGTGCTCAAATCACAAACACAAATTAATGGTCTGTCTCCTTGCAAATGCAAAGGAGATGCTGTGCGTTTGTCACGGAGAAGTGGTAGCAGCACCTTTCTGTCCCCTCCTGGATGCTCCAGGAGCCTCTCACTTCTAATTCTTTTCAAGCACAAAGTTCATCTGTGTGGAGAGAAAGAAATGGCTCTGAAGTTAAAGAGTCCCCAGGGGAAACCGGCAGTTCGTAGGGGAAAAAAATGCCCAAATGGGCGAAGGACAAGCTGCAGAAGAGTCGGAACCAGAAGAGGCGGTCCAAGGTCTTCATTATGGTTTTGGCATAGTATAGCACACTATGGGCAACCCTCTCCCCACCCAATCAGCAAGTCAGCATCATCCACGTCCAAGGTCAACAGATGCAAGTGGGCTTTCATCTTTGGTACCACTTGAGTTACTCCTGGGCTGCAACGTCTGCAGAGAAGCAGAAAAGTCGGTACCTTTGCCTTGTCTGTGAGCACAGATGCTGGGACTCTGATTGCTGCAACCTTTGAGGCCAATGGAATGAACACTGTACCAGAAAGGAGAGATGCATCCACTTCCAGGTTCCAGATAATAGCAGCCAGGCCCCTACAAGAGAGGGATCATCCACTCCTGGTGGTTAAGGCCTTCGGTTTGGTGTCCTCAGAGTAGAATAAAACACTGTTCCCACGGACAAGGAGCTCCAGATGGATCCATGGTCTGTGTTTGGACAGAGACTTTAAGTACTAGATATACCAGGCACACCAACAGGACTGGCCCATAACCATCATACTTGAAGAAGCTTCTTTTTGGCAGCAGGAATTAGAAACTCCTCAGCGTACTCTGGTGTTAGTCGTCTTTCCTGAGAGAAGCAGCCAGGGAGTGTCCGGGGTCCGGTTAATTCTCTCTGTGGTCTTCTTCCACCCAGGCCACAATTTTCCCCTCCCATCCAGGGATGGCATCGTCATCGTGGAAAACCTAGGTTAAGAAAAAAAGAAGCCACAATGGAAAAATAAAGCCTGGAATGTGGTGCGTGCCTGTGGTGCGTGCCTGTAACTGGAGTGCCCAGCAGGCTGAGGCAGGAGAATAGCTATGAGTTCCAGGCCAGGTTGGGTCATGGTGTGACTGATACCCTGCCTCAGCAGAACAGAAACTACAGAGTGAAGTAACAGAGTCACTTAAACAACACTACTGGTGAAAAGGGGAGCTAAGGGCTGGTGAGGTGGCTCAGTGGATAAAGACATTGTCACAGAGCTGGAGGACCCGAATTCAATGACAGGACCCACAGGGTGGGAAAGAGAATCAACTCCTGACTCCACAAGTTCTCTCTGACTTAGAGAACAAACACACAAAATATTCTTTAAGATTTACTTTTAATGACATGTATGAGTGTGTGTAGTTATATGCATGTGTGTGTAGGTATGTGCATATGCGTACAGATGTCTGTGAAGCCAAAAGCATTGGATGCCCTAGAGCTGGAGTTACAGGAGCTTGTAAGCCACTGGATACGAGTGCTGGGAATCCAACCTGGGTCTTCTATAAGAGTATGCACACTCGTGGCTGATATGTAAAATTAAATTAATTATAAAATAAAAATATTTTTTAAAAAAGAGTATGCACTCTTTTTGTTTGTTTGTTTGTTTTTTGTTTTTAAGACAGGGTTTCTCTGTGCAGTTTTGGTGCTTGTCCTGGATCTTGCTCTGTAGATCAGGCTGGCCTCGAACTCACAGAGATCCGCCTGGTTCTGCCTCCCAAGTGCTGGGATTAAAGGCGTTCACCACCACTGTCTGGCCAAGAGTATGCACTCTTAACACTAAGCCATCTTTCCAGCCCCACACAAAATTTTTAATATAATAAAAAAATCTAAAAAATAAGACATTAAACACTAAGGATAAGAAAATATAAAAGAATTACTTAATTAGGCTATGTCTTTGGTTCTATCCTTTGAAACTATATATATGTGTGTGTATACATATGTTTGTGATATATGATACATATATATCATACATATATAACACATACACACACACACATATGTTCTAATTTTGGGAGATAAAAACACTAACACTATTTCATTCATGGATATTTATAAGAATAGTAAATTACAATCCACAAAGTACTTTGGCCTTCCTAGGAGAAAGCAATAGCATATATGTTTAAAGAACAAGAAAGGAGACCATTTTGGTACCAGGCATATAGAAAGGGGTAGAAAGAAGACTGGGGGCTGGAGATGTCCCAGCAGTCAAGAGCACTGGGGACCCCCCAGATCAATTCCTAGCACCCACATGGTGACTCACAACCACTTGTGATTCCAGTTCTAGGGACTCTGACACCATCTTCTGGCCTATTTGGGCACCAGGCAGGAATGTGGTGCACAAACACACATGCAAGTAAGACAAATATACACATTGAAAATAAATGTTAAAAGATTTTAATTCTTTTCTATACTATAATCACAATGAAGGCATTTTTGGTAATACACCAGAACCCAGAAATTTCTTGTCAAAAGAAGGTTATATTTGGAAAATGGATGATGAGGAGCAGCATAGGCTGAGAAAATATCAAGGGTTAGTGTCTTAATTAGGGTTTCTACTGCTGTGAAGAGACACCAAGACCACAGCAACTCTTATAAAGGAAAACATTTACTTGGAGTGCTGTGTTTACAGTTTCAGAGGTTTAGTCCATTATCATTATGGTGGAGAGCATGGCAGCATGCAAGCAGACATGGTGCTGGCCATGTCTTGATCAGAAGGCAACTGGAAGTGGCTGTGACACTGAGCAAGGCTTAAGCAAAAGAGACCTCAATGACACACTTCCTTCGACAAGGCCACACCTCCCAATAGAGCCATGCCCTTCTCTGTGTAGCTTTGTGCTCTGTAGACCAGGCTGGCCTCGAACTCACAAATATCCACCTGCCTCTGCCTCCCGAGTGCTGGGATTAAAGGCATGGTATGGTGGTATTCTAATTGTACTGAAATGTGATTTTGATTGTATGTTAATAAATAAAGTTGCCCGGGGGTCAGAGCTATTAGAGCCATAGAAAGAGCATGGCGGTGGTGGCACACACCTTTAATCCCATAGATCTCTGTGTGTTCAGGGATACAGCCAGTATTGGAGACATATGCGTTTAAGACCTAGGGGGCTGTACATACAGACAGTGACGAGGCAGTCACGTGTTTAGGTTTACAACCAATGAGAAGGCAGAATGACTTTGAAACGACTGACACACAAGGAAATAGCTCTTTTTCAGGAAGCTGGGACACAGCAGGAGGAAGGGTGAGATTTTAGCTCTGAGCTCTGACCTCTTGGCTTTCTCTTTTACATTGTTTCTGTGTTTCTTATTTAATAAGACGGTTGGTTACATCAACAGCATGGGCCACCACCGCCCAGCAAGCTTATTTTTTGATAGCTGCTGAGAGACATGGGATTGTAAGAGGAACTGCTGAATCAAACCAAGCCTGGAGAGTTTAGGAATGCCTTAACTTTAAAATGGAAGTCAGAAAATGTATGGCTTTGGGGAAGAGGTTATGCTTTTGTTTTCACAGAAAACAAAAGGCTATAATTTCATTCAAGGTTGATTGAGATCAGATTTGATCAGGGGAGACCCCCCTAAAAATCCTAGAAAAACTACAAGACAGGTGACATATATTTTATCTGCTCAAACATAAGACAAAAAAATCATCCCTGGCTAGCTTGTGTACAACACATAGTCCATACTTATGCTAATATAGATATGTATGTTACCTTTGAAAGTTTGTGTTTTCAGAGGAAGGGAACCAGACACCAATGAAAATGGGTGGCCCAGGTGATCTAGCCTTTCAGAGTGACTCTGTTACAATATCCTCAGAGTTCTACATCTAAAACAGCTTCAAGCTGCTGGCTGAGATGTTCCACCTTACCAACTATTCTAGCCAGGACTGCAGATAAGCCTTGTGCTTTCCCATGGCACAGACACTGGACAACAAATGTTACTGCTAGCTCTCCCAGGACTTGACCATTATCCTACTTTTCTCAGGGTCCCCAAAGATGCCATCACCAACAGACAACAGGAAACAGTCTAGAGAACATGATGCCTACATTCCCAAGAGGTGGGTTGGGTGCTTTTTGGTCATTCAATAGGTTATGAATGTTTCTCATGGTTTTGAAGGGTTGGTTTCAAATTGTTATTGGTCATGGTCAGGAAAAACGCAGAACAAAGGAGATTAGATTCAGGGATCTATTTCTGAAGGCAAAAAGGAGGAAATGTTGTAGAATAATCATTTTGTACACTATAAAGATGTGACTTTGCCAAGGTGCCTTCTGAGTGGTTTAATAAAGAGCTAAATGGCCAATAGCTCAACAAGAAGAGGTTAGGTGGGACTTCCAGGCAGAGAGAGGAGAAGAGGAGATAAACCGGGCACGGAAGGAATGTCAGAGGACACAGAAAAACAGGAAGTACAGGATAAAAGAGAGGTTTAAAAGCCACAAAACAAAATGTAGATTAATAAAAATGGGTTAATTTAAGTTATAAGAACTAGTGGGACAAGCCTAAGCTATAGGCTGGACTTTCATAATTAATAATAAGTCTCCATTTTGTTTTTTGTGAGTTGTCAGTCAAAAAAAAAATCTGCCCACCTGTGGTGGCAGAAGTTGTTACAATTTGTGAGAATTTGGAACTCAGTGTGCCATCTTTGGCCATGGAGCTACACTGAGGCCAAGCATTTTCAGTAAGACAGCAAGGCTTTAAGAAAATCTCTTGAGTCTGAGAAAGGAATGTCCGGATTAGGGAAGAGCCTCTGGGGGAAGGGCAGTCCAGGCCCTGGGCTGGAGAGTTTAGGGTAGAGGGTGGGGTATGCAAGCCACACCCTGTAACAGGTAGGGACTGAGGGATGCTGGGAGAACCTGGTGGCCAGGTCCAGCTTTGACATGTTAAATAGGCACCACAGCTGTTTGTGTGGGTTTGAAACTTAACAGCAAGAAGTTTTCTAAGGGCTGGTGAGGCAGCTCAACAGATAAGGACACTTGTCATCAAGTCCCACACCCTGAGTTTAATCCCCTGGACTCACACAGTAGAAGGAGAGAACCAATTCCTGCAGGTGTCTTCGGACCTCTACAAGTGCATGCATAACCATCCACTCTCACACACAGTAAGTAAATAAATACAAAAAACAGTGAAGTTTCATGACAACTGGATGCAGATAGATAACGTTGCTTATGGTCTTGGATTTTGTGTGCATGGGACAGTAAATGCAAGTCCCTGCCCCTTGTCTTAGGGTTTTTACTTAACCTAACAACACTCTTTCTTTTTTAAAGTAAAAATTCTATCCAAGTTTTTAGTAAAAAGTGATCAGTTCTTGGAGTTAGAGAGATGGCTCAGTGATTAAGAGCACTGGCTACTCTTTCAGAAGACCCAGGCTTGATTCTCAACACCTACATGGCAGCTCACAATTGTCTATAAGTCCACTTCCAAGGGATCTAACACTGTCTTCTGGCCTCCCTGGGCACTTATATGTGGTCCACAGGCATACATGCAAACAAAACACCCATGCACAAAAAATAAAATACAATGTTCAGTCCTCTAACTAACAAAGCTGTCAGCATCACGGGCCATTCTATGGAATTTAAAGCAATTGGTTCATGGACATGGAACCTCTCATACTTCCTGGGCTTCTGCAGGGGAACTGTGGTGGTTTGAATAGGAATGGCCCCTACAGGCTCATATGTTTGAATGCTTAGTCATCAGGGAGTGGCACTACTTGGAAGGGACTAGGAAGGGTGGCCTTGTCGGAGTAGGTGTGGCCTTGTTGGAGGAAATGTGTCACTGGGGGTGGGCTTTGAGGTTTCAAGAGTCCAAACCAGGTCCAGTGTCTCTCTCTCCCTGCTGCCTGAGGATCTGGATGTAGAACTCTCAGCTACTTCTCCAGCACCATGCTTCCCGCCATGATGATAACAGACTAAACCTCTGAAGCTGTAAGCAAACCCCATTTAAAAGTTTTCTTTATAAGAGTTGCCGTGGTCATGGCGTCTCTTCACAGCAACAGAGCAAAAGATCTAGTTCAGGCGTGACCAGTAATACTCCCCCAACTGCCCGTGGATCCTTTACCTCTTCTTTGACGGTGCCAAACTCAGGATCCAGTGCTTTGAAGTGGTACCGGTGATTCCCTTCTCGATCAATAGCTGCTTTAAAATCCTTCAGTGTCACCTCCCCCAACCTGTAACAAAAGAAGAGTGTACCAAAATAGCTTGTTAATCAATAGGCTGGAAAGATAATGTGTTAGCTTTAAACCCAGGCTGCCGCCAAAGTCAACAGCCAGAGATAGCATGGCTTTAATACTAGGTCACCACGGCTCCTGATGACCAATATCACAAAAATACCAGAGGTTGGGCAACCAGTCACCACTAGGAATGAGCATGGCATTATACATCAGGTGATCAGAGAACTCGAATTCATTGCTTTTGCTGTTTTTAATCTGAAAATAAGGTATTTAAAATAAAATTTGTGAAATAACCATAAATACACCTAAGTTTTCTCTGTTTCTCCCATGAGATAAACAGTCCAGTTTTCTTAGGCTGATAAAATTAAATTCAGCAGGTGGGGTTTTGTTTTGACAGGTTCTCACTCTGTAGCCCAAACTTGCCTTGACTTTGCTATGTAACCTAAGGTGACCTGAAATTCACAGCCCTGGCTTAGGCCTCCGGGTGCTAAGATTACAGGTATGTGCCACCTAGCTCAAGGATCGGCAATTCCTCTGTGTTTAGAAAGCTTGCTTCTACCCAGTCCAGTCCAAATGAGCAGACTCCAAGAGAGGAGGACCTCAGAGTCTCTCAGTAGTTGGTTTATTGCCTTAAGCAGTACAAGACAAGCACATTACTACTGAGGTACGGCCCCCGCTCCCTTACAGTGTATTTATATCACTGGGAGGAAGCATACTGAACATTTCTGGAACATTTTCCACATACATTCTTACAGGCACGAGTTGCCATCATCACACAGTAATAAGCATCCACAAGTAAATGACTAAGAGATCATGGCTACCAGAAGGAGCTGTTTTGAACACTTAAAAGAACAAGCTTTTCCAAACTCGGAGTATATTTGTATAGCTATCAGGACAAGAAGTACTGTTCCTGTGGGGCCAGCTGTGGTGGCACATGCCATTAGTGTAGGGAGGCAGAGGCAGGTGGATCTCTGCAAGTTCAACACCAGACTAGACTGATCTACACAGTGAGTGCAGGCCGGCCAGAGCGGCAAAAGGAGACACCATCTCAAAAAACTAAAACAAAACAACACACAACTATTCACTCCTGTGCCTCGCAGTAGATCCTGCTTGTCCTCTGTAATGCAAGGTGTGGTGGTGCACACCTTTAATCCCAGTACTCAGGAGGCAGAGGATCTCTATCACCTGGAGGCCAGCCTGGTCTACATAGAGATTTCCAGGCCAGCCAGGGCTACATAGTAATATTTGGTCTCAAAAAAACCAAAAACCAAACCAAATCAAAACCTGCCAAGCCAGAACTAGAACCTCTAGGTTCTGGGCTCTTCCTGCCACACAAGCTGCTCATGTGGCAGTAACTGATTTTCCCTTCCTTCTTCCTTCCTTCCTTCCTTCCTTCCTTCCTTCCTTCCTTCCTTCCTTCCTTCCTTCCTTCTTTCTCCTCTCTCTCTCTCTCTCTCTCTCTCTCTCTCTCTCTCTCTCTCGTTGTTGTTTTTACAGTGAGATAATGACTTGAGCACCTCACCTCTTTGGTATATTGACCATGAAGGGCGTGAGTGACCGGTCGGTGAAGTAGAGCACTTTGGTGCAGGTGCTGCTGACGGACGGAGAACTCTGGGAGTGAGGCAACGCTGCAATCAGAGACTCTGGTTAGAACATTCGATTGGATCCAAACTAGTCCTCCTTTCATTTACTCAGAACGTCTCAGGGGGCCGAAGCCGCCGGAGGTCGCAGCGCCTCCATCAGCCTCGCCAAGCACTGTGTCCACAGAGCATGGCTTATGATCACCACGAGGACAGGGGATGCCTTGGGCATGGACACCATCCTGGGAACCTCATTCCCCATGCATTCCAGGGATTTCTGGCAGAGGCATACCTGCTCTGACAGCGCTGTTGCTCAAGATCAAGAGGTCAGAATACTGCCTGGCCAGATTTCAGGGGACTCAGAGTAGACACCCGGCAGGACCTACAAACTGCCTACATTCAGATTTTGGAATAAGAATACCCACATGATTTATGGTTTAAAAAAAAAAAGGAAGAAAACCCAGAGACAGAGTACTTCAGTCTACAAAGTACAAGACCTTCCACATGGACTGGTCCTGTCCTGTGTTTTTTTTTTTTTTTTTTTTTTTTTAGACAAAGTCTCACTATGTAGCTCTGGCCTAGAACTCATGATATAGACCAAACTGGCCTTGAACTCACAGAGATCTACCTGCAGTAGAGTGCCTTCACCCACTGAGCCAGCTCGCCAGCCCCTAAAAATATGTCTTTTGGGGAAAAAAACTTAAAATATTCTACTACATGATACAGATGATTCTGGTAACATCCATGCAGTTACCAAACAGGATCTGTACTAATAACCAATACGGTGAAAACAATCAGAACAAACAAATCAAACACAAATAATTCCACTATGCTTCTGAACTTTGTGCATTGTCAACCTCCACTTTCTAAAACACAACTTAGAGTCAACAGCTGTCAGAGAGAAAGGAAGAGGAGGAGGAGGGGGAGGAAGAGGAAGCAGGAGGAATTCTAGGAAAAAATATGCATGCCAAACCCCAAACGCCTTCATAAGAAAGGAACTTTAGACTTTGCTATTTTTATTATTACTTTGCCAAACAGACTTTGTTATTAAGCCTCTCTATTTATATGAAGATACATGTAAATTTCGAATGTACAAAAAAACGTTAAAATCCATTAAAGTACCAGGAAATATGTGTTAAAAATAAGAGTTGGGGGACTGGAGAGGTGGCTCGGTGGTTAAGAGCACTTGGCTGCTCTTGCAGAGGACCCAGGTTCCCATAACCCACATGGTCACTCATACCCTTATTCCTGCTCCAGGGGTTCTGATGCCCTCTTCTGGCCTCCAGAGGCACTGCATCCATATGGTATGCATAGGTGCAGGCAAACAGACATAAAATATAGAGAAGGGCATGGTGGTGTGCACCTTTAATTCCACCACTGGGGAGGCAGAGACTGGCAGACCTCTGTGAGTTCAAGACATCCAGGGCTACACAGTGAGTCCCTGTCTCAAGCAACAACAAAAATGGCACTAGAAGATTAAAGACCCATTAAAACAGAATAAAAGTGAGTTTTGAGCCATGCCTCATGCTATATAGAAAAAAAAAATTCCAAATAGATAATAAGCCTAAACTTAAAAGCTAAATATTGCTGGGCTCGGTAGCATATACATTTAATCCCAGCAGGCAGTGGCAGGTGCATTTCTCTGAGTTTGAGGCCTGGTTTATATAGCAAGTTTTAGGACAGCCAGGGCTACATAGTGAGACCCTGTCTTCAAACAAACAAACAAAAATCTTTCATGTCATTCTCTCCATTTTAAGCAGGTTAAACTGCTTTCTTAAGTGTCGTGGAGACTGTGGAGTGGAGCAGCCATGTCTTATAATCCTTTTAGTTCCCTCCTTAAGCTTCTAGATCCCTAGCATGGCCCAGTCCCAAAGCAGAGGCTGGCAAAGGACTCAGTTCCTAAATTTTGCTATAAAAATTCCTTTAGAACCTTCTAACTTGCTAATCTCAGTGACCCCTGGAAAGTCTTCAGATGTCAGTTCTGCCCTTTGTCCTGCCAGTTGCTGCTGGAGCTCTGCTATATTCCAGCTCTCCCTGGTAGGAGTGGCTGGCAGTAAAAGGACTTGATCGGTGGCTGGAGAGATGGCTCAGTGGTAAGAGCACTTTACTGCTCTTGCAGAGGACATGGGTTTGGTTCCCAGAACCCACATGGCAGCTGACAACTGCCTATAACTCCAGTTCCAGGAAATGCATGGCCTCTTCTGACCTCCATGGGCAAAAAGCATACATATGGTATACAGACATACATGTAGGCAAAACACCTGCACACATTAACAAACAAAAGACCTGGCCAAATGTATGTGCTTACTTTTTTTTCTCTTGTAGACAGGGTCTCAGGCAGTCCAGGCTGGCCTCCAACTTGCTATACAGTCAAAGAAGACCTTAAACGTCTGATTCTCCTGCCTCTACCTCTCCAGGCCTGGGATTACAGACATGCACCACCTCATCCAGTTTATGCAATGGTAGGGAATCAAACCCATGGCCTCAGGCATGCTAGGCAAGCATTCGACCAAGTGAGCCACATCCTCAGCCCAGTTTTTTGTTTCACTACAAAGTTATATTTTCCCACCAAACTAGGTATCTTTCAATTACTATGATGCTGACCACAATCTACCCAGGCTAGCATCAGAATCATCATCCTCCTGCCTCAGCTTCCTGAGTGGCATTATGGATGTGTGTGGCAACAGGTTTAGCTATTCAAAAGCGGTGTCGGTCCTATTCTTAGTCTACTCCTCCAGTGATTCCAATTGCACACATCTCGGTCTGATGTCTAATCCACTCTGATTGAGTTGTGTTTCTTTTCTGTCCCATATTCCTTTTCTCTTTATGTTTAAATTTTGCTAATTTCTATCACCATATTTTTAAGTTTGTGGATTCCTTATGTGGCTGTGTTGAGTCTACTGAGGCCTATGCTGGAAAACATCTTCATATTTATCTGTATTTTTATTTCTAACCTCTCTATTTTATTCCTTATCATTTCTGTCTCGTGTTGGGACAGTCTTTTTGTACACTGTGTGAAGATGTGTCTCTGTCCTCCCTCACCTGCCTATGGCACCTTTGATGGTTTAATAAAGAGCTAAACGGTCAATAGCTAGGCAGCAGAAGATAGGTGGGACTTCCAGGGGGAGACAGGAACTCAGGGAAAGAATCTGAGGCAAGGGAAATTCGCCAGCCAGACACAGAGGAAGTGGGATGTATTACGGTACTAAGAAGAGGTAACACAAGCCACCTGGAAAAATGTTGATTAATATAAACAGGTTAATTTAAGTTTTAAGAGCTAGTTGGGAACAAGCCTAAGATAAGGCCAAACTTTCACACTTAAGAAATCTCTGTGTCATTATTTGGGAGCTGGTGGTCCAAAGAGAGACCTGTTACATTTGGTATCCAATGTGGAGGCACATATATCCAAGCATAGGGCTGGAGAAAGCTGAGAAAAGTTCTAGATGAGGAGGCAGATGTAGCTTCCAGGCCCGATGCTCACAGCATGCAGAGGTGGGGCTTCTTTTAGAGGCTCTGGTATGTAGCCAAGCATTACTTCCATTCACGCTACTCAGTGGGAGAATAGGTAGAAACGCCTGCAGGCCCAGCAACATTCCAGGGCAGACAGGTGCGGCTCCTGGCTAGTGCCCACAGGATTGAGTCTCAGCTCTCACAGAAGGGCAAGCAGCAGCAGCCCAGAACCAGTGAGGTAGCATGATGGACGGACCCTAGGGGGACAGAGCTAGAGGCAGGCTGCAGAAGGAGCCTACAGATGCACAGAGGTGGCTTGCCCTTTTAAGGCTTGGCTCACATGGTCAGAGAAGCCTGCAGGTACATAGAAAGCCAGGTTCAGACCAAGAAAACTTCTGAACAGGTACAGTATGCTTAAAAATGTTCTTGGGTGCTAAAGAAAAGAAAATGGATATATACAGACATAGAACAAAATAGTTTAGAAATAATAAAGTCTATGAAGAGAAATTAAATTAATATAAAAAGAATAAGCCACATAAGGAAGGGAAATATCATAACACAGAGCATTTGGACCCTATACAGTGCTTTATTAACTTTAAATTTTTAAATGCTAATAAACAAAAAACAACAGCTACTAAAAGACATTTGATTATGAAAAAAATGCTGAATTAAACCAGCATATTTTAAGGATGTCTTAAGTTCAGAATGGAAGTCAAGAAATGTGTTGTGTTGAGAGAGAGGTTATGCCTGTGTTTCCAAAGGAAACAAAGAGGTATGGATTCCTTCAAAATTAATAAAGATCAGCTTTGACCTGGAGAGGCCTCCTGAAAATCTTGGCTGCAGACATGAAGGAAGAAACCCAGAAAAACTACAAGACAGGTGACATGTATGCTGATGCCTCTACATGGGAACAGCTCTGATTAGATGAGACATGATAACTCTTGTTGGCTACAGAGTCGTCATGACAGTTTGGTTATGCAGTTCAAACAGACTTATAAAATTGACAGATAACTTTTCAGCTGCTCAAACATAGAAGAGAAAATCATCTTTAGCTGACTTGTGCACACTGTACATTCCATACTTGTGTTAATGCAGATATGTATGTTCCCTTTAAAAGTTTGTATGTTTTCAGAACAAAAGGACCAGACACCAATAAAGACAAGACAAATAGCCCTGGTGATCCAGCCTCACAGAATTCCCCCATTGCCATTTCTCAAAATCAGCAGCCAGGACAACTTCAAAGCGGTTAGGTGGAAGGAAAGAAATGACTCCCATAAGCTGTCCTGTGCCCTTCAGACATGCACTGTGGTACTCATATAAACGTACATATGTAATATATGTCCTTTTTAAAAAAGTATTTTTTCACTTTGTGGTGCGGGGGGGGGGGGGGGGGAGATATGCAAGCCAGAGGTCAATGACAGGTGTCTTCCTCAGTCACTTTCTGCCTAACCTTTTTGAGACAGGGTCTGTCACTGAACCTGGAGCTCACAGATTGCGTGACACTAAACTGGCCAGAAAGCGCCAGTGACCGCCTGTCTCTGTCTCTGTGGGGCAGGCACTTGAGAGTGAACTGTCCTTCGGGGTCTGGTGTCTTGTACTTAGCATACTGTGTTTTCAGAGTTCATTCACATTCTATCATATATCAGTACTTTATGCCTTTCTGAATATCATCATTTCTCAGTTAACAGACATTTGTGTCGGTTTTTTGGTTTTGAACATTTGTTTTCAGTTCTTTGGGGTATATACCTATAGCTCTCCTGTGATAATTCTGTGCTTTGCCTTTTGGAAAACTGTTTCTTCAGGGGTTACATCATTTTAGAATCTCAAAGCAACACAGAAGAGTTCCATTTTCTCCACATCTTTTGTTAACACTTGTTACTTTCCATTTTTGAAAGCTGCACGTGCTTTTGATGTCATATCCAGAAATCCAATGCCATGTCTAAAAGTATATTTCTCCTTCTCTAGAAGTTGTATTATAGGTCTATCTTTTACATAATATGGTAACAGATCCCATGTTGTAGGATACCCACTTGTCCCAGGTCAAATGACTACATGTATGGGTTTATAAATGAACTCTCAATTTTATTCCACTAACTTTACTGAAATAAGGGGCAGGAGAGATAGCTCTGAAGCCCTCTTGTAGCCTCTGCAGGCACCCACATATATGTAGTACACACACACACACACACACACACACACACACACACACACAAATAAACAAAATAAACCTTAACTGAAATAATTATTGTTTTTCTTCATGAGTCAATGGCAGGGCAGGGACTGGTTGGGATGGAAAAGAAAAAGGTACAGCCAGAGCGGGACGGAAGGAGTTCTTGAGCAGCTACCACTGCCTCGCATATCTTGTGTGCCCCCATCTTTTGCCAGTGATTTACTAGGTGGAGTTTCATTTAATGCTCAAATCTTTCAAGATTATCTCCATTCGATAACACAGAAAGTCAGACCAAGTGCCATCGATTAGCATTCTTGTCTGCAGCCAGACGCTGTGGATTGGCAGCCCCCAGACTGCACTGCTGAGATGTCTGATTTTTATAGTCTCTATTTTTCCTACTCAGTTTGCAGTCAATGTGAGGAAAGAATTCCAAGTGCCTTTGAACTTACGAAGAGGAGCATCTCATTGGCATCCAAATACATATCCTTGAAGCTCAGAAAAGCTCTGGGATTAGAATAAAACTGTCAAAATAATCCACATACAAGAATGCTTGAAGCCACATGGAATGGAAAGCCATCTCTAAAGAGACTGTGAGACAGTCTGGGATGAGGCCTCAAATGGCATCGCAGGGCATCAACATCCAAGGGCGAGGTAGAGGAGGAGTTAAAGAATTAGCATTCAGAGAATCTAAGGAAAACTGATGACTCTAGCTCAGGAGACTACAATGAAAAGCAGCAGCAAGTCCGTCTTGTTCCCGTCCACACCTGCACGGTCTGACTTTAGTGGTACTACAGGGGTCCTCAGTGTGCCGGCATCGGGACACCACTGCTCAGCACTGGAACTGACCGTTTGAGAACATTAAATGCTAAAGACAATGGAAGGCAAGGCTTGAGATGCAGCCATTTGACCACACAATGAGAAGGTCACCTGCAACCCAACAGTGAGGATGAATGGAATAACTGAGTAGCGTAAGAGTGAACTACACTGCGTGGTAAAGGCAAGACAGAGCCAGAGAGATGGTTCAGCAAGTAAGGGCGCTTGCTGCAAAGCTGAGTTCGGTTGCTGGAACCCAGAGAGTAGAAGGGAGGTGACTCCTGCAAGTTGTCCTCAAGGCTCTACATGTGGACTGTGGCACATGGGCTCACAAACACACACTGTAGATAAAGAAAGGTTAAGCACTTTTTTAAGAAAATGAAAGAGAGTAAGTATGACCTGTTCAGAAGTCTGGTGTAGGGGATTAAAAGAAGTCTGTAGTTAAAGGGCTTCCATAGTGACACAGGTTTTTTGATCTGATGAGATGGGGACATGCTGGCCTGTTTGTGAAAATGGATGTCACTGGAAGTTCTGGTTAACATTTAAGTGAACTAAGTCTAGTAGTTTAAATAATACTATATGTTAATGAAAGAACGGTAGAGGACTGAGTTTATTATTTTAAAAAGAATATCCAAGAACTTCTACATTGGCAGTTCATACCAGCCTTGGAAAGGTATCAGAGGGGATAACAGTCAAATTCAAATCCTAACAAAGCATGGCGGTGCATGACTTTAACCCCAGCATTTTTTTTTTTTTTTTTTTTTTGGTTTTTCGAGACAGGGTTTCTCTGTGTAGCTTTGCGCCTTTCCTGGAACTCACTTGGTGTAGCCCAGGCTGGCCTCGAACTCACAGAGATCCGCCTGGCTCTGCCTCCCGAGTGCTGGGATTAAAGGCGTGCGCCACCACCGCCCGGCCTTAAGCCCAGTATTTAAAAGCCAGAGGCAGGAAGAGCTCTTTGAGTTTGAAGTCAGCCTGGTCTACAGAGGTCTACACCAGTTGTTCTCAACCTATGGGTCATGACCCCTTTGGGGGTTGAAAGACCTTTCCACGGGGGTTGCCTACGATCATCTGTATATCAGATGTTTGCATTATGATTCACAACAGTAGCAAAATTACAGTTATGAAGTAGCAATGAAAATAATTTTATGGTTGGTGGTCACCACAACATGAGGAACTCTATTAAGGGGTCACAGCCTTAGGAAGGTTGAGAACCACTGATCTACATACATACCAGTAATCTTATCACCTGGGAGGTGAAGGGGGAGGATTAGGAGTTCAAGGTCATTCCCGGCTATAAAGTTTGAAGTTAGCCTGGTTTACAGAAAGACTCTGTCTCAAAAAAGCAAAACACATTTAAATAGAAAAAACAGACCACAGAGCAAAATCCTTAAAATATTGCCCAAGTATGAAATATGCAAGTTTTTGAAGAGCAAACTGTTCCCAAATTTCTGATTGTAACATTTCCTTGAGTGAGATGATGCTGATGCTGGGAGAGAAACCGATGACTTTAGTCCCAAAATTAACTTCAGAATCTTCCCCCCAAGAGTCCTCTGAAATACATTTAACTTTTGGTTCAGTTGATCTGGTCTTTTTGTTTCGTTTTGGAATTTTGCTCTTGTTTTAAGACAGAGTCTTGCTGTGGGATGATTTGTATGTCTTGTGGGAGCCCTTCTTGGGTTCTTTGTGGCGTTACCCAGCAGGTCCGTATAGAGGATGATTAGGACCACAGGCCTGAGTGCAGGTGTTTGAGATGGTCTGCACTTGGCTGTGCTGGGGGATGGTCTGTATGTCAAGTTGTTCTGATTGGTTAATAAATAAAACCTGATCGGCCGTGGCTAGGCAGGAAAGATAGGCGGGACTAGCAGAGAGGAGAAATAAAAGGACAGAAAGGCAGAAGGAGACGCTGCAGTCGCCGCCATGACCAGAGACACTGCAGCCGCCGCCATGACCAGCAGCATGTGAAAATGCCGGTATGCCACCAGCCACGTGGCAAGGTATAGATTTATGGAAATGGACTAATTTAAGCTATAAGCACAGTTAGCAAGAAGCCTGCCACGGCCATACAGTTTGTAAGCTATATAAGTCTCTGTGTTTACTTGGTTGGGTCTGAGCGGCTGTGGGACTGGCGGGTGACAAAGATTTGTCCTGACTGTGGGCAAGGCAGAAAAACCCCGGCTACAGAGTCTCACTATGGAGGGTCTCAAATTTATAGCCTTCTGCTTCAAGCTCCCAAGTGCCAGGCATGTGCTACCGTGCCCAGTGTTTGTATGGTTTTAGAAACTGTACATATGCAATGGAGAAATAACTACAGTTTAGAGCACTGGCTGCTCTTCCAGAGGACCTAGGTCCAATTCCCACCACCCACAAGGTGGCTCACGACTGTAACCAGGGGAACTAATGCCCTCTCTTGGCCTCCACAGGTACCACTCACCCAAGTGGTGCACAGCTGTACATGCAGGCAAAACACTTACACACATGGGGGGAAAGGAAAAATAAACTGCACACACACACATACACAAGTTGGTTCTAGTCAGCTATTTGATCTTCATATAACTTGTTTGGATGCCTTAAAATTGGGCCCGGGTAAAAGAAAAAATGAGAGAATTCAAACATTACTGAACCAAGATTCAAAATGTCTACTACAGTGAGAATGTCCAGGTGGAGCAGCCCCAACAAGTTGAACCAACCAGAGGAAAATGGATGAGGACTCGGGAGCTGGTTCAAACACACTTCCTAAGGATGGCCACTAGGTGGTGCAAATATTTAGCAGGCCTTAAATGAATGACTTGGACTCTCAGAAAATTGAATTCAAAGAAATTGAACTCCCTGCCCCTAAAAAAATGTGTGTGTGTGTGTGTGTGTGTGTGTGTGTGTGATCTGAAACCAGAGTGATCTAGATATATGTTTTTTGCTTTATGGTTTATTCAGCATGAATGTTTTGAATTTTGCATAGTTTCCAGACATTTCAGCCCACGTCAGCAGCATTCTCCATATGGCTGATGGTGGTGACGTCATGAGCCCTCATAATCCTAGGGATAATATGACTCTTGTTTGCTCAGAAAAAAAAAATCATAAAAGCGAAGCACTGAAAAAAAAAATCTACCCAGAAACTGGAAGTATGAAAATAACAAAATTCCTGATTGGCACAAAAACAGATACACTGATCAATGGAATCAAATTAAAGACCCAGACATAAATCCACATGCCTATGAACACCTAATTTTTGATAAAGAAGCCAGAAATACACACACACACAAAAAAATCACAACAACAACAGCATCTACAACAAATGCTGCAGGTCAGACTGGATGTATGCATGTAGATGAATCCAAATTCATACTTATCACCCTGCACAAAACTCAACTCCAGATGGGTCAAACACCTCAACATAAAACTAGATACACTGAACCTGACAGAAGAGAAAGGGGAATAGCCTTGAACACACTGGCACAAAAGATGACTTCCTGAACAGAACACCAGTAGTGCAGGCACTAAGATCAACAATTAATAAACAGGACCTCATGAAACTGAAACGCTTCTGTGCGGCAAAGGACACCATCATTTGGACAAAACAGCAGCCTACAAAATGGGAGGAGATTTTCACCAACTACACATCTGATAGGGCTCTAATATCCAAAATATATAAAGAACACAACCCAATTAAAAATGGGGTACAAATCCAAACAGAATTCTCAAGAGGAAACTCAAACGGCTCAGTGTTGTGGGATATTTGATTGCACTGTGACACCCTGAGACTGTGTTGATAAAGTTAACCCTGAATCAGGGGGCACAGCTAGAGTTGGCCATAGAGAAGCCAAGAACACGGGTGGAGAAGACACACAGGAAGGAATATGGAGAGACTTAAGGATTTCGTGGTCTCTTTGAACTGGGACGTGTGGAGAGAGAGGCGCTTGCTGGGTCTCCAGTTTAAAAAAAAAAAAAGGAAGGTCAGCTGGTTTCTCCTCCACTTCTTTGATCTATCAGGTTTTTACCCCAATATCTGAGGCTTTATTGGTAATAGAACAACTTAGATAAAAACAACAGTTGAGGAAACACTTTAAAGAAATGTTCAGCATCCTTAACCATCAGGGAAATGCAAATCAAAGCTACTTTGAGATTTCATCTTACATCCACCAGAATGGCCAAGATCAATAAAACAAGCAACAGCTCATGCTGGTGAGGATGTGGAGTACGGGGAACACTCATCCATTGCTGGTGGGGGTGCAGACTTGAACAGACACTGTGGAAATCAGTGTGGCAGTCCCTCAGGAAGATGGGAATAGATGTATCTCAGGATCCAGCTATACCACTCTTGGGCATATACCCAAAAGGACACTTCATCCTACCACAGAGACACCTGGTCAACCATATTCATTGCTTCTCTATTCATAATAGCGCAAAACTGGAATCAACCTAGATGTTCCTCAACAGAAGGATGGATTTAAAAAATATGGTACATTTACACAATGGAATATTACCCAGCCATTAAAAAGAAGGAAAGCATGAAATTCACAGGTAAATAGATGGATCTAGAAAAAAATCATCCTGAGTGAGGTATCCCAGGCCCTGAAAGACAAATGTGGTGTGTACTTGCTTGCTTATATGTGCTGTACTGGGTGGTTTTGTGTGTCAACTTGACACAAGCTAGACTCATCAGAGGAAGGAGCCTGAGCTGGGGAAATGCCTCCTTGAGATCCAGCTGTCGGGCATTTTCTCTTTTAGTGATCAATGAGGGAGTGCCCAGCCCAAGGTGGGTGGTGCTGTCTCTGGGCTGCTGGTCCTAGGTTCTATAAAAAGGGGGGCTGAGCAAGCCATAAAAAGCAAGCCAGTAAGCAGCACCCCTCCATGGCCTCTGCATCAGCTCCTGCCTCCGGGATCCTGCCCTGTTTGAGTTCCTGTCCTGACTTCCTTCAGTGATGAACAGCAGTGCTGAAGTGTAAGCCAAATAATAAACCTTTTCCTCCCCAACTTGCCTTTTGGTCATGGTGTTTCATTGCAGCAATAGAAACCCTAACTAAGACAAGTGCGTAAGACAAACACGGTGTGTATTCACTTATATGTGCATATTAGATGTTACGTTAATGATAGCCAAGGTACAATACACAGATCCACAGAGCTCAGGAGCAGAGTAAGGGCCTGGGGGGAGGGGCAGATAGATCCCCTTAGGAAAGGGAAATAGAATCGATAGTTATGGATGGATGTGGGGAGCTGGAATGGAAGGATCAGGGAGGAGGAGGAGGAAGGGAGAGGAGGAAATGCGGGGAAAGACAGCTAAAATCAGGGCCATTTGAGGAGTAGTATGGAAACCAAGTATGAAGAAACTTTCTAATATATATACATTTATGAATGTAATTTAAATAAAATTGCCAAATAATGGGGAAGACAGAGCCCCAACTACACATCTCTTGTCACCAAACGAAGCTTCCAGTACAAGGATTGGTTTACATCGGAGTTGTTGGCCAAAGAGGCCCCACGGGAATCCCCAGACAACCCCGGCTGTTGCCAGGCCGATAGACGGCGCCCCACAAACTGACAGAAAGGCTTCATGGCTGAAGACAACATCCACACTGAACGTGGAGAAGTCAAGCTGGCGTCTACCTGGGGCCTCCACCCTATGGGCCAGTTAGTGTCTGCGGTACAGAAAGGCTCTCTGCGTGCTACCAAAAGAGAACAGAGAGAGGGAGAGAGAGAGAGAGAGAGAGAGAGAGAGAGAGAGAGAGAGAGAGAGAGAGAGAACCAAATTTCTAGTCTAACAGTCCAGACACCTTCACTTTGTGGTAATGTGTACTTACTTGAATTAGGGGGCCAGGATGCCCGGTATTCACTGCTTGCTTGAGTTCTGAGTGACCTGCCCCGAACCTGGAGAGTCATAACGATGTCAAGAGTTATTTATTATCAACGGAAGGATTTGCCCAAGAATTTAAAACAGGAAGGGAAACGAAAATGACATCTCCTACTACAACATAGGAAATGTGCCGTATTTATCTTAATAGCATGCGCAGCTAACAAAGGCTCTCTAGTTTCCTGTGCACGCCCCAGGTGTTTGCTCACCCAGAGTCAGCTCCCCTTGGAGGGAGGAGAGGAGAACAAGTAGCAGGAATCCCAGGGACTCAAGAACCCCCGTTCCTTACAGCTACAGAGCTGCTGAGCACAAGTTACCACACAGTCCTTCCCTGGATTGTCATACCACATCCAACAGTCAGCTCCCTGAGACAGAAGCCCCAAGGAAGCGCGACTGGAGCCCTCAGCGGGGTCTTGTAGTATTATTATTATTGTTGTTGTTGTTGTCATTTGGCGCTGCCTTCGTATAAAGGAAGGCCCATCAGACCAGGCTGCCCCCGGAGCTTGCCTAAGCAAGAAATCACAGTGTTACCTTCCTTTCCTGTTTCTTCTGCGTCTCCATGACGTGCAGACGCTCCATGAGGCTAGAGATGCCCTGCTCCAGGCTGTCGATGGTGTGATGCTGAGGATCGTGGCCACTGAAGCTGTTGCGCAGGCTGCGGAGAGCATCGCGGACGAGCTGGAGGTCACTGGTCTGTGGCTGAAAGAGATGGGCTGGTGGCCGGGTGCAGTGCCTTGCTCCTACCCCTGTCCCAACCACGGGGCTAAAGAGGATTAAAGGGAAAGTTCCTAGGATAGAGCCTTGAGTTCTGTGGAGGAAAATATGCCTCCTCCGATACCTACTGTGTGCCCACTAATTAACTCTTTTTTTTTTAAGATTTATTTTTTTTTTTAAGATTTATTAAGCTGGGCGGAGGTGGTGCACACCTTTAATCCCAGCACTGGGGAGGCAGAGGCAGGTGGATCTCTGTGAGTCCGAGGCCAGCATGGTCTACAGAGTGAGTTCCAGGACAGGCTCCAAAGCTACACAGAGAAACCCTGTCTCGAAATATATATATATATTTATTTATTCATTCATTCATTCATTTATTTATTATGCATAGTGCTCTGCCTGCATGCATGCCTGCAGGCCAGAAGGGGGCGCCAGATCTCATTATAGATGGCTGTGAGCCACCCTGTGGTTCCACTTCTGGAAGAGCAGTCAGAGCTCTTAACCGCTGAACCATCTCTCCAGCTCCCATTAACTTTTAATTTTAGAAATTGATTTTTAATTTTGGATACTGGATGCCTTGCATCTGTACACACCCATCAGGTGCAAGAATCAAAGGCCTGGAGTACAGTTAGCCTCTGGTGGCGGCTGGGACACGGTTCTCACTTCCGCTGGTTCTCTGGTCCCAGGAACCTACCCCTCTGTGGGCGACAGACGCGGCACCTCTCCCTGCCACCGGAAGGACAAAGCCATTGCGCTGAGAGCTGTGGCTGTTGTAATTCGTCACCTAGAGCATCAAGAAGAAACGGCAGTTGTTAACAGACATCTTCTCCTTGACATCCCTCCCTTTCTGATGTAACTACTGACTGGTTTACTGCTTACATCAGAAGTGTTAGGTGGAGCCTGCGGATCCGGCTCAGGGAGTAAAAGTGTTTGCCACACAAGCCAGACACCCTGAGTTTGATCCCGAGAACCCACGTCAAAAGCTCCATGAAACGATGTACACATGTAACCCTCACACTTCTACAGTGAGGTAGGAGCTGGAGACGGGAGAATCGCCCAGAAGCTCATGGGTATACACAGCACAAGAGAGACCCTGCTTCAACCATAGTTGAAGATGAGAACTGGTGTGTAGACCTGTGTGCGTGCACACACCCACACCCACACCCCCCACACACACACACCTCAAATGAAAAACTATTCTTAGCATCGTGAGTGGGATGTGGCCTCCCTTCCCCCCACTGCGTATCAAGGCTGCATTGGCACTCAGTGGGTATTTCGAATGCAGAATGAATGAACTGGACCTTGGCCTGGAAACCCACGGCCACTCTAGTCCTCTTTCGTTTTAAGTAATCAAGAATGCAAGAGCCCGTGCATATTTTTGTTGTTGTCGTTATTGTTTGTGTTGTGTTTTGTTTTTCAAGACAGGGTTTCTCTGTGTAGTCCTGGCTGTCCTAGAACTCCTGGCCTCACACAAACAGAGATCCCCCTGCCTCTGCCTCCCGAGTGCTGGGATTAAAGGCTTCACTGCCTGGCCTAGAACACATGTATCTTAAATCCGACTCTGGATTTAGTAAGACTGTATTCCGTTGCTTATGTAATTTAACTCTTCACTATAGTATAGTATAGTAACTCTTCACTATAACCAAGAGGGTTCCTGTTATTTCCTATTTCATTTCTAAATGTTAGATGCTGAATACCACCTCCACCTGTCCCCTCGGTGCTGGAGAGTGACCCTGGAATATTGAGCACATCAGGGAAGTGCCCCACCACTGAGCTACACACCCAGGCCCTGGAACCTGCACTCAATGCCCTCACTAGACAGAATTCTAACAAACACGAGAAGGAAAACCCAAGTTCTGGGTCACCTCATCCGCCTCTCTTTTCATGCAGTGAGCCAGAAGGACATCTTTGTGCTCCAGCTCCCGTTCCAGATCCACCTGGAAAACAGCAAATCAGGAAAGAGTTTCTTCAGGCCAAGGGGCCAGGCAGGCCAGTGGCTGCGGCGTCCTGACCTGCTGGTAACTGGCATCCGAGAGTTTGCGCAGTGCTTCTTCCAACTTGGCCTGCTGCTGCTGAAGGAGGCGGTCCTTCTGCCCGAGCTCTTTCTGCAACGGAGATAAGCTGTCAGAGGTGTGGCAAACACAAGGCCATCAAGTGGTTCACACTCCGTGAGACCTACCCTGTGAGAAGAAGAGCCTCAGGCACACAGGCTTTCTTCACTCTGTACCTGGAAGGCTTTCCGCACTCTAACAGTTTTATGTGGTGCCAGGATTCTTAGAAAGGCAAAAAGGGAGCAAACTGCCTGTACGGGGGACTATGGGCCATTCTCTCTTCTGAGATAGAGGCGAGCCTGCCACCGACTGTTCCCATGTTCCTGTGCTAAGCTCCTTTCCAGAGGTATGCTGTCTGTGCTCCAGAGCTAATGGAAAGATTTCCTACCAGAGAGCAAAGACAGAGCTGAATATGGATGTGCTCTTTGAGCATCAGCTAACACGGGCTATTCACAAAAGGCTGCTGGGAGGGCATTTCTTACTTTATATTCTCCTAAGAGCCGGTTCCTCTCGTCTAGCTTCCTCTGCAGATCCACCTGCAAAGGGAAGAAAGAATTCAGTGGCATGAAGGTGTCGTATGCCAGCCCTTAGGGAAACCAGCCACTTGGTAACAAGAATTAACAACAGTTACGGTATACGGCACAGAGAGGGCGGGCTGGGACAGAAACACACGCCAGCTCGCCACGTCTTTTAAGCAGACTGTGGAAACACAATTTGGCCTTAGTGTTCCCCAAGCTGAGTCAAGGACCATCCAGGGTGCTGTAGGCCTAGGTGCTGTGACCTAAGACCAGAAATTAGTCTTACGGGAATAAAAATAACTATAGACATGGAAGGGAGGCACCCAGGAGCAAAATAAAGAGACTACAAGGACAGACTGAACAGCGCTTCACATAGCATCCTAGGTGACTAATGGGCTCTCTGAGGTCATTGGCCACACACTTAACTCACATTCTGGTTGTGCAGCTCATCCTTGTCCATATTCGCCCTCAGAAGCTCTTGCTTGAGCTGAAGAACAGATGTGTCCTGCTGAGTCAACCGCTGTTGCAGGGCATCCTGGGGGAATAAGGACACCCACTTTGCAGCCTTAATCTAATCCATCACCGGGCCAGAGAGCACTTCTTACTAAGCTCCTCACTGTGCATTGAGCATCAGTTCTGTCAAACTAGGGGATGAAAGGAATAACAAGGACCTTGCCACAAGGACCTGGGTAGAGATTTTCCTCTCCTCGTCCAAGACACCATCATCTACTGGGAAATCCCATCCCCTGTCCTACTGAGAGAAACCTGGTTTTCCCTCACCTACAGCTCATCCCTGGGATCCTGGTGTCCTAGTCAGGCAGGGGCAGGGGGTAGCTTTTGAGATCAGACAGGCCTAGATCCACATTAAACGTCCATCACGTCCTACTTGGAGGACACTGACCTTGAACAGTGTGATCCTCCTCTCTCCTGGATTTTCTCGTCTACTTCTTGGGTATATAGTACTCCACCCGACTTAGTGCCCTCTCCTCTCTGTCCAGCCCCCATTTCCTAGAGCAGTGGTTCTCAACCTTCCTAGGGCTGTGATCCCCTAATATTACCTCCTCATGTTATGGTGACCTCCAACCAGAAAATTGTTTTCATTGCTATATCATAACCTTAATTTTGCTGCTGTTATGAATCATGATGTAAACATCTGATATTTCTGATGGGCTTAGGCAACTCCTGTGAAAGGGTCATTTGTCCCCAAAGTGGTCACGACCCACAGGTTGAGAACCACTGCTCTAGGTAGTACAGTCTGGCCTTGAATTCATGGTTCTCTTACCCCAACCTTCAAAAATGGTAGGATCACAAGTATGTACCAGGCCCAGTAGGGAACCCCTTTTTAATTATCCAGCGGATAGGTCAATACATGGCAGAGGCCAAGCTGTCCCTGGCATTTGTAGCCTAGCACATTTCCAAAGTGCACTCCCCAGGATAGATGTTAGAGAATGAGTTAGGGGAAGAGGAGCTTCTGTGGCCAGCTATTCTAAAAGTTTTGGGGGCTATATCTTCAGTTTTCAACGCTTTTATTTTTATTTGCAGAGTATGCACATGTGTGTGTCTGTGTGTCTGTCTGTCAATGGAGGTCAGGTCCTCTATAAGAGTGAGAACTCTCTCTCTTTTTTTTCCCTTGGTTTTTCGAGACAGTGTTTCTCTGTGTAGCTTTGCGCCTTTTCCTGGTACTCACTTGGTAGTCCAGGCTGGCCTCGAACTCACAAAGATCTGCCTGGCTCTGCCTCCCGAGTGCTGAGATTAAAGGTGTGCGCCACCACCGCCCGGCGGCGAGAACTCTCTTAACCAATGAGCAATCTCTCCATCCCCAAGCCAGTTTCTTTGATTTACCTTCCGAGATCCTTCAATGTGATATTATTCACAATGAATCTTCAAGCCTATCAGGAATTTCTCAAACTTTATTTAACCAAAAGGAACATTTCTGTTTTGAAATACTTCAAAGCACTGAGGTTACTGAATGTGCTTTGGAAAATGTTACTGAGTTAATCTTGGCTAGTTAATGAAAGTTTGTGCAGACAGGGGAACAGTAGGAGCGTTAGATGAATACTCAGATGTTATAATCCCATTTGGGTAAATAACATATATTCAAGGTTATTAGCTCAAGCATTGTATACATAAGCAAAATAGCTCTCCCAAAGTAGCTAGTCTAAAATATCACAAGATTATTAGAGATGGCTTAGTTGTTAAGCACACTGGTTGCTCTTCCAAAGGATCTGAGTTCAATTCCCAGCACAATATGGAAGCTCACAACCACTTGTATCTCCAGTTCCAGGGGATCCAACACCCTCTTCTGGGCTCCTCGGTTACCAGGCATGCAAGTGGTGCAAACATACATGCAGGCAAAACAGCCATACACATAAATGATAAAAATTAAAAAGAAGAGCAATGCGCAAGTATAAAGAAGACCTAAAATGGTCTTTCCTAAAGTAGAACAATCTCCCAAATTTCACACGCTGCTAAGTGGAAGAAACACAGGGCCAAGCTGTGTTTGCCGTGCACTATCGTTTTGATTGAAAAGTGGGAGAAAACAATAAACAGACATATTGGATAACTGATAGGTTGTCTCCAGGGGACAAAACTGGTTGAGATGGCAGTGGGGTGGGGTGGGGTGGGGTAGGGCAGAGCTGGTGGGAGAACTTTCACGGTCTACCCTTTTGTGTCTTTAAACTGTTTGAATGTTATTAACCATTCCAACATTGCTCCTTTTTCGTTTTTTTCCTAAAAAGGGCATCCTTTTGAACTGAGAGAGTGCTTTCACACAGAGAAAATCAAGGTGGCAGAAGCACATGACAGCCCCATGAGTCATAACTCTGAGACACAAGCCTCAGCAAAACAAAGATGTCTTCCTCAGCATGTCTCTACCCACCACAAAGCCCTCTCTAGACTCCTGGCACCAAGTCTGTTAAAGACTCCTGGGAAATCCCAACAGTCCCCAACCTGAGTACCTGGCCTCAACACTCACTAATAGATCACTCTACCTCACAGAGGCTTACGAAACATAAAATAGAAGAGAGAGAGAATTGAATGTCTTCCTTTTACCTTTATCCCCTGCAAGTTTCTGGCGTCCTGTTTGCATTTCAGCAGCTCTTTCTATAAACCAAATACAGTGAGATCAGATGGTGGCATCTGAGTTGCTTCATAAGCATTACCTCATTCTGTCAGCAGGAAGACAAAACCCGGTTGGCCATTCCATGAAGATTAACCCATCAGCCGAGGTACAGAGCAGATGGAGTCCCTGAAAGCAGTCAAGACTGACCCTCGGGAACAAGACTAAGACCCCTCTGTCCTCTGTGGCAACCACTGCTGAGCTGCCCAGGTAGAGAAGACTCGTGCTGAGAAAGAAGACACCCCATCCAGCCCCAAAGGCTCTCCACCAACAGGAAAACCTGACCACATCATCTAAATGTCCACTAAATGCGTGATATGCCCCTGTCTGCTGTTGTTGGATAGTTATTTCGATTTCATTTAACTTCGACAAAGGGTTGGCATGCTTCTGATTCTCCAAAGAGCTCTTGTTCTTTGTGGACTGGGGCTATTGTTCTTTGTGGTCCAAACAAAAACGAATTTGGTTTTATAATAGAAAATTGAGTAATGAAATCTCCATATGTATGACTGCAACTAAAAAGAGGGATTTGAGGAGAGCAGTGCCTGTTACGTGACCGGGGCCCGTCTCTAGCTATTATGTCAGAAATGATTCATAATTAGTATATCTAAAATTGGGTTCTAACCTGGCTCCAACAGATGGGCTCAAAAGTTATCAAAAATGCAGGTCTGTGTGTGGCATATTTCTGGGGAGATATGCTCAGTCATAATACTCTACCACTGACCTATATGCCCTAGTTAGATACCTAGGACTCAGTTCTCTTGTTTTTTATTATATTATGGTATCAGAGTTGAAACAGCACCTTGCGCATACTAGGCAAGCACTCCACCACTGATCTACAGCCCCAATGCTGACTCAAAATTAAAACAATCAGACAACCCCCAAAACAACAACAACAACAACAGTACTGACCTAAAAGAACTCTGGAAAATGGAATACACTAATAGTACACACCCTCTCCTTCTCTTGAGGTAGGTTCTGACTATGTAGTTCTGGTTGGCCTGGAACTCAGCATGTAGATCAGGCTAGACTCTAATTTATGTACCACCATGCCCAGTCCAGACTCATCTTTTTCTCTCAAATCAAAAAGAAATATAGAGCCAGGCGTGGTGGCGCACGCCTTTAATCCCAGCACTCAGGAGGCAGAGGCAGGTGAGTTCGAGCCCAGCCTGGTCTACAGAGCGAGTTCCAGGACAGGCTCCAAAACTACACGCTACACAGAGAAACCCTGTCTCAAAACACCAAAAGAGAAAAAGAAATATAGAAATATTTCAAACTACAGAAAGGTACCCCCAAAATAATACAGAAAACTACTATAGAGCATTAAGATTAAAAAGGTGCCTCCATTGTGAGACTGTTTAGATGTGCCTCTCTCTTTCAAGGAAAGACCTAACCCAGGTAAGATCCAGCTAGCTCCCTGGCACTGCATCACTTTCCCTTCCCAGAATTTTCCCAAAGCTGCCCCGTGATATTCCCACAATTCTTTTCAAAGGGGGAAAATGTACATGTCCTGTCCTACCTTGAGGTCTTGATTCTCCTCCATACTCTGATCCAGACGGCTTCGGATTATAATCTGAATGTAAGACAGAGATAGATGGCCATGCACTTGTACTGTTAAGTTCATAGACATTCATTCATTCAACAAACACTCATTGAGCACCTACTAGAAACCACTTCCATACTGTGGACACATGCCCTCTGATATAAGCATATGCCAAAACGCATGGCATAAAACAATATGGATGAAGTCTAGGGTAAGTGTGGGTATACTGGGAGGAGGAGATGGAGTCAGAGAAGAAGAGACGAAGCTGAAAAGGGAAATGGGAGCTAGACCATGAAGGGCCAATGAGGCCAATGGGGGAATTAATATAATTTTTTTTTTTTTTTTGGTTTTTCGAGACAGGGTTTCTCTGTGTAGCTTTGTGCCTTTCCTGGAGCTCACTTGGTAGCCCAGGCTGGCCTCGAACTCACAGAGATCCACCTGCCTCTGCCTCCTGAGTGCTGGGATTAAAGGCGTGCGCCACCACCGCCCGGCTGGAATTAATATAATTTTTTAAAGTATTTATTTTTATTCTTTCTAATTATGTGCAGCTGTGTGTGTCTGCCTAGGCAGCATGTGCATGTGAGTGCAGTAGCCTGGGAGGCTAGAGGTAAAAAAAAAAATCCTCTAGAATTGCAGGGACCCACCTGACATGGGTGCTGGGAGCTAAACTCAGGTTAAGTACTCTTAACCACTGAGCCCTCTCTCTCCAGCCCCATCGGTGAAAAATTTTATACAAACGGAAGACAAAATAAAATTATCCTTAAATTATTCTTGTAATGTTATTGAAAATGAAGAAGAGGTTAGAAGAAGACTCTAGATTCAGCAAAACCTGCCAGGAGGTTGCTAGGATGCTGGCTAAGTAGTGGTTGTGAAAATGGAGACACTGGCCATGAGGGGAAGATCAGAAGGAATTCGAGGATGCTATCCGGGTTTCCGTTTGGGGCACACATACAGAAGGACAAACTGACTCTGTGGTTACGTAGAGGAAAGAAATACTTCGTTGAGGACCCACTGAAACTGAGGTGCGTCCAGCATCCACTAATGGAGACTATGAGCAAGCGGCTGTGTGTGCACGCACAACTCAACAACTCTGCAGAGAGATCTGAGTTGGAAATCCGTCTGTGAGAAGCACATGGGGAGTGAGTGAAGACCCGGAAGGCAGATGACACTGCCCAGTGACTGTAAGACTGGTCCAAGGTGCTGAGACGCGTGCGCATCGTTCCATAGAGAAAAGAAAGGCTTCGGGGGCCGACCATAAGCTGCAGGGGAGTAGGGCCTTAAGTATTTTTGGTCAATATCGCATCTCTAGCACCTTGGACCAGTGTCTGACTCAAAGAGTCAGCATTTGCTGGACATCTGTTGATTAAATCAATGAAGAAACCAGGAAGGAGTAACCAAATCGTAGACAAACTCCATGAGTCAGGAGGGAGTATTTCAAACAGGTGAGGTCAAGTGTGGAAACAAGCCAGGCCTAGTATGGAGCCACAAAAATGGAGCTCACCAGCTGTTCCTCGGGATTGACTCCTGGTTCACAGAGGGCCAAGGGTCTTTCCTGTTCATCTTCAGGTAAGGATCCATTGAGTAGTAAGGCCTGGATAAACCACAAAGGGAGGAAGAAACTGAACCCCCTGACACCTGATTCAGTCTAGAGCAAGGTTTGGTAGGTTCACCACAAATGGAAATCACCAGATAACTGATTCCTGAAGGAAGCTAGATGATAACCTCTGGTCATTTCCAATGGTCCTGACTGTGCACAGCTCCTTCTAGAGGTCCTTGTTATAGGTCCCTTCCCCCAATTTCAAACAGAGTCTCATGTATCCCAGGCTGGCTTTAAACAGCAGAGGGTGGCTTTGAACTTCTGATCCTCCTGTCTCTACCTCTCACGTGCTGGGATTTCAAACATGTACCACCATGCCTAGTTTACAACGCGATAAGGATCAGACCTAGAAACCCATGCAAACTACAAAGGCACAAACTACTGAGCTACACTCCAAATCCCATGGATCATTTTCATATTTCTGGATACACACGGACCCTCTGCTCTGAGAATTACTAACAAACCTTCCCTTCAGAAGTGTCCAAACACATTTCAAACTAGAGTTGTTCAAACACAGCTCTGCCAGCTGAAAGGGGATCTAAAATCAGTGTGGAATCATCCTGGCTCAGAGATGTGCATTACAATAAACTGTTTGAAATCCATTGAAAAACGCGGCCTTGGGACTGTTTGCTCTTTGTTTGTTTGTTTTAGTAATTCTGCATTTTCACCCCCTAAGGCAACATGAATAGAAGAAAGAAAAATCTTTACAGAGATGGCCTCGTTCATTTCAACTCCAGGCTGTTTTTCATTAGTGCATTAGTGAGGACAAAGGAGGCAGATACACCCTGAAGCTTTGGAAGCTCCGGCTTTGGGGCCCTAGGACGCTGCCTCTCCCCAGAACCCACACCTAACATGGTATTTATAGTTTGTAATCTCATTCCTTTCCTTTTACATTTTACTTATTTTGAAATTTATTTTTATTATTTATTTATTGATTGATTGAGATAGGATCTTACTATGCAGCCCTGGCTGATCTGTAATTCACTATGAAGCCCAGGCGGGCCTCAAACTCAGAAAGATCTGCCTCTGCCTCCATGCAACACCTCACTCTGACAAAATTTATTTTTAATGTCTCGGTATGGGTTTGTGCACATGAGTTCAGTGTCCATGGAGACCAGAAGAGGGTGTTGGATAGCCTAGATATGGAGTTACAGTTCTTGTCTCACTGGTGTGTTGGGACATGGACTCAAGCCTTCCGTAAAAGCAGAACATGCTCTGAAAACATGCTCTGAACAGCTGAGCCGTCTTTCTGGTGTGCATATTTGTGTGTATGTGTGGGTGTGGGTGTGTGAGTCATGGGACACATGGGGAAGTCAGAGGACAACTTTCAGGCATTAGTTCTCCCCTCTCACTATGTGGGTCCCAGGGATCGAACTCAGATCCTCAGACTTGGCAGCCCGTGCCTCTGCCTGCCCAGCCATCTCACCAGCCCAGAATCCTATGCTTAAAGCAGCATCCAGTATACTTTAGGGCCTCCAAATTTAGAGATCTGCCTGCTCGGGTAGGTGTTATGAGATGTATCAGGTGAGTTAAAGATGGAAATTCTGTCCTTATTTGTCACAGTTTTGTTTCAACTCGAAAGACAGAATCAGAGTTTAAATAAAACGTCTTCTAGTAAATATAACACAAATTCATGATGATGATGAATGTTTAGAATCCAGCCAACCGTTCCTCTACTAAACACTAATAATAATGTTTGAGAAAACCAAATGAACTTGGTTTTCCCATGGAGTCAATGGTGAGAGGCAGGCACACAGCCCCAGGGCTGCAGGGAACTACAGAAGCAGGGACCTCAGACATGGGGACCTCATCTCAGAAATAGTAACCCCAGGGGCAGACTCTTCAATGGTCTCTAATTATGGCATAGTAATAAGTCACAAATCCTGGATGTGACTTGGCATACAACTTGTTCATCACTGAAAGAGTTAAGAAGTCCAGTGGATGCTGGGAACCCTTTTGTACTCTTCAGTGAGACAGCCTCCTAATTGTCATCACGTGACAGCAAATTAAAACACCTCTGTCCAAAGGAAATATTAGGATCTTGTTTTTCTGCCTGTCAGCTTTCTTTCCTTTTTATTTTTCTGTTTCATCGGTCATTGAATTTCTCCCAAACTAAGGAATGCAAATCAAACAGAGCCAAACTGATAGCTACCCATGCTTTGTTCACATAACACAAATTGTCCCTGGGATGTGTGTGTGGGGAACCTGGTTAGGTAAAACCCCCCAAATGCATAGAACACTTCCTATTAAAACAACAACAAACCATTAAGATATTCCTTACTGAGTGGCAGAAAGGAATCCAACAGATATTTTTAAAAATTATTTTAATACAGAGCAAGAAGCAGACACCACCAATTGCTTGGGGAATGTTTAGGTGGATGTAAACATTCCTCGAATCGGTGTAGGTTCCTAGGGCACACATTATGCAAATTGTTTTACCAAAGCACCAATCCCCTTTTCTCTTTGGGAACCTTTTGTGTCCCCACCCTGTTGCGGGCTGGCTGGAAGCACGCCCTCCACCGCCTGCCAGAGCCTCACACATAATGTGGGCTTTGTTTATGTGTCCATAAATATTTCACAATTCAAAACTGGTGCGGTTCCCAGCGCCAACAGAATGGAATATTCCTAGGCAATTTCGGGGTCAATCAGCACACTACGCGGACTCCTCCAAACAGAGGATCGAGGGGGTCACGGGGTGGGCTCTATGTCAAGTGGGTCAGTCAGTCTCTGGGGGAGATTCCCCCGGGTGATAACGCAGGTGTGGGAACAACCGAAGGGCTTTGCTGTTCAAGGAAACCTCTGCTAGCAGACCGCTTGCCTGGGCAGCAGCTGCTGATGAGTTAGGACGGAGCCAGGTCCCTCCGCTAGACTCAAATGGAAACCTGAAGGTATTCGTGCCTCTTGAAATCTCTGCTGCTGAGTTCCTGAGAGGCAGGCTTTGCTGTAAGCTGCAGCTGCAGGTCTGTGGAGTCGAGAAGACACCTACCTACAAAACAGGGTCAGTCGGGGCTCCCGAGCTTGCACAAATCCTAACAGCTGGACTGTAAACAAGAGTTCCAAAGTCCACTTCAAACACTCACAAATAAGGAATTTTCGCTCTCTGTGCACTACTCACACACAATAAAATCAGGTGTTTTGGTTTTTTTTTTTTTTCCTTTGCCAATTGATACTACCGACTTGAAAGGAATAATTAGCTGGGGCATCAAGAACACACTGCAGAAGGGTTGGTTACCTGGAGTCCTGAAATCATTTTCTTCGCTTCCTCCATTTCTTTTTCTAAGTGTTCCTGTTGCTCCAGTAGCTGCTCTTCCCATGTGGCTTCCAGGTACGTTCCCGGGCTGCCAGGCCTCCAGTCTCGGGATAATGGAGAGCCTGTCTCGTCTGCGAAATGAAAGGTGGGAGAATAGTCCATGTTGAGGAGAGGCGATTTCCGGCAGACGGGGCTCAGAGTACTTCACAGGTTCAGGTCACCTGCCTTCTGAACCTGTCTGCACAGACCAACAGGACTGTCCACTAGGTGGGGTTGTGAGACACAAAGACCTGGCTGTTCACTGGGGTACCAGGCTCGGGAAAGCACAGGCTCTGTTCGTAGAGTCCGCCCTTTTAAGCCTTACCCTGGGGAGCAGCAGGGCACCTGGCCCTGCACACTTGTTATGGCACACAAAGATCGTACTCCCAGCTCCTTGGAAGTGACATTCCCAGAGTCTGATTTATAAGCAAAGGAACCGTCAGTCACAGATGAAAGTAAAATCCCTTTTGGTGACTCTGGAACTTTGGACAGGAGACTGGGTCAACCAACCCTGTGCTGGCCGGTGTCTGCTAACTTGACACAAACCTAGATGTAGCTGGGAAGAGGAACCACAGATGAGAAAACACCTCTATCAGACTGCCTGCAGGCCAATCTGTAGGGCGTTTTCTAATTAATGATTGGTGTGGGAGGGCCCAGGCCACTGTGGGTGGGGCCATGCCTGGGCAGCTGGTCCTGGGATGTGTAAGGATCAAACTGAGCATGCCAGTAAGCAGGCTACGTGCCTCCACGGTATCTGCTTCAGTTCCTGCCTCCAGGTTCCCACCCTGAGCTCCTGCCTTGGCTTCCCCTCCTAGTGGACTGCAACTTCTAAGGCAAATCAACCCTTTCCTCCCCAGGTCGCTTTTGGTAGTGGTGTTTTGTTTTTACCGCAGCCATAGAAACCCAAACTAAGACAAACCAATTCCTTTCCCCCCTTTGAGCCATAACTGAACCGTTTTCACATAACATCCTGTGAGTCATCCTGAAATAAAATTAGCAAAGTGAACTCACAAAACTTTAATATTACTCCCTGGTTTATTTCCTTGTCTTTAAGACCTCTTTGCTCTGGTGTCCTTGTCTGCTTTATAGTAATTACATGCATCATCATGTCATGTGCACTACGGAATACAGATGGCTGTGGACTCTCTGGGCAAGCTTCTTTACTTCTAAGAAGCGCATAGTAAATCATGGAAGTCGTGGTAAAGATTAAGACAGGTAAAACATGAAGGACCCAGTAATATCTGATAGCGAAAGTGCTCAGTAAATACTCCTCCTCTCTCTCCACAGCCTGAAGAGATTCTGGCTCCACAGGTGACTCTTTTGTGTTTTGGGTTTTGAGACATGTCTCACTGTGTAGCCCAGGCTGGCCTGGAATTCAATAGGTAATCTAGTTGGCCCTGAATTTGTGATCAACCATCTCCTGAGTGCTGAGGTTACAGATGTGCACCACCACTCTCCTGGGAGCTGAGGTTACAGATGTGCACCACCACACCCAGGTTCTGACCGACTCGTACAAATGCTTGACGGGAAGCAGAGGAAAGAAGGATCCGGTTTCAGATTTTTTCTTTTGTGGGGTTCAGTTTCATCGCGACCCTTATGCATGGGTGGACTTCAACCTAACACTTGTACTTTGTCTTTCCCATGTTTCTTTTTTATGATTAAGTAGGGGGAGAAAAAAAAAGATAAACAAGACAGACTCAAAAGTTTAAACAAAGAGAATTCTGTGGTCCTTTCTGTAGCCCTCATACCAAGACCTGTTCTTTGTTGCCTGTTCTCATGGGCATTTTGGTTCAAACTATGTCTTCCTGGTTCCAACCTAAGCCAGTGAAGAACCAAAATTATCTTCACAAAATGGGAATTATAAAAACTATTTACCCGAATAAGGCTTCTGACTGCCTCAATGTCATTTCCTAATTCATAGGCAGTCAGCTAAGGGAGGGCTGCTGTGAGCTTTTTTGACAGCTCGGTACCAGAAAGGGCATTATGTACAGGGATAACTACATTAATTGACTCAAAGGCATTAGAGCCCTCTCGAGCTGACCCTGACCCTGCATGCATAGACGGTGAAGACAAACACAGTCCAGAAGCTTAAAGAAGATAATCAAACCCTCTGAAGTCTTCAGGCTAAAACCCTTCCCTTGAAGCAACCCAAGCAGGTGGGCAGGTGGTACCTGTTCTGTTCTCTATTCCTTCAGAGGGAATAATCACAAAATCGGCCTTTTCCTCTGACTGGGTTATAATGGATTCACTCTTTGCACTGTGGATTGGACTTGGTGAAGTCAGACTGTGATCAAACAAAAGAGAAGAGAAACAATTATGAACAGTTATAGAGAAGTCAACTTTCACAACTCACCCCAGAGATATCTTATTCATACCATGCCTAATGTGATACTTAGCTCACAATTAGAACAAATGAAATAAATGTGGAATAAATAAACGGTAAAAACCTAGTCCTAGGGAGTATTTTCATGTTATTTAAAGACTTTATTTTACATTTTAATTATGTGTATGTGCATACGGCCTTGGTGGTTGGGGGCAGTGTACAGGTGAATGCAGGTACCCACAGAAACCAGAAGAGGATGTTGAGTTCTCTGGACCTGGAGTTACAGGCAGTTGTGAGCTGTTCTAGGTGCTGGGAACTGAACTTGGAGCCTCTGAAGAGCAGGAAGCACTCTTTACCTTTGAGCCATCTCTCCGGCACCCCAGGGAGTCTCTTCTGCAATCAGACTGCCTTTAAGGGGCTGGAGAGACGGCTCATCAGTCAAGGGTACTGGCTGCTCTTCCGGAGGTCCTGAGTTCAATTCCCAGCAACCACATGGTGGCTCACACCCATCCCTAATGAGATCTGGTGCCCCCTTCTGGCCTGCAGGCAGAACACTGTATACATAATAAATAAATACATAAATAAATAAATCTGCAAAAAAAGACTTCCTTTAAGGTAATTGGTTGAAATGAGAGTTACCAAAATAGACTTTATTTATTTATTTATTTATTTATTTATTTATTTATTTTTGAGACAGGGTTTCTCTGTGTAGTTTTGGTGCCTCTCCTGGATCTCACTCTGTAGACCAGGCTAGCCTTGAACTCACAGAGATCCGCCTGCCTCTGCCTCCTGAGTGCTGGCATTAAAGGTGTGTGCCACCACCTGGCTCAGTTATTTTTTAAAAACCTGGGGTTTTTTGTTTGTTTGTTTGTTTGTTTTTGTTTGTTTTGTGGTATCCACCACTACCGATTCCTAGGCCCATGTTCAGAGGGTCATGGCTGTGCGTCATTAGCTTTTGGAGTTGGATCAAAATCACATTTCCAATTATCTGAGTCTTCACAGGCAACCAGGGAGCAGCTCTAAGTTAATCCCCAAAGGGGAGTCAAGGCAGGAGACAGTTTGGGGGTAGAAACTGCTGGTGTGATTGCAGTGCCAGGCTGGGCAGAGGGGCAGAAATTTATCCCCAGGTGAGCCAGAAAACGGTAAGAAGAGTGGGGGCTGGAAAGGTAGCTTACTGGGTTAGAAAGAGCACTTACTGCTTTTACAGAGGACCCAGGTGCAGTCTAGCACCAACTCAGTTGCTGTGGGATGTTCTGTATGGCAAATGTGTTGCTCTGAGTGGTCAATAAATAAAATACTGATTGGCCAGTGGCTAGGCAGGAAGTATAGGCGGGACTAACAGAGAGGAGAAAAGAAAGAACAGGAAGGCAGAAGGAGTCACTGCCAGCCGCAGCCAGGACAAGCAGCATGTGAAGATGCCGGTAAGCCACGAGCCACGTGGCAAGGTATAGATTTGTGGAAATGGATTAATTTAAGCTATAAGAACAGTTAGCAAGAAGCCTGCCACGGCCATACAGTTTGTAAGCACTATAAGTCTCTGTGTGTTTACTTGGTTGGGTCTGAGCAGCTGTGGGACTGGCGGGTGACAGAGATTTGTCCTGACTGTGGGCAAGGCAGGGAAACTCTAGCTACACTCAGTGGCTCACAACCCTCTGCAACTCCAGTTCCATGGGATCTGACACCCTCTTCCGACCTCCACAGGCACCAGGCATGCATGTGGTGTACAGACATTCAATGCAGATGAAACACTCATACACATAAAATAAAAATAAAGTCTTCAAAACAATAAGAAGAGGGATGAGGCAAGAGGAGAAAAGATGCTATTTGCATCTGGGTCAAAGTTCACTTGGTTAGCTCTTCCTGGAGATTTATTATTTTTATTATTATTTGCCATGGCTTCATATTTTCAAATTATCTTGAGGGACACCTTTCAATAACCCCTGTGTTCTCATGTAGTTTTGAGAGGAACTGTTCAGATTTTCAGGGAAGCAGATTTTCAATCTTTCCTTGGACAAGACAAGATGGGAACATGAGGGTAATGCTTCTGTCTGCTCGGGAGAGTCTGGAGAGGCCTGTCTCTTCCCGCAGCACTATGAGAACATCAGCATGAACACAATCTCAGGGCCTGTGGAGGCTGCGGCTCAGCCCCCTCCTAGGAATTCTTTCCAAATCTGTCACCCAGACAACAGTGAAAGTGTCTAGGATTCACTGACCCCCTTAATGTGCCCCTGAAGTCTCCCAGGCTAATCCTTACAACCACAAGCAGGAGTTAACATTTCCTCTTCCCACAAACCAGAGGAAAACGAGAAACAAGTTCAGCGGAAGCAGGCAGGTTTCAAAAACTGCAGACTAGTGTCTCCCCAGTGTCCACAGCTGAAGAACTTTGGTAGGAACAGTCTCAATTAGGACTACATCTCCGTCTTTCTTCTAAGCTGCTTTTCTACATCTGGAGGTGTACAGATCAAGAGAAGTGAGGGGTAGCAAGTTCTACTTAGAAATGCTGAGTGTTTCCTGGAACTCTCTCAGCTATTTTCACTATGCAGGCAACCTGACCTTCAGGCCAACGTGAGTTCACAGCCAGGAAGGCTCTCATGTAAAGGGGCTGTGTCTCTGATAAGGAGAGATTTATGAATGTTCCATCCCCAGCATTTACCTCTTACAAAATTGGGAATCCGGGTACACAAAGCCTTTGTCAGCCACCCCTCTTCCTCAGCTGACAAGGTGCTATGGATAACAAGTCCACTGCCAGCATCTGGCTGGACCACAGGAGGGATGTGCGAGACAGAGCGCAGGGAGGGTGTAATGGGGATCTGCGATGCTGGGAAAAGGCTTTCCTAAAAGCACAGACGCATGCTCAGTTCCACCTCTTCCCTCCAAGTAAGTTGCCTCCCATATAAGGGCAGAAGGAGGCGGACGTCTGGATATCCAACCCCACCGGGGGTGTGGCAGAGCAGGCAAAGGAAAACAACATTTCTTTTTCTTGAAACGAGGCTGCCAGGAGGTAAGACCAGGAAACTAGATGGCTAAAATAAAAAACCCGGAGGGAGGAAAATCCTGGGGCATGTGTCAGAGCATTAAGACCCTCCTAGAAGAGGAAGGCGTTTTAAATTCTCGGCCTCAGGTCAGAGAAAAGTATCTTCATGCTAATTAATTGTAAGACTTGGGCTCCTCCCTAACTAGCTTAAAAGTCATACTTGACAAACAAATAATCCCTACTTATCATAATCCTCTCTGAGGTCAGAGAACTGCTGTTTACAAATAGGTCCTACCCATACATTTTTTTAATCTCATATCTCATCGATATTAATTTATCATACCAGCAAACCCCAACAAAGATACTGCCAAATTAGACACATAATTTGAAAAAAAAAAAAAAAAGGATAATGGAAAAGGAAGAGTCCCATCGCCCCTAGAGTCGGGTCCAAATTCCTAAAATCACTCTATTTTGTAATGCTAATCCCAGACCAGCAGCCTGTTCTCACCGAATAGCACACCCAATCATCTCTTGTCCCCAGCCAACCACGTCCCCCGGTCCTGGCCCTGCTTCCCCCTCATACCCGCACCTCAAGAGCCAAAGTGGCTTCAGCTCACCATTTGACTTGTGTCCCTCCCATGGTCCCCTCCTGGCTCCGGCTTCAGCAAGCCTGCTTCCCTGGGTGAGGTGGGAGGCTGAGAGTCATATCGCTCCTAAATTCTCGCAAGTCCCCCCGCGCGGGGACTCGAAGAACGACTCCAGAGATCAGCCAGCCAGTGGAATGATTCGCCCGGGTCTCCGGAGAAAGTAGGGAGGGCAGAGGTGGGTGTCCTGGCCCCGGGGACCGGGATGCTCCCTGGGGTGAAGCGCGCTGTCCCAGCCGCTCAGACTCCGCCGCAGCCAAGCCTCGGTGGAAGCCTCCTCCCATCGCCAGCGGCCGATCGCTGGCAGCTGCATCTCGGTCCCTGCGGCCGCACAGCTCCGAGCATTCCCCCGGGCAGCGGCATCTCAACCCATCTCCCTCGGGGCCAGAGGCTCCAGGGGCTCCCGCTGAGCGTCGAGTGGAGTCCGGCGTGCTGTGCTCCTGCTCAGCGCCGCCTTCTGATCCCTCCCTTCCCGTCCCCCTCTCCCTCCCCCCCCCCCGCCACCCCTCCCTCCCGCCTCTTCCCAGGCTGTCACACGCGGCCAGGCAGCGCCGGGCTTCGACCCAAGCGCCGCCGCTGGCTCTGGGCAGAGAGGTAGGGGTGCCGGCCGAGGCCGGGGCCAAGGGCGCGGTCCGGAACCGGCAGGGCCGACGGTGACCAGAGCCCAGGAGCGGCGGGGGATGGGCAGCGCGGTGGCAGAACCGCGTGGTTCTGAGGATGGTCCTGGTGCCGGGGAGAGCAGCAGCGAAGATGCTGCTGCACCTCTTTGACCCCTCCCTCCTTGGACACGCGGGTCTGAGACTGATCTAATCCCGAGGAGCTCAACCCCGCTCTCCGCAGATTGGGAGAGGTTGGCAGGATGGAGACTGGCGTACCCCCTACCACTGCCCCTATTCCCCCCAGCAAACCTACAGAATGCCTTCCTGTCCCCTGCTCGCACCTTCCTTCCCCTCTGCCGGTTCTGCTTAGGTACAGCGAGAGTCTGGCCTGTTTCCTGGAGCAACAGGAGGGTAGGGCTTTGCTAGGCCATCCTTGAAAAGCAGCCGGGGAAGCAGCAGGGAAGACACCACAGGATGTCTCTCCTATCATCGCAGCTACACCCCACCCAACGCTGCAGCATCTCCAACATTCCTGGTTCTTCCAGGGGATCCAGGGTCAATAGGTGCCCAAATAGAAGTGGGCAAATAGCAGAACCTGCTAGATGCCCTCTCCTCTCCTGAGGGGTCAGTGAAGAAACAGGCAGAGTGCTGACTCTATCCCAAAGAACACGGCAAAATCGGGGGGAGGGGGGGACGACAGAGAGGGAGATGTAATCTATGACACATCTCCTACTGCTACCATTAGCCCAACACAACCTGATATTGAGAGGGCCCCTCACACTGAGCTCACAGCTGCAGTCTGGGTCTGGCCTGGAGGAAGGAAGCAGCCACCCCGGGGAGACTCAGACTCTCTTCCCTTCTCTTTCTTATTCACAGGCACACTCAGGCTCGGGAGAGTCAAAGGCCAGCAGAGATGCTGGAAGCCAAGAGATCTCATTATACAACAGAACAGCCTTTGATTCTGTGCTGAGCCAAAGATAGTCCCAGCCACCAGCAAAAAAGCAAAGGTCTGGAGTCTCATTAAAAGCACACCTACTGCTTCATGGTCGAGTTTCTTTGAGGGTTGGTCAAAATGTCTCCTAACTGGATAGAGATGGCGTTTACACAAAACTGTTAAGGTACCACATTGAACACTTGGAAATGTTTAATGGTGAATTGTCTGTAATAGACCTATGCCAGAAATAGAAAGTACACCCATTACATTCAAACATTTTAAAGTTGAGCTAGGTTAGCAGTATATTCAGATGATGGGAAGGGGTCCACAGGACCTCCATAAATTAGAAAAGGGTATGTCAAAATAGGTTGGGATTGTATGAGGAAAAGAAACAGGAGGAAGGAAAAAAAGGAAAATACACACAAGGCACAATTAAATTTAAAATAGATCAGAATATGCTGGGTTGGAGTGGGAGGGAAAAGATCATTAGAGGATACACTCAATACAATTTAGCAACAAAATCAAGTTAGTAAGTAGGCTGGGGATGTGTTTATAGGGGCATAATCTCCATGAGCCAGGAGAGTTATCTTTTTCTGCCACTCTACTTGGCACTGGTCAGACTTTTATGAGAGCAGAGTGTCCTGTTCTGGCCCCTGCACTTGGCTCTAAGGGAAGCAGACAGCCTCTTTACTAGAGTCACAAACACCCCGAGCCCACTTAGATGCATACTAATGTGCCCCAATTCACAGTCCTATAAATGAACGTGGAAACACTAATGCGTCAGACAGTCCCGCACAGTTTCCTCTCTTGCCGGGAGCTTTCTCCAGCCTTCTGTGGCTGTGACTAAAGGATCAGACCCAGCCTGCAGGGTCTGGGACCTGGCTATCATAAACACTAGCAGCTGCTGCACAAACACTGGGCTGGACTGGACTCTGAAGGTCCCAGTCACACCCCCACGTGGTCAGAGCTAACTATTGTTACTGGGATGCTGCAGTTTCTGCATGTGGGGAATTCACTAGCGCTGCATCCCACTCTTCTGTCAACGCCAAACCCACGGACCGTGCTGAGCGCTAGTCCCTGAATGCCAAAGATAAACTGAGGAAAGTAAAACGAGGTTAGGTGCTTTTTGTTTTTCAATATTAGGGGTGGAACCCAGGGCCTCTGGTAAGACAAGCACTCTAGCAGTAAACTACACACACCCCCAACTGTGGGGAGTTGAAGAAGCTGTGACTGAATATGTAAAGAGTAGATAAAGACCTGAGTGCATATGCACTACTAATCTGGGCACTGCCATGTTAAGGACCAATGCCTCAGACCCATGGGAAATTGGCAAAGCCTTCCTCAGACTGGTCCGGCTCAGAACTGGTAAAGGCTTCCTCTGGTCTAGTGCAAATGCTGACAGTGTGCAAGTGTGAGTGTTTACAAACGACTGACCAGCGTGTGCGAAAACGAGCAGCTCCTGGATGTTGGATGAGTATAGCCTCAGACCACACTTAGAGACCTACCAAGACTAGCTAACGCCTCCCCTCTGCGAGGTGCCTAAGAAATACACTGAGGTTCGCACATCCCACCTGATCCCAACTTTCTGGTGTCTGTGAGTCATTTCTTGAGTGTCTGTCCTTTCTTGACCCCCTCACTACCCCAGTCAGGTTTCCAGACCCAAGTCTAGCAGGATATGGGACTCAACCCCATAGGCGCCTTAGTGCTTTTGGTCTAAGAATCCCCAAGAGTTCAGCTCTTTACCACGGAATGTAAGAATGCCAAGAACGTGAGGCCACAATTACCTGGAGCAGCTGGACTCGGACGGGGACCGCTGCTGCCCTTCGTACTGCTGCACAAGCGCCCGAACACTCCAGTACGGGTTCTCGATCTCCTCATCCATGCTGCTGTTCCTACAAGGGGGCGTGGGGCACCAGAGAAGAAGACAGTGTTAGCCCTGCGGTTCCGGTCGGCTCTACAAGTAGAGATACCCTGACATGCAGTGTGCACTAGAGGAAAGCAGATGTGTGTGCCTGGCACACACCTGTCATTCCAGTACTCTGGAGGATCAGAAGTTTGAGACCAGCTTGGGCTACTTAGATAGCAAGATCCTGTACGCACGCACGCACGCACGCACGCACGCACACTTAGAAGGTGAACAAGGTAAAATTCCTTCTTCTAAGGCACTTAAAACCTAGCCGGGAAGGCAAACACAAAAACAAGTGATTTTGCCGATCTCTGCGACACCTTGGGGTCATGTTCTCCTTTAGCAACTACACAACCCTCAAAACACTTCCTGCCATGAAATTTCAAGACAGATTGGCCTTGTGGATACATTCCAGGATCCAGCCTCCTCCAGATGGACTACATATCTCCCAGTGAAGAAAACACGCTGTGCCAACCACATATATTTAAATTTTGGGCATGAGAGCAAACTTACACACACATGGATCCTTACATTCTGCTAGCTGCAAAATAAACATCTCGAAAGAAAAGGCTTAGTTAGCCTGGCTTGCAGCTGTGGGTCTATAATCCCAGCTATCTGGAAAGCTGAGACAGCAGGAAGGCAAGGTCATGGCCTGTCTGAACTACAGAGTGAGTTCAAGGCCAGCCTGGGCAACTTCATGAGACCCTGTCTCAAAATCAGACGTAAGAAGCCTGGGGGTAGAGCACAGTAGTAGTAGAGCTCTTGCTTGGCATGCACAAGGCCAAGCTTTTCTCATGAGGATTTCCCTCCCAAACCTCTACTCTTTTCTGTTATCTTTTCTGCAGTGTGGAGCTGTTTGGTTGATATTTCCATCTACTTGCACTGTTATTATCTAAGCAAAGAAATGCCAGTTCCCCTCCCCAGACTTTTACCTCTGTCTATACCGGAAGACATCCCGTCCTGACCGAGACATGTCATGGCACACATCAGCCAGAGCAGCAGCTGCTCCTTGGGCCACAGCAGTAGCACAGTGTGGTTGATGAGTCTGAACAGGGGCTCTGGAGTCACGCCCCTGGCTCACTGTCCTGCTAGAGCCGGGTTTAAAATGAGCTGCCAAGGCAAGGACCAGCCTCATGATGGACTTCAGGTTTCCTTCCACAATATCTAAAGGACGAGACAGATTGAAAGGTGCTAAGAGGGAGGAAGAGGCTGTGGATTGATGCATTTACTGTATATCGATGGTGATATAGTAAGCCAGGCAGGCAGTCTCCATTTTCATAAAGCCCTGTTCAGTAAGGGACACAGAAAGTTTAAAGGCAATTACAGTAAAGTACGATAATAAAATGGTTAGATAAGAGAGGTACAGGAGTCTTCAGCAGTTTGTGGAGAGATAATCTTAGAGTTCTTAAGGATGTATTACTAGAGGAAGTGAGTCCTCAGTTGAGACTAGGGGGTGATGCTTCTTCAGCTAATAGGGGAGAAGAGATAAGAACAATCCAGGAAAAGGTACATGCCAAGGTCTAGAGATCAGTATAATAGGGCAATATTGTCTGTTAGGAGAGCTGTGGGCCACATGTAGCTACTAAGCACTTAAATGTCACTACTCTGAATTGCAATATGCTCTAAGCAAGTACTGTAACTAAGTGTTAATACCTCTCACACACACACGGGAATGCAAAAGATCTCAGACAGTATAAACATAGAGTGTGGGGCTGGAGAGATGGCTCAGTGCTTACGAGCACCGGGTACTCTTCCAGAGGACCCAGGTTCGATTCCTAGCTCCCACATGGCAGCTCACAACCATCTGTAACTCTAGTTCTAGGGGACCTGATGACCTCTTCTGGCCTCTGAGAGCACCAGGCACACACATGGTGCATATATATATATATATATATATATATATATATATATGCAGGCAATATGCCTATACACATAAAAAATAAAAGTAAAATATAAACTCAGTAATGTTTAATATTAACTTCATGATAAAGTGATCACATTATGGACATACTGGGTTACATAAAATATATTATTAAAACCATTTTCAGTCCTTCCGGCTTATAATGTGGCTTTAGGAAACTTTTAAGTACTTATAGGACATGCATTATATGCATGGTCCAGCACTGCGACGGAGAAAGTAAAAGAGTTCAGGATAGCCAGAGCCCTAGAGCTCGGTGGCAGGAGAAGGGAAAGCAGGTGGGGAATCAGAGGTTGGGCCGTAGGGGACCAGGTAGGCTCTAGGAAAGATGCCAGGTTTGTCCATGTGACCTCAGGGTGCACAGCAGGAGCACGATGTGTGCTCTTCGTTCACTCCAGCTGTGGTGTGGAAAGCTGAATGGAGAGGGAGATCGATGCAGTAGGACTCATTAGGAAGCACTGAGCTTCTTCAGGTAAAAGACAATGAATGGCAGTGTTCCCTTAAATAGTCCGTTTTACTGGGCCAGATCCCCAAGCCCACTCCACATGGGGACCAGAACAAAGCTATCACTGCACTCTAAATTCTGCCCTAGAAAAAGAGAGGAAAGAAGACACACACACACACACACACACACACACACACACACACACACACACACACACACACAGAGGAGGGAACCACACTGTGAAAGATCTGGTTAAAGTTAATGCAAGGAAATGGATACAATTTCATTGTTTGGCTTTATAGCCTTTCAAATGCACAAAGCATGCAAAGGACTATTTGAAGTCTTCTACCAAATGCTCTTAATGGTCACTATTTGCTCACCTGAGTAACTTCAAACACACAGAACACCAATAATCCAACATGAAAGGGTTCCTCCTGCCCTCCTTCTCAGCAAAACTGCAGGCAACAGACCCAAAAGCTGATGCTGAAACAACCAGTTCTAGTCAATTCTCGAAAAGCATCAAAAGGAGAAAGAAACCTATGCTTTCGAAGGACCCCTACGTGGCTCCTTCCTTACAGCACGGGCAAAAGGTTCCGCCACTACAGAAGACTACATACAAAAGCCATGGAGCCCCTTTTGTCTGCCTGGAATGTTCTCAGAGCCAAAAAAAGAAAAGCTATAAAATATTTCCCTTTTAAGCCGAGTGTGGTACACATCTCTAATCCCATAATTTAAGATACAGAGGCAGGAGAAACACCTAATTTGAGGAAAGCCTAGGGCACAGCAAATTCCAGGCCAGCCTGGGCTACACAGTGAGACCCTGTCTCAAAAACACATATACTGAGGCTGGGCAGTATTAGAGACGTGTCTCAGTTGACAGCGCTTGCCTGCATTTACAAAGCTCTGGGGTCAGTCCCCAACACCACATAAAGCTGGGTGGTGGTACAGTTTTGTAATCTGAGCACTGAGGAGGTAGAAGCTAGAGGATCAGAAGTTCAAGGTCATCCTTGGCTACATAGCAGATTCAAGATCAGCCTGGGCTACATAAGATCCTGTCTCAGAAAATAAAGGAAAGGAAGAAAAGAAAGAAAAATAGAAGTGATAGAGTTACTTCTAGGAAATTGAATGGAAAAGCGTAAGTTATGATGGTTTGTAATAGTACTTGATCATAAAACTCAAAGATCTCAAAAAAAAACGCAATCCATCTTCATCCTTGAAAATTTAAACGAGACATTCCAAAATTAATATCTCAATTTTGTCATTTATTCTTGTACCATTAATTTTCCCACACACACTCAAGCCTATCTATATTCAATTCAAATTAACAGAGAGCTGCTGCCTCCAGCCAGGTCTCTGGAGCCCTGGAGTTCAGTACCTGATCACTGCCTTCCAAGAGGGGTACCTGTTCTTCATGCACCAAGGATATAAGACCACGAGCCTAATCCTATTCCAGTCTGCTCAGAACAGCTGGCCACGTGGCCAAGGGAACTTCTCAAACCGGTCAGCACTGGCAAAAGCTAAGTGTTCCTTCCCCAAGGAGGAGGTGCTGACTAACCTTTGGCTGAAGTCTGATGCATACGAATCTTTTTGGAAGCTACAAACTGTAGCACTTTTTCCACATTATTCTTCATCTCTTGTTGGTTACTGGGACTCAACTGTACTCCACTCAGTTTTTCTCCTGCTGTTAGGAGAGGGGGGCAAAAAAAAAAAAATAACACGTAACGTTGTAAGTAAGAACATTATCAAGGTTTCCTAGCAGCCAGGCACAAGGGAGGGGTACAAACACTAAAATTCTCTACAAATAAATGAGTAAGTTAAGTCCTGGTGTGTGCACCAGGGGAAGTGGATGTAGGAGAGAAAAATGAGAAACTTTCAGAACACTTCGGTATTTCCAATGTAAACCCACAGTCCTGTAAAGTTATATTGTGTGCATATTTATTAATTCAACAAATATTCGTGAGAAGCCACTGTATGCCAGATGCTGCTCTGGGCACGAGAGAGAGCAGGGGACAAGGTAGAAAATGTGTCTTCTCTCCTAGTTTATATCTACAGTATAACAAGCCAATGTTTAATATAATTTTGGGTAAGGATCAAGACAGAAAAGAATACTGATCATGGCCTTTCTGATAATATAGTCTTGAAAAGTCAGAATAGGACCGGGCGTGGTGGCGCACGCCTTTAATCCCAGCACTCGGGAGGCAGAGCCAGGCGGATCTCTGTGAGTTCGAGGCCAGCCTGGGCTACCAAGTGAGCTCCAGGAAAGGCGCAAAGCTACACAGAGAAACCCTGTCTCGAAAAAACCAAAAAAAAAAAAAAAAAAGAAAAGTCAGAATAAGAAATGTTTATATTTAAGAAGCTGTGGTGGTTTGAAAGAAAATGGCCCCCAAAGGGAGTGGCACTATTAGGAGGTGTGGCCTTGTTGGAGTAGGTGTGGTCTTGTTGGAGGTACTATGTCACTGTGGAGGCAGACTTTGAAGTTCCATATATGCTCAAGCCACACCTAGGTTCTCAGACCACTCACTTCCTGTGAGTCAGGATGTACAACTCTCAGCTCCTTCTCCAGCACCATGTCTGCCTGCATGCTGCCTCGCTCTCTGCCGTGATGATAATGGACTAAAACCTCTGAACTGTGAGTCATCACAATGAAATGTTTTCCTTTTTAAGAGTTGCCATGGTCATAGCGACTCTTCACAGCAATAGAAACCCTAACTAAGACAGAGGGTACATGCCAGGCTGAAGAGCCATACAAACAAACCCCAATATGGGATTAACTCAGCCTATCTGAGGGACAAAAAGATCAACGTGGCGGAGGCAGAGCCAGGCGGATCTCTGTGAGTTCGAGGCCAGCCTGGGCTACCAAGTGAGCTCCAGGAAAGGCGCAAAGCTACACAGAGAAACCCTGTCTCGAAAAACCAAAAAAAAAAAAAAAGATCAACGTGGCTAACTAGGCATGTAGTACATGCCTATGACCTCAGCAGTTGGGAGGCTGAGGCAGGAAGATCAGGAACCAAATCAGGTTAATTGAAATTAGTCATGGCTACATAGCAAGTTCTGGGCCAGCCTAGGCTACATGAGACCCTGTTTCAAATGAAAGAGAAAAGACCAGTGTGGCTAGAGTGGAGTTATTAGTCAAGACCTAGGAAAGGCCACCAAGATAAGCAAAGGCAGTAAATGGGGCTTTGGGGATCCCAGGAACGACCCTGAATTTATTCTAAGGTTAATGAAAAGCCAGTGGGGACTTTCAGACAGGGTAGTGACAGTATCTGGTATGTGCTTTCCATAGTTGACTGTGTGTGTATGTATAGATCATGCGGGAGATGAAACTGAGAGATTAGTCAGAAAGATAGCCAAAATATTCAAGGCAAGAGATAAGGATGGTAAGGGTTAAAGTGGAAGAGAATGGCTGTGACTGAGTATATTTTGAATACAAAGCGGAAGGTACATGTTAAGAACTGGCTGTGATTCAGGAGGGGAGGAAAATCCTTCAGAATGGCTTCTAAGAGTTCTGCTTCACAACTGAGAGAAGGACAAAGATGCAAGGTGAGGACGGGCAGGGAGGGTAAAGGGCTTGGTATGGGAAGGAAATACGAAGCTCTGGTTAGCTGCACGTAAGACATTCCAAGACAACGACGAACAGGACACTGTGTATGCATGTCTCCAACTCAAGGGAAAGCTGAAGGCTAAATATGCAAAATCAGGGAGAGATCACCAGGTTTCCTCTCTTTTGTTATGTGTGTGTAGGAGGTGTGCATTGTGCACACACGGGTGTGCATGGCTGCACACATGGAAGAAGCTGGTCTCTTGGTCTGTCACTATATACTTTATTCGCTTGAAATGGGTTTTTGTTTTGTTTTGTTTTGGTTTTGTTTTTGCTTTCCTGAACTTGGAGCTAAGGTGGCAGTCAGCTAACCCCAGTGATGCCCCTGTCTCCAACCCGCACAGCACTGGAGTTACAGGTGCATTTGTGGCCATCCCTGGCTTTTAAAGACGGGTACTGGGGATTCAAACTCCAACCCTTGCACATGAAGCATCACTGAACCACCTCCTCAGCCCCCTTGAGGTTATTTCAGGCTGGGGATATACCTTAATAGTAGAGCGCTAGCTGCTACATGCTAGCACGCTCAAGGTCAGGTTCAGTTTCCAGAAACATGCGTGCATGCACACACAAATAGTATTTAAAACCTGGATCTTGGGGAAATAAAAGCACATTAATACTGATTTCCAGGCTTACAGAACATCTCTGGAAAAACAGGCTACCTCCAGAATGGAGGGTGGGTAACTGTGATGGCTAACACTTTCTATCAACTTTACGGGATATAGACTCACCTAGGAGACAAGTCTCTCCGTTGACTATGTACGTTGGGCTAGCCTCTCTGCCCACGTCTGTGACAGGGTGTTTTAATTAAGTTAACTGGGGTGGGAAGAACCCCTAAGAACGGGTGGCGCCATTCCCTGGGCTGAAGGAGGAAGTGAGCCGAGCATCAGTGTTCACTGTTCTCTCCTCTGGCTGTGGCTGCACCGTGGCTGGTGGCCCCACACACCACCACCCTTTCCCCACGATGGTGGGCTTTTCAAACCATGAGGCGAAACAAGCCCTTCCTTCTTTCCGTTGCTTTGTGTCACAGAAAAAGCCAAGTGCTGACAGAGCTCCCGTTGAAGAAAGACAGGTAGAAGAAGAGTTTTGTTTCTAACCCTTTTGTGCCTAGGTTTCCTGTTAGTCCACATGTAACCTATTTAAATAAGGGGAAAAGAAACTGCTTAAAATAGATTTGGGGATTTAGTGTGTGTGTGTGTGTATGTGTGTGTGTGTGTGTGTGTGTGTGTGTGTGTGTGTGTGCATACAAGTGCAGATGACCTTGGGGTCCAGAAGAGGGATGACCTGGAGCTGGAATTACAGAAGACTGTGAGCCATTCTACTTGGATGGTGGGAACCAAACTCAGGTCCTCTGCAAAAGCAGTATATACACTCTTAACAGCTGAGTCATTTCTCTAGCCGGGACTTCGGAATTAAAACAGAGCTAGGTTTGCACCTTTACCTGAATACTTAAATTTATATGAACTTGTGAGGTTGCTGAGCCTTGTCAACCTCATCAGTAAAATAATACAGGTTTACCATCCATAATCTAAAACTCTGAGTTTACACATGCTCCAAAATCTGAAACATTGTTTTATATATATACACTGTGTGCATGTCTGATACCCAGGGGGGCCAGAAGAGGGCATCAGATTCCCCGGGCACTGGAGTTATAAATGGTTGAGTCACCATGTTGAGTTCCAGAGGACCATAGGACTCAAACCCAGGTCCTCTGGAAGAACAGCCAGTGACCCTAACTGCTGAGCCATCTCTCCATTCCAAAAACCTGAAATGTTTTAAACATCATACTAGTGCCCAAAAAAATTTATGATTTAGGGACATTTTTAGACTTTGGATTTTCCATAATTTTTAGCTATAAGTGTCTCTCTCTCTCTCTCTCTCTCTCTTAATCCAACATTTGAAGCATTTTTGGTCCCAAGCATTTTGGATGAGGAGTACTCCACCTGGACTCAAACCCACATCACAAAGAAATCAAAAGAACAGACTTGGCTATTTTTTTGACACATACTAAGCACCCATTAATTAATTTATTTTTATAGATATTCCCTTTTGCTTCCTGGAAACAGAAATAATAATATCTGTTTCCCTAGGGTGTGGTGGTCAAATAAACTCACAAAAGACAGAAAGCTCCATCCTGACAGCGGCAATTACTGCTGCCCCCGTTACACTCAGTACAAATGAATAATCACTCGTGAGCTGTCTCAAAAAAACACAAAAAACAGATAGGCTGTCTGTTGCAAACCAGCTTCTTCTACACCACATACCTCCAGGACAGCAAGCAACATCAACTGACCAGTAATAAATGTTCGAGAACTTATTCCATGCATTTGGCTGGGACTGTGGAACCATAAAAACAATGTATAGTATATCGTTCTCTACAGTAGTTCAGTCTATATCATGACTAACTGCCAGTCAGCGACAGGAATCATAGGAGAGCTGTGGACAAACTCCGGGAATATAGGACCCAGGTAAGAACAGGACCCAGAATTAGAGAGGAAAACCCTTCTGTGGAAACACGTGGCTCCGAGTGTCATAGAAGAAAGTCCTTTTGCTGGTGACATTTTCTCTTTTTTTTTTTTTTTTTTTTTGTTTTTCGAGACAGGGTTTCTCTGTGTAGCTTTGCGCCTTTCCTGGAGCTCACTTGGTAGCCCAGGCTGGCCTCGAACTCACAGAGATCCGCCTGGCTCTGCCTCCCGAGTGCTGGGATTAAAGGCGTGTGCCACCACCGCCCGGCGACATTTTCTCTTTTGACCTGAATGCTACTCCCTTTCTCTCTCTCTCTCTCTCTCTCTCTCTCTCTCTCTCTCTCTCTCTCTCTCTCTCTCTCTCTGTGTATGTATGTATGTATGAGTGTTTTACCTGCATGTATATTTATTTGTGCAGAAAAAAATGTTGGTTGGTTCCCCTGGCACTGGAATTATAGATGGTTGTGAGCTGTGGGTACTGGGAGTTGAATCAGGTCCTCTGTAAGAACAGCCTGTATGCTGAGCCAACTCTCCAGCCCTCCCACTTTCGTTTTTAACTTAGACAGCAGTTCTTTTGGTAGCCCTCCTTCCCTAGTTAGACATGGATTCTTCCTGAACCCCTAGGACTAAGGTGGGGTGTCTCTTCTATGTATCCTCCTCTGTGCTTACTCCATCAGAACACTAAGTACAGTAATACGATGGACCTCACTTTCCAGTCCTTCCAATTAGCCTGGGAACCTCTGAGGGCACAGACAGGGCTACCATCTCCCCATATAACAGAGTGCCTAGCATGTGGTGTTTATTGACCAGCATGTGAATTAACCTTGGGCAAGGACTTTAGGTCTTCCCGACTCCATCGCCATGTATTCTAAAGAAGGAACAACCTGCTTTGAAGGGCACATGGAGGAGAAAGAAGTCATGTTCTCGTCTACACTAGCATTAGAGTCCAAGGCCGACTGACCAACAATCTCGATGAGACAGGCCAGGATCACTCCATCTCGGAGATCCTGTCGCAGGTCCTGCACAGGCTTCACGGATGGCCTCTTCTTCAGCTGGGCATTCACCCAGGCCACATAGGCCTGTAGCTGTTGCTGGAAAATAAAAGGTGGAGATAAGGGAAAGATGGCACATCAGTCATATCCCCATCCTGTCCCTGTAAGGCAGCATGAGAGGGTGAGGCAGAGTGGGAGAGAAAGGATTTAAGATATCGGGATCAGGCCCAGAACGTGTTCCCAAATCTCTAGCTTTAGGCTAACACCTAGGGATAAGATAATCTCTGACCAATTCAGTGCTGCAGACAGACAGAGAGACAAATGCTTCCAGGTTGTGACTCCCACTTTCCATGCTCTGTTGATAGGGATCAAGGCTGAGTCCAGGATTCCAGCCAGTCTTCAGGTACAGTCACTGCTGCCAGCAACCCACCATGCTTTGCAATCACAGCTCTTCACGTACTTTACGCACAATGGACCATGACGCATGCTCCTATTAACTGATCTTGTAGAATCAGACATGAACCGGGACCCAAGCACAGCGCCGCCTCCCACAGCTGCTTTCCCCAGAATGAGATGTGGGTGCGGTCATCTCACACTTAACGGAAGATTTACCCTCCTGAGCCCATAATCCTAGGATTGCTGCAGAGTTAGTTTTAATCTGTGTCTTGTATTGTCAGAGAGGATCTGGTTACATTAAGATTGATGCAGAGAAGGAAAAGAAAACCATAAAGTGGACAGTGAGTCTGAGGACTGAGAAGCATTTTCCTTTACTTCATATGAAACTGGGGTCCTGTACTACCAGGAACCTATGAGGCTTCAAGGTTGAGACATTTAAGGAACTCATTCCAACCCATACACAACCCTGCACATTCCATTTTCCATTTTCCTGAACATGTATTCTGATGTTTATTGCTACCATGTAGTCAAAAGATAGACATTGATATTTCAAGAGCATACAAACAATATCACAGTCCAGGTGGCAGATGTTTTGTTTCTGTAACAGCCCAAGATCCTGAACCTAAAAATTAAGTTTAAGGGCTAATTATATTAAATTATAATTTGGTTAAAGTACAGTTGATTTCTAAGTCTCAAGCACTTCCTTGATGAAAGATGCTGGAAATTATTTATGGGCTGCTTTCCTGGGCTCAAATGACATCTTTATTAGTTTCTCTGCTGATTTTTGGAAATCACCATTGGAAGACAGTGCTGAATGGATAATCCATCAGCTACTTGAACTACAGGACCTGCAATGGGCAGCGGGAACCGGTAGGAGGAAGCTAACATTTACTGAGAGCCTGCCACAAGCGAAGCACCACTTCTGATGCTTTGCTTTGTTTTTGTGGTACCGGGGATTGAACCTAAGGACTGACTGGTTTATGTTAGTAAGTGATCCACCCTTGAGCAATAGTTCCCAGTCCTATTTATGCTTTTCTATTTTAATTACTAATTCTGGTGTTCTGGTTTAAAGACTCAACAAATATATCTGGCACAGGGCCTGACACAAAATGGATGCTTACCACAGGGTTGCTTGTTTTTACATTGTATTTATTTTGTGTGTGTGCTTGAGCAGGTGCTTGTGCACGTTATGAGGTAAGTGTGGCGGTCAGGAGATAGCCAGTGAGGGTCGGCTCTCTCCTTCCACCTTGTAGGTCTTGGGGACTGAACTCAGGATGTCAGGCTTGGCAGCAAGCAGGTTTGCCCACTGAGCCATCTTGCCAATCCTGGTCATTATTATTGTACCCAACATAATCTAATTTGATTCTCAAATATATATATTATCTCCTAATATATACTATATTATATCTAACATATTAAAATACTATATGTAAACACATATAAAATATATGCACATATATATTATATCATATATAAACAAAAGCCAAAACAACCATTGTCTTAGTTAGGGTTTCTTTTCTTTCTTTCTTTCTTTTTTTTTTTTGTTTTTTGTTTTTTGTTTTTCGAGACAGAGTTTCTCTGTGTAGCCTTGCGCCTTTCCTGGGACTCGCTTGGTAGCCCAGGCTGGCCTCGAACTCACAGAGATCCACCTGCCTCTGCCTCCCAAGTGCTGGGATTAAAGGCGTGCGCCACCACCGCCCGGCTAGTTAGGGTTTCTATTGCTGTGAAAAGACACCATGACCACAGCAACTCTTACAAAGAAAAACATTTAATTGGGTGGCTTTCAGAGGTTTAGCCCATTATTATCATGGCAGGACATGGTAGCATGCAGGCAGACATGGTGGTGGAGAAGGAGCTACATCTTGATCCCACAGGCAACAGGAAGTGGTCTGAAACACTGGATGTGGTTTGAGCATATATGAGACCTCAAAGCCCGCCTCCACAGTGGCACACTTCCCCCAACAAGGCCACACCTCCTAATAGTGCCACTTCCTATGAGCTTATGGCAGCCAATTACATCCAAACCACCACAACCATGAAGCCAGTTATTATGGGCCAATTATTTCCATTTTATGGATAAAATTTAGAGAAGTGACATGACTTCCCCAATGTCCCCAGAACTAGGGCACAGCATGTCCAGTTCTGCAGCCCAGTAAACACTGCCTGCGCATTTACAAAGGCTCCTTGCCATTCCAACTCACTGCAGAACAATAACCTGAGTCAGACACCCATCCCCAGAAAGCCCCGGATACATAATGTCCCCAGATATGACCTGAGGCAGCCAGGCAGAGGACACCTCTGGAGTGAGTGCTCTGGCTGAAGGGAACAAGAGCAGAAAGGGCATTCAGAGTAACACCGAGGCAGTAAAATTCCTAATAGGGGGAGGTGATGCACACCTGTAATACCAGCGTTTGAGGCTAGCCTGGGCTACGTGGGCTCCTGTCTCAAAACAAAACACACAAAACTCCTAGTCATTTTCCCTGTATCTTTCTCATTTAATTTTTTTGAGACAATAATGTCTCACGATGCAGTCCTGGCTGGAGCGGAGCTCGTTGCGTGGACTGGACTAACCTAGACCTTTCAGAGATCCTCCTGTCTCTACCTCCCAAGTGCTGGAATCACACCTGAATCAGCTTGCCTATAGATATCAGCCACCTTAATTCACCCTCTAAGCATTCCTGCTTGAAGTTCTTCATTGGCCTCCCATTATCCTTAAGATGATCCCATCTTCTTAGCTGCCCTGCAGGAGGCCTTGCCTGTTCTGCCTTTCCCGGTGCTTTGGCTGTGCGATGGGAGCAGACCTTAGGGCATCTGTGGTGATTTGTGGGATCTTCCCATACTCCTCGGTGTCCCTGTCATGCCTCAGTCTGTCCAGACCACACACATTTCCCCAAATGCATCACGCTTTCACACCACTGCACCCCCTCGGCCTGCCGATGCTTTATAAGGTCTCAACTCAATCGTTACTTTTTCAAGAAAACCTCCCTGATCCTCTCACATACCTCAGACTCCGTGAGGACTCTGTGTGTCATTCAATTGGCTCACCAATCATTTGAGTGCAACCCATGGGACTCCAAAGATCTTGTACCTTCACTCAGGAGGGCTAGGGAGCCGGCTCTGTGGGCCTACTGCTAGTGCAAACACAAGTCTGAGGACCCGAGTGTGGATCCTGAACCCCACATAAGAAGCTGGGCACGGTGGGCGGCGCATACCTGTAACACTAGCACTGGTGTGGAGACAGGCAACAGGCAAACCATAGGAGCTCACTGGCCAGACAGTCTACCCAAACGTCCGGGTTCAGTGGGAGAGCTTGTCTCAGAAAATAACAGAGTGATGGAGGAAAGCATCCCAACATCAGCCACTGGACCTACACATCACACACACACCACACAAACACAATATACACACACCACAGCCACAACACAAACACACACACACACCACACAAACACAATACACACACACCACAGCCACAACACACACACACACACACACACACACCACATACATACTACATATACACACACCCCACACACACACCACATATACACACACACACACATCACATACACACACCACACACATACACACCACACACACACCACATACATACCACACACATACACCACATATACATACCACACACACACACACCACATACACATCACACACAGCACACACCACATACACACACCACACACACACCACATACACACACACCACACACATACACACCACACACACACACACACACACACACCTGCACACAAACTTGCTTGCTGGCAGAGGCAAGCGCTCCAAGGGGATGGACAGAGTGCTGAGATGGCATTAGCCCAGCATGACGTCCAACAGGTTAAGGAGCAGAGGAGGCAAAGAGGTCAGTGAACTCCAAAGACCTGAGATGTGAAATAAGATCTCCACAGGGAGTCACTACAGTTCAGAACTATTTACCTCTTTAAGAACAGGTGCTCAACAAATATTTGCTTCCATGACAGAATCACTTGTCACATGTCATCAGGCCTACACCTAAGTTACTGTAGAAGTTCATTGTGCAGGGACATAATTTTTCAGTTGGTCAATATAATTTCTTCTTAAGTAACCATAGCCTTGCCTTGGCTGCAAAGAAGCAAACTGTCTAGGATGCAGAACTGACCACTGTTCCTCTCTATCTGATGCATGGTAAGACCGCAGAGAGGCTGTTAACTACCTCTCATGCACATCAATCAGTCCCTGCTGGGGTCTTCCAACAAACGGGGATGCACAGCATCAACAGTCAACAAGTTTCAGAACATCTATTCTGTATCAAAAGCTATGCTGGTTCTCTTAAACACATTGTTCTCTCCTGTTAATCTGATTGATTTAGATGTTCTATCTGCGATGAAGACTGAAAACTGAGGCTCATAATAAGGGGAAATAACCTGTTCAAGGCCACCCAGGTAGTTGTGGGAGTCTGCAGGAGTTCAGCTCCAACCTATGGAAGGGTTCTTGAGGGGAGGAGAGAGGAATGAGGAAATGATAGAAAGATAGAAAGAGATGATAAGAAAGACAGACACTGGATAGCTTCAGGAGGGCCCTGGGTCAATACCCAATCACCTCGGGGTTTATTCCAAAGGGCTTTTTGTACAATACCAAGGGACGAAGTAAAAGACCTCCCCCTTTCAAGATCAAAGCACATGGCACAGCCAAGTGTAGACCCTTCCAAACACCTGGTAACTACTCCCCTGGTCAAATCATCCCATTTTGCAGCCCTGCTGGGTAAAGCTAGCTCAGATTCTCTGGCCTTGAGTAGGCTTCCACTAGGAAGCCTCTGTGGGTCTCCACAGATAGTGAACCATGAATATGGGATTTGAATTTAATACCCACGGCAAAAGTTCTTCCCACACCTAAATTAATGCATCTCTGAGCTGTAAGTGATTCGGTAAACCTCAAAGGATGCTCTTTAGTCTAAAGCACCCCTCCACAGGCGATGCGTGGGTCCCTTGTGCTCTACTCATCTGCACTAAGTGGCTCTCGACTGCTCAGTGTGGTTCAGATCAGCCACAGCAGCATCACTTGGGAATCTGATGGAAAAGCAGACTGTTCTTAGCACCTCCCAGCTCTGCCAAATCAGAACTTATGTTTTAACGGGATCCCCTGATGTCTGTACGCTCATTTGAGTGTGAAAAACACCAACTCAGACCACTGGTCCTCTCCCTAGACGCATGTCAAGACAAAGGGCTGGGGTGTAGTTCCCTGCCAGAGTGCCTCCTCAGCTCCTGGGAATGATCTTCCTTCTGGCCCAAAGCCCTCTGGAGTCCCATCACTTCACACCTACTACAATGCATGGGGTGTAAGGGATGTGTGAAGTTCCCTCACTTATTTCTCTGCTTCCTTTTCTCCTCTCTTCTGTCTTCCTTCTTCCCTTGTTCCCGCCAGAACCTTCATTGTTACTCACATGGACCAGGTCATTCAAAACCCCTAAGGATTATTTTTTTAACTTAAATACTTTTCATTGTGAAATAATTTATGGCTCATGAAAAGGTAAATGTGGGCTGGGGACACGGTTCCATAGGTAGACAGCTTGCCATGCAGAAGGCTCTGGGTTCAATCGCCGGCACTGTATAAAGTGGGCGTGGTGACGCCGTGCCTGTAATCCCCTTCAGGCAGGAGGGCATGCTTATCTACACAGCAAGTTTGAGGCTAGCCCTGACTATAGGACATCCTGTCCTCAAAGGTCACTATGCAAAGAGCTCATCTGCACTCATTACCCAGATCACCATGAGAGAACCACAGCACGTTGACCCAAACAGGAAACTACCATTGGCATAATCTACAGACTTCCTCTGAATTTGTTCTTTTAAAAGATGACACATGGGTCCTGGGATAAAAAAAGTCATCAGGCTTGGTGGCAAGCACCGAGCCATCTCACTGGCCTTTAGTTTTCCCCTGCCATCCTGATGATAAAATTCAGTTTATAGGCTTTTGGCAAGACTATCATGCCTTTCTGAGGGCTTTTTTCTTTCTTTCTTTTTTTTTCCTCTTTTTTTTTTTTTTTTTTGAGATAGGGTCTTATGAAGGGTACCAGGCTAGTCTTGAACTCATTATGTAGCCAAGGATAACTGAACACCTGATCTTCCTGTTTCTACCTCCCAAATGCTGGGGTTCCGGGCAGGTGCCACAATGCCTGGTTTTATTGGTGCTGAAGATTAATCCCAGAGCTTCATGCATGCCAGGCAAGCATTCCACTTACAGACACATCAGATATCTCCAGTAGAGAAAGTATGGCAGAGTCCCTGGAGTTGGGACAACACAGCTTGACTCCTTACTCCCTGACAGACCAGAAACAGAGAGAAATGAATTTGGGTGCCCCAGGCATTCTTTATATATTAAGAATGGCAGTTCCTTGTTTGGGCATATGTCACAGATACTTTCCAGTTCATGAGTTATCGCTTTATTTTTGGTGGAGTGTTAAGAGGTTTTTGTTTTTAATTTTTGTTAAGCCCCCAAATTTTGATTCATGGTTAGAAAGCCCAATTAAAAGGTAAAAGAAAAATCCTTGTATGCTTTCATTTTTACTTTTAGATCTTATATCCAGTTGGAGTTTATTCTTGTATATGATATGAAATTCAGCTCTAATTTATACTTTCCCAAACGGTCAGCCACTTGCTCCAGCACCCATTTATACAAACATAGTCTTTCTCTATTCCAATGATTTGAGATGCCACTTTATCACATTCTAAACTTCCATAAATTCTTGGGCCTATTTCTGAGCTTTCTATTCTGCCTCATTTGTCTATGTCTACCCATGCACCAGCACCAAAATGTGCTACTCAGAGAATCTATTTATTAAGAAACAAAGCCTCACTGTGTGGCCCAGAGTGGCCTCAAACTCTTGATCCTTCCGTGACAGCCTCCCAAGTGCTGGTGGAGGGATGGCTGGCTCGTGTGTCCAATCTGACCTCCAATTCACTAAGTAGCCAAGGGTGGCCATGACCAATTTAGACCATGATCCTCACAAGGGTGGTGAGGGTTGAACCCTGGGCACATGCCAGGCAAGCACTCTACCAACTGAACTATATTCCCATCCCCATGCAATATATGTTAATATCTTCAAGGGCCAATCCTCTTTCCTTGAAAATTATCTTGCTGGTTTCTTAACTAGTCTTGTCTATTTATTTCTCCATGAGAACTTCTGTTTCTAACTGTCTAATTTCCTAAAAATTACCACATAGTTATACAGAGGTCTATAAACTCTTTTGTAATTTTTGTTCCTGTTTCAATGGCTATTTTTCCAAGTTCATTTCTAATTTTATATTTTTTTTTTCATTTCTCTCCTTTTCTTCTTGATCCTGTTAGCTAAGGATTAGCCTATCTTTGCAATTATCAGTTGTAATAAGGAACACCCATTGTCAGAGAAGGCAATAAGGAGGCCAAGTGATGAAGCTGAGCTCCTGAAAGGAAGCATGACCAGGGAGAAGATGACACACTCCAGGAGCAAACTGAAGATGTGACAGGATGCAGCAGAGGGAAAGGACCAGAAAGCAATGCTCGAGAGCCGCTGGCTGGCGGTGCTGGAAGGGCTAAAGGTGACCTGGAGAACAAGTAGTGGGTAACACAAACAGTTAAGTTTGGGGCACAGTCTGAACTATTTGTAGAATGCCGGGGTGGGGATGTTTCCCACCCAGCTGACAAAATACAGATCAGAGCACAAGACATGGGGCATTGGGCTGAAGACACACATTAAGAAGTATCTATGTGGGGATGGAGAGATGGCTCAGCAGTTAAGAGCAGTGACTGCTTTTCCAGAAGACCTGGGTTCAATTCCCAGCGCCCACATGGCAGCTCGTAACTATCTGTGACTCCAGTTCCAGGGGATCTGACACCCTCACACAGACAGGAATAAAGGCACAAACACCAATGTATATAAAATGAAAATAAATTATATATGTATATGTGTGTATTATATATATACATATGAACTATGCAAATGACTACCTTCCACTGAGCACTTCCTACATGCCAGGTACTGTACTAAGTACTTGACCACACACTTTCGCATATTAACCACCTCCTCGTACACACTGATCCTTCTCAGCACTATTCTTCCTATTTGATAGATATGAAAACCGAGGCACAGCTACAGTCATAGGGCTGGTCAATGGCAGAATGAAGATTTGCATTCATGCTTACTCAGGATCTTACTCTAAATCCTGTGTTCCAAAAGCATTTCAAAAAGCGAGGCAAACTATGAGAAGTTACTTGGTATGGAAAGGGATGAGAAGTGAGGGTACCTAAGGGAAAGAAGAGAACTCGAATGCACTCTTGTCAGACAGGGGGGGGGGGGGGACACTGCATGCATCATCTCCTTCAGCCACCAGACCTGTCCTGGTTAGTTTTTTGTCAACATGGCATCTGAGAGGAGACCCTTGACTGAGAATAATAAAACATCACCGTGTTTTATTACAGCAATAGAGAGCAAACTAAGACCCAATCATTAAAGTCATTGTTATTTATGCCCTTTTTATATGGAAAACATGCTCAAGGGTACACTACCAATAAGTAGTCAACCAGGATTTGAATCCATTCCGTCTTACTCCAAAGAATATATTATTTTGCCAGGCGACAGTGGTGCACGCCTTTAATCTCAGCACTCAGGAGGCAGAGCCAGGCGCATCTCTGTGAGTTCGAGGCTAGCCTGGTCTACAGAGCAAGATCCAGGAGAGGCACCAAAACTGCACAGAGAAACCCTGTCTTGAAAAAAAAAAGAATATATTATTTCTACTATAATCAAGAAACCTGGGACTTGTCAACAACTGGTGGGCCAGTGAGATGAACTCAGGTCAGTAGGTAAAGGCACTTGCTGAATGAGTTAAGTCCCCAGAACTCATGTAAAGGTAGGAAGAAAGAATGGACTCCACGAAGTTGTCCTCTGACCACCACATGTGCTGTGGCATGCACACCCATGTACACCACATCATCTTCATCATCATCATCATCATCATGATTTTTAAAGGGTAGGGAACAAGTGTCAGGCTAGGGAAATGTCTCAGCTTACCACACAAGCATAAAGATAGGAGTTCAGATCCCTGAAACCACATAAAAGCTGGGTGAGCGTGATGGCCAGAGCAGGAGGTGGAAACTGGGATTCCCAAGAGAAAGCTGGCTAGACAGACTAGCCAAAATGGGCAAGTTCAAGGGTCTACCTCAATAGACAAGGTGGTGTGTGATCAAGGAAGACCCTGACATCAACCTCCAGCTCCCACACACGTACTGACACACATCCATCCACCCACACACATACAAACACATTTTTAAAGGGAGAAATGGCGAGATGAGCAACAAAAAGCGTCAGGAGATTCAGGAAGACTCGGGACAGATCAGGATGCGGCAAGGAATTCGGAGGAGAGAGACTTTCAGGTCAGCAGTAGCCTGAGGAACCAGAAGACCGTTTGATGTAGTAATAACAGCTCAAGCTGGTGACCTTTTGGGGACAGACCCTGTAGCGCGGCAAGGCCGAAGTCAGGTGGCGGCAAACTCAGAGGAGCCCAGAAGGTGAGAAAATAAAATGAAGAAGAAGGGAGAGAGGGGGTCCTAGCTGGAGGGAAAAACAGGACGGAGCACCAGTGGCTTTTAGGATGAGACTGCGGCTGGGGGAAGAGGTCAGTGACATAGACATGATCAGAGGAAGGGGCTACTTGATGCAGACAGGCTGGGAGGAAGGAAAGGACTACTTCCCCCCATTCAGAGTGCGGGGCTATGGGGAAGAGCAGGGGTGGGAAGAGGAATTTCGACAGTTTAGTCCCAGTCCCCAAGCCATTCATTCCTGGGAGGCGGACTGACTAAGAGTGAAGGGAGGGAGATTTGGAACAGACCCTGTGGGACCACTGAAGACGCTGCGGCACCAAGGGCTCGGCGGGCGGGCGCTGGAGAGCATGATGCTGCATGTGAGTCGCCTGGCAAGGTGGAGCGATTTACTCTAGTGCGGCTCAGCAGGCCTGGACCATCCGTGGAGGAACCAAATAAAGGCTCGGGAGAGCTGGAGGTAGTCAGGGACTCCAGTACCACCCCGGGGAAAAGGGAGGGAGGGCTGAAGTCACTGGTCTGAATCAAGGCCAGGGAGAAAAGATGAAACCAGTGGATAAGATGAAGAGGATGAGGCTAGGAGGTGGTGGTGTACGCCTTTAATCCCAGCACTCGGGAGGCAGAGCCAGGCGGATCTCTGTGAGTTCGAGGCCAACCTGGTCTACGGAGTAAGTTCCAGGACAGGCACCAAAACTACACAGAGAAATCCTGTCTCAAAACCCTCACCTCCCCCCTTCCAAGAAAGATGAGAGGATGGAAAACACCGGGAAAGGAGAGGTCGATGGAACAAAAATATTAAGTTTAATTAAATTAATAGTGGAAACCGGGTTTGGAGTACAGTGTCGGGGCTCAAGACAGCAGGTATAGAGCCAGATGTGGGAGTACACACCTGTAATCACAGCACTCAGAAGGCTGAGGCACGAGGACTAGCCTGGGCTACACAGTGAACTTGAGTGGACAGCCTGGGGGAGGGAACGAGACCCTCTCCCTCTAAAAAAGAAAACGGTTTTTTTAAAGGTGTGGGCGACATGGTTCCAGATGTGTCTTGATGAAGTGGCCCAGAGGTGTTCATCACAGCAGAAGGGGCAGTGTGGGAACTGGGAAGCTAGTTTCTTCATCACATCATGATGATGGATCCGGAAGTCCTCCCAGGAAGGTATTAGGATGCTGCGGCTATTTTGTATTATGCCCAGACTCACATAGTTTTTAAAAACTGATAAGCGAGTCTTAGGTTAAATCAACTATTTTTTAAAAATTAATAGCTGGCATTTGGGACATCTACCATCACTCCCGATGGCATAAGTCAGCCCAGTGGAATCTAACAAGTGTTCAGACCTTCACAGCAGCATGGGGCAGTTCTTACCCGAGGTGAAGGGTTAGAGTGCTCTTCTCCAGGTCTCAGCTTCACATTTTTCTGTCTAACCCAGAGAAGGGGGCTGTGTTCAACCTCTAAACTGGGGGTCTGGTCTTCCTGTGGCCTGGGGCTATCTGCACTTCTCACTTAAAAGGCAGAAGAGACCATGTTCCTTTGCTACCAAAGCCTGCTGCTGCTCTGAAAAGCCTGATTGAGAGGACAGAGTCATTCTTGTGAGGAGCAGCGCCCCACCCACTTCCTGCTGCATGCTTACCTTAGAAGGAAGGGGCTGTGGTGTGAGCCCAGCCCTGCCTGGCTCAGCTGCCTGGCTTTCACAAGAACAGATCAGGGCATCTCCCTCCACAGCAGATGAAACACTAAGTAATTTCTGCAAGAGTCTGTCACTCTCTGCAAGTTCCACCCGTTGTTTTATTTTCATCTCCCCCCCCCCTTTTTTTGTATATTGGTATTCTTTACATTGTAATTTAAATAAAGCTAGATTTTTGTTTTGCATTGCTATGTGTTAAACTCTGGGTCTCAACATATACAAGTACTCTACCCCTGAGCTATATCCTTAGTTCCCCAAAGACAAATGTTTTAAAAAGAACTGTATTATCTTTATCTACTTATTTGTGTGTGATTGAGTGTGTATCTAGGGAGGTTAGGGTGTGTGTAAACATATCATAACATGCATGTGGAGGTCAGAGGACAACTTGGAGGAATCTCTCCTTCTATCATGTGGCTCCTAAGGATCAAACTTGGGTCATTAGACTGGGTGGTAGGTCATCTCATAGGCGCAGAGTTTTAGGTAATTAAGCTTAGTTTTTTATGTGTAGGGGTGTTTTGCCTGCATGTGTATCTGTATATCACGTGTGTGTCTGGTGCCTGTAGAGGCCAGAAGAAGGTACTGGATACCCTGGAACTGGAGCTACAGATGGTTGTGAACCACTACGTGGGTACTGGGAATCAAACCTGGGTTCTCTAGAAGAGCAGCCAGTGCTCTTAACTAATGAGTCATCTCTCCAGCCCCAGATTTTTTTTTTTTAATACATCTTCTTTGGTTAGGACTGGGGTGAGAGGTTCAGATCCTAAATCACTCACGTTCTTTTTCCTCCCTGCGAAACTTCCCTTCTGATTTCCCTGCTTCTCCCTTGCACCTTACTCCTAATAGAACTAAAAAAAGATTCACTTCAATTGTGTGTGTGTGCAAGAGAGAGAGAGACAGCTAGACAGAGACAGAGACACAGAGAGACAGAGAGAGAGAGACAGAGAGACAGACAGAAAGACAGATAGACAGACAGACAAAGTGCCCCAGAGTCCAAAAGAGGGTGTCAGATCTCCCAGAGCTGGGGTATGGTGGCGTGTGCTTGTGACCCCAGAGGTGTTAAGATGAGATGGAGACAGGCGGCCCCTGGAAGCTCCCTGGCCACCCAGTCTAGACTACTGGTAAAGTCCCAGGCCAATAAGGGAACTTATTTTAAACAAAAGACGGAAGGTACCAGAGGAACGACCGCACACACATGTGTACACTATGCACACAAGCACCCACACAAACCACACTTAGATGTTGTGATAAACCAGGCTGCCCATTTACTCGTCAGAAACTGTCTGTAAAAGAAGAAATAAAGACACCGTGGAAAAGGGGGCAGAGAGCTGGGGAGCCTTGCTGCCAGAGTTGAGTTTTTGCTTTTTACTAAGTCTAAATTGCTGCCGTGGCCCTGCCTTTTCTGTGGTTTAATTTTTCAGATTTTCCTAGGATTCCATGAGTCAGTAAACTCCACTTCCTATTTCTTCTTGTTCAAGCTGGGCAGCCAGATTTTCACAAAGAAAAAGGAGTCAGACAGTTGGTATATACGCTGTCCATGACGGTACAGACGCTGACTTTGTCGTGAGTTTCACCTTTAACTTGTTCTGGGGAAGCGATAAAGATGTCAGTGTCCTGGGCTGGAGAGATGGCTCACAGCGTAAGGGCACTTGCTGCTCTTGCAGAGGACCCTGGCTTCTAGCACCTATATGTCGGCTCACAACCAGCTGTAACTCCAGTTCCAGGAGATTTGATGCCATTTCTGGTCTCCACAAGCACCAGGCACTTATAAGTACACCAGCATATACATATGCAGACAGAACATTCATACACATAAAAAGAAATATTTTTAAAAGACGTCAGTGTCACGGATAATTCTAGAAAGACAGAGATTTTATGATAGCTGAGTCAGGCCTCAGAGGAAGGAGAAACAGAAGCAGCAGTGGTCTAGCTGTTTAAGCAGGCTTTCAATCTGACAAGGCTCACCGGTGCCTGTTTCCGTCAGCTCCCTCCAAGTCCACTCCATGGACCTTACAATCTGGGTTCAAACTCTCAGTGTAGACAGTCCTATCCACACCCTTCATCTGGGCAGGGACCCTTGGCCTTGAAAGCCTCCTTGCTGCCAGATGTAACTTGCCTTCTGTTTTTCTTTAGGATCTGCCCTTCCCTCCAAACAACTTCATAGCCTTGGCCTCTGCTCCCCGCCCCTCAGCGAAGGAGATCAAAGCCTGTTTCTGCAGAGGATTTGTTTGGCTAGAGCTGCAAAAGCAGGTTGTAATTTCCACCAGGGAACTCGTCTACGTGGTTTGGCTCTGTGGCCCCCTGCTGGCCAACCGGGAGAGCAGAAAGTGCAGAGACCGTGCAGAAGGAGGCCAAGGGGCCAAGGAAATTAGTTTAACAGTGAGACCGGAGGATTCCTGTTTAGAACGCAGCCTCTCCAGCAGCAGCAGGTGAAAAGGCAGGCTTAGAGAGTTCCTCAGACACAAAAGCCCAGGTTAAGTTATGACAGAGCTAAATTCTACCAGCAGGGGAAAAAAACCCCACAATATTGTATTTCTTTTCTATTAATTCTTTTTGTTTTGTTTTGTTTTCAAGACAGGGATTCTCTATACAGCTCTGGCTATTCTAGAACTCTGTCTGTAGATCAGGCTGGCCTCAAACTCAAGAGATCAGCCAGCCTCTGCCTCCCGAGTGCTGGGATTAAAGGTGTGTGCCACCACTGCCTGGCTCCTTTTCTTTCTTTCTTTCTTTCTTTCTTTCTTTCTTTCTTTCTTTCCTTTTTTTCTTTTTCTTTTTCTTTTTTTTTGGTTTTTCGAGACAGGGTTTCTCTGTGTAGCTTTGGTGCCTTTCCTGGAACTCACTATGTAGCCCAGGCTGGCCTCGAACTCACAGAGATCCACCTGCTTCTGCCTCCCGAGTGCTGGGATTAAAGGCGTGAGCACCACTGCCTGACACCAGGCTCTTTTTTATTAGTTCTTTTGGTCCTTTACTCCAGTGTTCTTTGTTCATTGTACTTGGTGGTCAGTTGGGTCAAAATAAAAGTATCATTAAAATTTCTTCTTCCTCACATGGACAGGGCCATTTATATCAAATGTTCAGCTTTATGGCCAAAGGATCATATAGAAAAAGAAGAAGAGCTAAGGTTTTTCAGAATGATACCATTTCATAAACTTATAAAATTTCCAATAATTTTAAGCTCTCTAAACAATCTGTTCCTTCATGAATACACGTTACAAGGTAAGTGCTCGATAAACGCATGAGAATAAATCAATGCATCTATAGTCAATCTATAATCTCATCAATCAGTCTATAGTCTATGGTGTCTCTTAGTTTAAAAGCAGATCATCTGGCCTACCCTCAGAGCTTCTGATACAGGATTCACCCCCTTACCCATTGTGGCCAATGAAGGTTATGCGATGACCACTTCAATGGCAGTTAGCTTAGGAACTAATACAGAAATGCGTTCAGAAAAGCAGGGGTTTGAGCCTTTGGTCCTCACAGCCCAGACAAAGCCCATCAAGGCAGATGAAGTATTATGCACACTTAAACTCTCTAAACTGCCTGGGGGAGTGGCACCTGGCAAACCGTGCCCTATCAGGGCCGCACACGCCTGGTCTGCCCATCACTCAGCGCCGGGAACGCAAGGCTGCCTGGTAGCTTTCAGCCAGGGAGCATCTGTTGGGCTGGCATTGGCGCCAGTGGGAACAAAGCCAGGGAGGCTGGGTGGGGAGTGAGGAAGTCAGTCTAGATAGAAAAAAGTCAGGCTGAGAGGCGGAGTCCTTCGTTACATTAAATACTTAATGGGCGTTTAATTTCTACAGCAAAGCACTGAGGAATTCATTGCCGGAACGTCTGAGAGCCTCTTTTTGAGCCAATGCTGCAACGCTACTTCATGGAAAGCACGAGGCACTAAAAGAGGATGCTCCAGCAGCTCTCCTGCCTGACTATCCTCTTCCTTCCTCAGTATCCATCCCCTTCACAGGATGAGGCCAGACAGAGGCTCACACTCTGTTCTCAGGGAATGTCGAGCAGATAAATTCCCTGCCCCTACCCTTCCCTTTAAAAACAAAACATTTATTTATATATTTATCTATATATGACTGGGGGGGCGGTGCACGCCTGCCATGGCGTGTGTGTAGAGAATGACTTGCAGGACTCAGTTCTCCTCTTCCACCATGGAGGTCCTGGATACTGAACTCAGGTCACAGGCTTGGTGGCCAATGCCTACTCACCATCTCACCACCCTCGTCCTCCCAGCCTTTTTTTCCCAGACAAGGACTCATTATGTTGCCCATGGTGACTAAATAAATATGCAACATGTGGACCAAGCAACCCTCCTGCCTCAACCTGCTGAGTAGCTGGGACTCCGACGATGTGCTACTTCCCCCAGCCAAGCCTATGAACCTTGAGGTGGCTTTTTTTTTTTTTCCTTCCAGAGCTGATGACCGAACCCAGGGCCTTGGCGCTTGGTAGGCAAGCACTCTACCATTGAGCTAAACCCCCAACCCCGAGGTGGCTTTTTAATATGTTCCTTTCCTACTTGGAGAAAACTGGGTAGGGGAAAAAAAATCTGCCTGTCCACATGGTCAGACAACCGGCTTCCAGCTGACCAATGTGTTCATAAGTCATTCCCTTAACTTCCAACCTCCTAGCCGTTCACATCAAAGCTAGGCAGAAGTTCACTCTTTTCCACAAGCAGGATGTCTGTATCACCACAAAGTTCCCAAGCATGAGGCTTTCTTTATCTTCATTGGCCTGTGAACTCCATTAGGGAGCAGACTCTGTTATTCGGCTTCTATTTCGAGAGCCTGGCAGAGTGCCTGGTAAACACAGTAATTCAGTGAGCGTTTGGTGAGTGATGGCCTGCACACGTATACCAGCTAGGCAGTGGGGCAGGGGCGGGGGGATCTGACCTCAGTGAACACAAACGTGGATAAATATTTGCTTCCTTTCATGGCTTTATTAGTTAGAAAGTGTTTCTATAATCTCCCATAAACATTACTCTTTTGTGGTGTTTATGACATATTAAGCGTCCTGCTGGAGCTCTCCCAGTAGATTTTGTCTCTCCCTATATAATTTTCAATAGCTCTATGTACTCCCCTCATCCAATGAATGAATAAACAAATGTTATTGGTCAAACCATACCATAATCATAGGTCTATTAAAGTCTCCCAACACAAACACCAAAGTTTTTAAAAAGGAGGTTATCCCCCAGGAAAAACACTGGCAGAAATTCATATTGCCAAAGACAATGTTAATTTAACAACCAATACCAAGTAGCTTGAAATAGGTGTTGAGGGACTGTGGAAATGGAGACAGGATGATCGGGAATTCAGTGTCATCCTTTGCTACATATGGAGTTCAGGGCCAGCCTGGGTTACATGAGAGCCCGTGTCAGAAACAACAGGCCCAGGAGATGGGTCAGTCAGTGAAGTGTTTGCCATGCAAGCAGGAAGACCCAGTGCCCAGCACCTATGTAAAATGCCAGGCACAGCAGCACCCAGCTGCAATCCTAGCACTGGGCAGAGACAGGCGGATCTCCAGAGCTCGCTGGCCAGGCGGGCTAGTGGAATCAGTGAGCTCCAGGTTCCGTGAGAGACCCTGTCTCAAAAAGTGAGGGGAGAGGGGATGGAGAGATGGCTCAGTTGTTAAGAACACTGGCTGCTCTTCCAAAGGACCCGGGTTCAATTCCCAGCTCCCACATGTCATCTCACAACTGTCTATAACTCCTGTTCCAGGGGACCTGACACCTTCACAGACATTCATGCAGGCAAAACACCAATGTACATAAAATATATATATATATAAACAAATTATTTTTTAAAAAGTAAGGGGGGAACAACTGAAGAAGACACTTGACATCAATTTCGAGGCTGCACACACACCATATCACACACACACATACACATACCACACATACACATCATAACACACACACACATCTCACACACACACACACACACATCACACACACATACACACCACATCTCAAACACACACATCTCTCTCATACACACATACATACACATACCACATACACATTAACACCACATCTCACACACACATACACCCCATCTCACACACACACATACACCACACACACACACATCTCACACACAAACACACCACACACACGTACCACACACACACATCACACACACATCTCATGCACACACACATACACCACACACATTACACACCACATTACACACCACACCATACACACACACACACACACACACACACACACACACACACAAACAGCTTTGAAACAAAAGCAGAATAGGGAAGTAGAGAATTACAGAAAACCCACAATGCCAAGGTGGGTACCAATGACAGTAGCCAAAATCTATGGATAATTCACAGTCAAAATTAACCATGTCAACACAAGAGATTGCTGTAGCATCTCTGACATGAATCAGTTCTGTGACTTCTTTGCCAGGCGTGCTGAGGCCAGGACTCTAGGTGGGCAATGTGATTGAAAAGATTCTGTCACACGCAGTTCTATTTAGTGACATATGGATTGAGGAAAGACCAACAATACATAGAGGGAAGCCTTGATTCAAAGGGCAGGGTTTCTCTCTGCTGCTGGATCTCTTTATAATTAACCAATTAAGGCCATAGCCCTGTCTCCTGTGGGAGTTTTCTCTGCCATGGAGAATGAGGTTGCAGCCCTAACCACACAGACCTATAATAAACCATCTGGGTGAAGAAGGATAGCTTCAGATATACTTAGTTATTCCCAAGAGGTAGTTGAATGCATGTGTGGCATTCTTAGCCTCAGTAGAAAGAATTTCTCAGAGGAATTAAGCGTATTCTGACACCGTCTTTTAAGTCTCCAGTTACAGTCTTATCATATGATTCTAGCAAAAGAGACTGAATATTACCGGGCCTATTAAGCAACCTGGAGCCTGGACTAGATCAAACAAGGCCCCCACCAACCGTACCAATTACTTCCCTCAGACTGTTGTTCAGCAGCATGATTATGTGCAAGTGTATGGCAGGGTGGGATGGAGAAAATGAATTATGTATGGGAAAATTTATGTTAACTAGGGAATCATTCAAATGTAACATTGGTATTTATATTACTTAGAGGTATAAAATCAAAGTGCTATTTTGGTTTGCAGAGTTCAGATCTACTAAGGATTCTACTACTAAGGAGTACATGGGTCTGCAGAGAGAGCCGTTTATGGGGTGGGTGGACAATTCAAACACCACAGTGGGCAAAGACACATTACTGAATTGCTCTAAACAGAAGAATTAATTGCAAGGTTGTCTGGCTGTTGTTTTTAGGAATATTCCACTACCACCATAGGAAAAAGAGTATTTTCCACGCCCCTTTCCCCTTGTTCTGGAAGAACTGGATGTCAGGTAATATACGTGTACAGAGGCATGGATATGATGGCCAGGCCGCTCCGTTTTCACGTGGGTCTTCCGATAAAGATTTAGAAATGAAAAACCGGCCGAAAGCAAAGACTAGGACTTGGCTTGGTGCCAGCTGCCTTCTAATCAGAAGGTGGGTCCTGACACCAGAGAGCCGGGTTAGAACAGAAAAGGGGGAGGGCCGTGAGAGGACCAAGGGGCTGGTGCCACAATGAATGGGTCGGATTTACACAGCTAAGGACCAGAGAAGGCCCAGGGGTGCAGAGAGAGAACGGATGAATGTGACTACTGGAGGCACTTAAAGAGGTGTGCTTCCTGACTGCCTGTGTTTCACCTCTGGGTCTGTAGCTCTTTGTTACCGATTCCCTTACATGTCTTCATTCAGGAGTGATGTGAAGGCGAGGAGGCCCGCCCGTGCAGGCAGGATACAAGCTCTGCCCTTTAACGAAGGCGGCGACACCCCTCAGCCAAAGGAAAATTCCAGCACAGTTGGCCACACTGGCCGAACATTTCCGTTTCTCTCTGTGTGTGTCAGGAACAAGGCTGGGGCACAGGGGCCAGAGCTGGGGGAGGCTCCAAGGCAGGTCAGAATGTGGGGCTTCTTAATTAGAAACAGGGATCAAGGAGGCAGCCTGTCGTGCAGCGGGAGGGAAAAAAAAAAAAATCCGACATGGAAATTCGTGAGAATGGTTGGTTGCCTCTGGGGGAAAGGTAGGGGGGGGGGGCTGAGAATGGAACAAAAGGCTCTCCCATCTTGCCTGCAATGTTAATATTTAAGAAGAAAATCGGGTTGGGGTGTAGCTCAGTGGTACAGCCCCAAGCATATACAAGGCCCGAGGTTCAGTCACCACTGGGGGGCGGGGGTGTGTTTTCCTATGCTACCTGACTAAAAACTGATTTTAAACACACAAGGGCTGTCTTGAAGGGTGGAAGAGCAAGCAGGGCAGTGGTAGGGCACTCAAAAGAACAGCATGCCCAAGCCCACTCCCCCAACCAGGAGAAATCTTAAATTTAAGAAATCCATGGAGAAGGGAGAGGTGGACAGAGGGGAAGGTGGGCACGAAGCCATGCCCAACAGCCTGTGCCTTCGTGGCTGCCAGGCTAGAGCAACCAAAAGGATGGGTGAGGAGCAGGGAGGGGCAAATGGCAAAGGTCTCAGACAAGACCCCAGAACCACCTGGGCCACAAAAGAAGCAAATGGAAGAGGTAGCAGAATTCTGAGAGGAACTTTCGAGGAGAAAACAAGCCTGAGTCAACCCTAGCCCACCTTTTCCTGTCAGATTGAGGCTCCCCACAGTAGTTCTCATAGGAGGGAGCCCCTGTTGGCTCCTAAAACTGGGCCTGTGACCCAGGTTGCTCCTCTCGGTCAACCTTGTCCTCGGTAGTGGAGGACCTAACTTGCAGGACTCAGGCAAATCACACTGGAAGGGGCCCCTCGTGTGGACCACCCGCAGTCTCCTGCCCTCTCAAACTTTCTTCCAATGCCACACCACCACACCCCTCCCGTGACTCATCCGGTTAGCTCCTGAAATAGAAAAGAGCTCCGCTGCCTCCTGTTCAGGGCTTCCCTCAAGGATGTCCCTGGAGAATCCCTGAGAGGCGTGGGGACCACCTTCCCTGCAAGGAGATGCCTTCTGAGTGCGTGGTCCTTACTGTCCTCCGCGCTCAGGAAGGTAATCGTCCAGCTTAGAGAGAGGCCCACCGCCCTTCCGATGTCCTCAGGTTCGTGCATCTGTCTGCACCGCACCCACCACCTTGGTTCTGCCACCCAGGCTCTTCAACCCTAACGTATGATGTGCTCTGGGCTCCCCCAGAGGATGCCCCCTCCCCATCCCCTTCCGGAGATTAGGCGGGAGGCGCGGGGTGACGGGGAGCTGGGGGTGGGAGGAGCAGGGCAGTTACCTCATTGAAGCCCTCCTGCAGGACGTCCAGTAAGTTCCCGCGGGTCAGGCAGGCTAGCATTGTTCCTGCCGTGGGGCTCCCCGGGTGGGGTCCGCCGCCACCTCCTCCTCTCTCTGCACACAAAGGCGATCGGCTCAGCTCCCTGGGATCGCTCCCGAGTCCCGCATGCCACTTACTGGAAACCTAGACCCGAGCCAAACTAGCGGCTTGCACTGGGCATGCTCGCGCGCGGGGCCGCAGCCGGAGGGGCCCGGCGCCGTGCTGGTTCCTATAGAAACAGCAGGGCGCGCACCGCAGGCACGGAGAGGCAAGAGGCGCCGGCGGCCAGCCCCGGGCTGCCCGTGAGTGCGGGGAAGCCGAGGGCGCGCGCACACGCTCCGGACCGGTGCGCGCGCGCAGCGAGCATTCACACACGCGTGCACACACACGCGCACACACACACACACACACACACACACCCCCGAGCTGACACAAGTGGGCTTGCCAGCGTGAGCATATGCTTACAATCACTACACTGCAGGTTTGGAGGCGGGCATTCCCGCGCACGCACGTGAACACACACACACACACACACACACACACACACGTATTCACTGCTCTCTTAAGGCTGCAAGCACCTCACCACAAGGTGGGTGGGAAAAGGAGTGAGTCACAGGATTCCCCCAGCCCATTCTTCAGACTAACAGCAACCTTTTTCCACGAGGGGCTGGAGAGTGAGGCAGCCAGAGAAGAGGAAGTAGAAGGACAAGAAACAAAACAAAAAGGAGTCAGAGGAGAGAAGCTGTGGGGTGGGGTGGGGGGTCTTTAAATATTAGGGTATAAGTAAGTGGACAGTGCTAAACAGATCATAGCATCACAACAGAAACATCAAAGATAATTTATGCCGGGCGGTGGTGGCGCACGCCTTTAATCCCAGCACTTGGGAGGCAGAGCTAGGCGGATCTCTGTGAGTTCAAGGCCAGCCTGGGCTCCAAAGCGAGTTCCAGGAAAGGAGCAAAGCTACACAGAGAAGCCCTGTCTCGAAAAACCAGAGAAAGAGAGATAGAGAGAGAGAATTCAAGGGTGACCAAGGCTTTACCACACACGTCTCTTCTCTCTTCAGAATAACTGCTGTAAGGGGGAAGGTGGACAACATGGCTCAGGGCAGAGAGGCTCTTACAGAAGCTTGACACCTGAGTTCAATCCAGGAACCATGTTCAAGGTGGAAATGGAGAACTCCTCTCTGGTACAGGCTCCCATATACACATATCATGCTCTCCCACACACTAATTAATTCATTTTAAAGATAAAATAGCTGCTAAGAGCCAGCATGGTGGTATACACCTGTGATTCTTTTACTGGGAGCTGAAAGCAGGAGGCTCAGGAGTCATCCTTGGCTACATAGTCACTTTCTGGTCAGCCTAAGCTACATGCAGTCCTTTCAATAGCAAACAAATATATATATACAAGTCAGATCTGGCACTCTAGAGGCAGAGGCAGGTATATCTCTTTTGAGTCCAAGGCCAGCCTGGTCTACATAGCAAGTTTCTGGCCAGCCACAGATACATAGTGAGATTCTTTTCTCAAAAAAAAAAAAAAAAAAAAAAAAAAAAAAAAGGCAGCCGGGCGGTGGTGGTGCACGCCTTTAATCCCAGCACTTGGCAGGCAGATCCAGGCAGATCTCTGTAAGTTCAAGGCCAGCCTGGTCTACAGAGCGAGGATCCAGGACAGGCACCAAAACTACACAGAAAAACCCTGTCTCGAAAAACAAACAAAACAAAACAAACAAATCATATTTTAATGAGTTTTTATAAGTGCTTTTAATTTAAACAAAGCACCAAAAATGCCCTGGTACATTGACAGGTAAAAGCTTCCTTAAGTATAACAGGACTTCTCCCTTCTGTGACCTGGCTGAGGTCACCACTTTGATTGTTTATTTTTAAGAACACTAGTCATTTGCATGTTCAGAGTAAACTGATCTTTGAAAAGAGAGAGGGAGGGAGGGAGGGAGGGAGGGAGGAAGGAAGTCAAAAGAGTGTCCACATTACACTCCATCTTGTGATTCTTTACAGAAGGGGAGAATTTACAGAGTGTTAAGACCCAGAGAAGTCAGAGCCTTGTCCAAGGACACAGCTGGTCAGGGACACGAAACTCAATAATCAAGGAATTACAAACCACTTTCTAGCCATCCTGGATGCCCCTCTCAAACCCCATTAGGACTTCAGGAAGAAAAGCCACTGTGAGCCGACTGAGTCTTAGTTAACCTAATAAATAACCTCCTCCTCTAGTCACTAGAGGAAAGGAGGAGCCTTACTGGGGCAGCCTGACTGGATATGCAAAGCTGCGGGGGGGGGGGGGGGGGGGGGGGGGGGGGGAACGGGACAAAGTCTCCTGGAAACATTGTGTGCCTCTGAGCACAGCAAGCAGAGCGTCAACCCTGCATTGAACCAGTTGCTTTGCCGGTTAAATCCGGTGGGTTCCACTCTGGCTGAAGCTGGAGCAAAGCTGACCCTGAGCAGCCAAGAACTCTCTCTCCTTCACCATTTAGCTGGGAGTGTCACTGCCAAGACAAGGAACGGTGATCCCTTCACTTCATGGCAAAGTACTACCAGGAAACTCATGAACCTATGCTTACGGCAGTGGAGTCCTTTATAAACAGAGGCATGGAACTTCCAGTTGCATAGAACTGCATGCAGCACATCTACACACCTAATGATGCAAACCAAAACATTTAGTTGATGAGTCAGTCGGGCATCAGACAGAGGCCTGCAGATGGTCATCTGTGCCAAGAGATCACTGTTTCTCAAAAACAAAAACAAAAACAAAAACAACAGGCTTTGATGAGAGCAATACCTGTGAGCTCAATGCTTTGGAAGGAAGACTTAGTAAGCCACTGATTTATCATTTTAGTCTTTTGAGGCAGGGCTTCAGGTACCCCTGGCTGGTCTCCTACTTCCTAATTAGTCAAAGATGTCCTTGAATTCCTAATTCTACTGTTTCTGCCTCCCAACGCTGGGATGACATGCTACCACACCTAGCTATAACTGAATTTTTTTTAAATGTGTATCTGTGTGTCTGTGTGAGAATACGCCATGTGTGTGAAGGTCTCTGTGGAGACCAGACACCAGAAGAGGGTGGTGAGTGCCCTGGAGCTATAACTAGAGGATGTTGTGAGCCACCCAACGTGGGTGCTGGGAACCAAACTCAGGTACTCTGGAAGAACAGTGAGCGTTCTTAACCACTGCGCCCTCTCTCCAGTCCCCATACTAGATTTTAAATGTCCAAAATAATGATTTTATTGGCCCAACTATTAATTTCACATAAGAAAGAACCCACACCAAGTGAGGTGCTTACAGTCTCTCAAAAAATCAATACAGGGACTGAGATCGAAACAAAGACCTCTGAGGTCTGGGCTTGTGCCCTGTGCAATAGTCCTTCATGGCATGCTGTAGAAACTAAGATAAAATCATGGTGACTTATTTTAAGGCATATGGCAAAAACTTGTACAGTTCCCAAAAACCTAGAGAAGTAGTGTCTATTAGAACTTTCAAAGATGGAAATATTCTATATTGTATGTGTGGCTCAAAATAGCAGCTACTAGCCACATGTGGCTATTGAATGCTGGAAATATAGCTAAGGCAATTAGGCAACTAGAATTTTGATGATATTTAATTTTAATTCATTTAAATATAGATGACACAACTTCAAAATATTCTGTTCCACTGTCCTACAGACAATTGAGATGTCTCCTCAAACTAGATTAGATCACATACAGCATGTCTCTCATGATTGGAAAAAGCACAAAATTCCTGTTGGGCCGTACAACCTCAAATTGCTCAGAAGATGTGTTTATCATGCCTGGTAAAGAACTGTGTTTAGCTCTAAGGAACATAAATATATTCTATTCTAAGCCGGGCGGTGGTGGCGCACGCCTTTAATCCCAGCACTCGGGAGGCAGAGCCAGGCGGATCTCTGTGAGTTCGAGGCCAGCCTGGGCTACCAAGTGAGTCCCAGGAAAGGCGCAAAGCTACACAGAGAAACCCTGTCTCGAAAAACCAAAAAAAAAAAAAAAAAAAAAAAATAAATAAATAAATAAATAAATAAATAAATAAATAAATAAATAAATATATTCTATTCTGGTTTTCCTCCCCCAGGCTGTTGTGATATCAACAGAAGAGCTGGGACAGGAAGTGGGTTAGGAGGAGTGACTGGGGCAATAATCAATACAATGTGATGCCTGTAGATGGGAAAACCCGCAAAGCGCTCTGGGAGCTGCGACCCCTCCCACCGCTGCAGGCCCAGGAGAAGGCAAGGACTGCCTCAAACTGCTCTCCACAGATTCCTGCGTCTGCTGGATTCTGCTTCTGTTTGACCTCCTCGGCCCTGCATTATCCCAACGACAATGGCAGGCACTTCCTCTCCAAACTAAAAGCCACTCAAATATTTAGTGGAATAGCAAAATTGATTTAGTGTTGCTATGATCAAAGTCCTAGCTGAAGCATTAATAGGTATACATTTGATGGTCACAATTACAATGAATAGTTTGCTATTTACATATGAGGGGAGATTGGAAAAGAGTTTGCTCCTGACCTAAATATTGAGTGGTGAAGCCAAAGTCTGGGTCCTGAAGCTTTATAGAGCACTAGGAATTGAGCCTATGGCTACACATGCCTGGCATGGAGCCACAGCTCAGTACATCTATATGATGCTTGCAACATAGACGGTACTAAACTAATGTTCTTAGACGAATGAATGAACCAGTGAAAGAAACATTAGCAAATATGTTCAAACCATCTATTAATAAATATAATAACATGTTTCCATAATTAAGACTCTCAGCCTTAAACAAAGCTGTCATTTGGTGAAAACACTGCATGTGACTCCTCTCTGAGTAAAACTAAAATGCATGAGATTCACACCTATGAAAAACTTAACACATCCACTACAGGCTGTCATTCATGATGCAAAGAAGCAGAAAGGCAGTTTAAATAAACCATTAATTAAAACTATCAATGAAATAATCAATGACCCTTTGAAATAATTCCCTAGTCTCCCTTTTGTTTTCTCCTATCAGTTGGGTTCCTTTCTTTTTCCCTCTGAGACAGGGTTTCTCTATATAGCTTTGCGTCTTTCCTGGATCTTGCTCAGTAGACCAGGTTGGCCTCAAACTCACAGAGATCCGTCTGTCTCTGCCTTCTGAGTGCTAGGATTAAAGGCGTGCACCACCACTGCCCGGCTCAGTTGGGTTCTTTAAGGGCCACATGCTCACTTCTTTTATGTTTGCATTCAGAGACAGCAGCCAGACACACACAGAAAGGCCTGTACCCAGCGGCCAAAATGGCAAACATGTCCTGGCTTCTAAACTGTGTGTGTATGTATGTACGTGCATATGTATGTATGTATTACAGGGCTGGGGGTTGCGGCCAGGGCCTCGTGCATGCTGCGTAAGCACTCTCTCACTGTATACCACATGCCTAAACTGCTCTTTTGTCTCTAGATTCTTCCACTTGCCAGTCTATATTTATCATAATCATTCTCAGACAATAGATTCAAAATCTTACTACCCGGTGCCCATTGTCTTTACACACTCCCTTTCTGTACCACGGCAAATAGACATTCTTTGTGTCTGGCTCTGAAGGCCTCCCCTGGATCACTTCTATCCAGGCTGGAAAGCTCCTAGATGTCTCAGCTCATTTTCCCACTGCCTCCCTGCTTCAAGTGCCCCACCCCTCCCCCTCCTCCCCTGCTGTCCACATGACCAGCATGCCCCCTTCAGGCTCTGCTTTCTCCAGGAAACTTCTCTGGCCACACTTTTGTTTGGGAGTTTTGTTTTGTTTTGTTTTCTTTCTCTTCCTTTTATTCTTTTAAATGTTGAGAATTAGCCAGGGTTTTATGCATGCTAACTGAGGCCCTCTTCTAACCACTCTTGATTTTAATCTGTTTTCCTCATCTCCAGATACCCATGGCTCATTCCTGCTTCTCCTTCAGATCCCTGCCCTAATGTTCTTTTAGACCTTGGTCCTTCACTCACTATTCTATTTTAAACGACAATACTCCCTCATACTTGCACTCTTATGTGCCTCTGGCTGTTTTATTTTTATTTTTCCCAATAGCCTTCATCATCACCTTGGATAGTCTGAGTTTACTTGTTTTTTTTTTTCTGTGTGGGGAGTGGGTGGGTACATATGTGTGCATGTAGGCACTTGTGTACATGTGTATTCATGCAAGTAGAGGCCAGAGGTCAGGTGACATCTACCTTATTTATGAGACAAGGTCTTTCACTGGTACTTGGGGCGCACTAGCCAGCTCCAGGAGTCTGCCTGTCTCTGCCTCCTCAGGACTGTGATTAAAAGTGGACACCACTACACTGGCTTCTTTACAGGAGCTCTGGGATCGGATTTAGCTCCTTGTGCTTTCCGAAGAGACTTTACGGAGCCATCTCCCCAACCCTCTTTTTTCACCCTTGAAGGATAACCTCAAATTGGCTATCCTCCTGCCTCAGCCTCCCAGGTGCAGTAGTTGTAGGCTTGCACCACCATATCCCACTTATTGTTCACTTGTCATTAGCTTTTCCCTGCTCATAAGGGAAGCTCATGATGGAATTTTGTATGTTTTGTTACTGGTTTATCCCAGAACTAAGAATGTTTATTGTCTGGTACATTGTAGATGTTAAATACCAAACTGGCTGAATTCACTAATCCTTTTTTTTTTTTTTTTTTTTTTTTTTTAATGAAAAGATCAGTGGGACTCAGTGGATGCCCAGTGGTTTAAAGCACTTATTAATCTTGAAGAAGGCATGGATTTGATTCCTGGAACCCACATGGCAACTCACAAACCCTCCATAACTCCAGCTCCAGGGGATCTGACATCCTTTCTGACTTCCATGGACACCATGGACTCATGTGGCATGCAAACATACAGATGAAAAGATACTGATATGCATAAAATAAAATAAACCTAAAAAAAGATTCAAAAACCAAACCAAGTATGGTGTCACATGACTGTAATCCCAGCACTGGGAGGTGGCTGGCTGCAGGAGGATCCAGAGTTTAATGTGATCTTTGGCTATACAGTGAGTTCAAGGTCAGCCTGGACCATATAAGACCATGCCTTAAAAAAAAAAAAAAAGGTCTAAGCCAAGCCTAATAGCACTGACCTATATAATCCCAGCTCTTCAGGAAGCTGAGGTAGGAGGTTCACACATTCAAGGTCTAGGTGGGCTCCAGAGAGAGTTCAAGGTTATTTTGGCAATTTAATAAGACCATGCTTCAAAAACAAACCATGTTTTACAAGGCCTGCAGATACAGCTGAGTGCTAAAGTGTTTTCTTGGCTTGTGTGAGACCCTAAACTCAATCTTTAGCACTGGAAAAACAAACAAACAAAAAACAGATAAATAAATCCAAAGGTCTAGTACTTCAGTATGCCATCAGTTAGCCCTTACAGTTCATGTAAGGCTCTGGATCTTTGTCTCTTACGATACTCACCAGCCAAATATAACCTGTGGTATCCTCTTGTATTTTCTTTTCCTTTACCCATGTATTCTTTCATTAAATATATGTTGGGTCCCTATTATTATATGTTTATATGCCAGGCACTATTCTTTTAGCAAAAAAAAAAAAAAAAAAACCTGAAGAACTGAAAGATCCACTTATGTATACACATCATTTACCGAGTCAAGAACCAAGGCTGGAGGAAAGAATAGAAAAACTGAACTCAGCATTAGGTGAGTCTAGAGGAGGGGACAGAGTGCACAGGGTGTGTGACAGCCAGAGATGGGCAGAAGGAAAAACAAGGCAGAGTGGTGACAGACCATGGTAGAATGTTGCCAAAGTAACCACCAGATGGCAGTGCTTAATACAAACTGTGCCAAGGCAGATATGCAAATGTATTCTACACATTTTTTTTTTTTAAATCACATGTCAAATGGTCTGCCAAATAGCCCGTGGTTGAAAATCAGATTAAGACAGCGACATCTGGTGGATCCTTTGGAAGTGACCTTTGGGTCTCTCTACTAGGACAATACCTGAAGTGCTCCTTCCCCCCTGTCAATCACTACTGGCCTCACCGTTATTAATTACACTAGCAAAAAACAGTCTTTCATTAGGACCCAGGGTCTTCACATCTCAGGATCCAGATTTCTGACATTCAGCTGCCCTCTGAGGGATGTACGCAAAATCTGAAATCCCAATTCTTCCTTTATAGGTTACTTATTCTATAAAATGTTCATATTGCCCAATGGTGGTGGTGCACACCTTTAATCCCAGCACTCGGGAGGCAGAGCCAGGTGGATCTCTGTGAGTTTGAGGCCAGCCTGGACTACAGAGTGAGATCCAGAACAGGCACCAAAAGTACACAGAGAAACCCTGTCTCGGGGGAAAAAAAAAACCAAAAAAACAATAAAATAAAATAAATGTTCATATCTGGTTATATGGAACCAGCTTGCTTTGTACTGAAGAACAAGAAAAATTTTTGCATTGAAAAATAATCCAACATGTGTTCTTCCTCCAAGAGCGTGGCTGTGAAAATTGGACTCTCTTTTCAACTCCATTGACCATTGGTGCAGCAGGAACCAGACATGACTAGTCCCTGAACACACTGTGTTGATCCACTTAGAAAAAAAATGATGTTTAAATTTTTTTTCCTGTGGGGAAGGGTTCTGTACCCTGAAAACTCTTGCTTTTTTCTTCTGTTTAAAACTTTATCTTGGCCTGGTGGTGGTGGTGGTGGTGGCGGCGGCAGCAGCAGTGGTGGTGCACGCCTTTAATCCTAGCACTTGGGGAGTAGAGGCAGGCAGATCTTTGTGAGTTTGAGACCAGCCTTGTCTACAGAGCTAGTCACAGGACAGCCAGGGTGGTTGCAGAAGGAAACCCTGTCTCAAAAAACCAACCAACCAACCACCAAAAAGCCCCCAAAACAAAACTGTATCTGGGCTGGAGAGATGGTCAAAGGTTAAGGATGCTGCCATTACCAGGGATCAGACTCCATTCCATTTCCAACCCCCACTCACATGCACGTACACACACATATACGAAAAAAATAAAGTCTTTGACTAGAATTATACCAAGTCATTCATTATAATGTTATTTAATGTATAAATTGTATTTTGTTATACATAATAAAGTATGGTTTATTTAAAGGAACAAAAATAAAATACCAACCCATGGGTGAAAAAAAAGTTCCTATCTTTTCAAGTAATCTGAAGTTACTTATTTTCTTTTTTAAACATGTGAATGTTTTCCTGCATGTGTCCATTCACTTCATGCATTCTTGAGCACCATGGAGGTCAGAAGATCCCCTGGAACTGGAGTAACAGACAGCTGTGAGCTGTCATGTGGGTGCTGGGAATCAAATCTAAGTCCTCTTCAAAAGTAGTCAGGGCTCTTCACCACAGAGCCATCTCTCTGGCCCCCAAGCTGCTTATTTTCAATGTGAGTGGTGGAGAGATTTAGAAGTCCAACAAAAAGGAGCCGATAAATGGTCAAGACGATTATAGCCGATGGAGGCACAGTAGTGCCTACTCGGAATTTCAGACCTCCACAGGTTGAGGCAGCAGGAGGAGTCCCTCATGTTTGAGGCCAGCCTGAGCTACACAATGATCCTAATGCCAGACGAGGATACCTAGCAAAACTCTGCCTCAAAAAGTCACTCTGCAGGGGCTGAAGAGATGACTCAGCTGTTCAGAGCACAGGCTGCTCTTCCAGAGGACCCAGGATGGATTCCCAGCACCTACATGCCAGCTCTCAATTGTCTGCAACTCCAGTTTCAAGGAATTGAACACCCTCCTCTGGCCTCTGTCGGCACCAGGCATGTGGTGCACAGACATACATGGAGGCAAAACACCCATACGCACAGAGTAAAATAATAAAATCATAAAATGAAAGATAAATAAACGTTGGACAAAGTTAACAACATCAAAGCTCGTGTATAATAGGATCTCACGGAAAACATTTGCAGAGATGAAAAGACTGGAAGAATATAGCCTAGAATATTCACAGTTTGCTTTTGGATGGGAGACTTATGGGTTATTTTTAAATGTTTTAAATCATAATTTGCAATGTTTCTCAAATGTTCTGTAATTAACATTATTTTTGAACAAACTTTAAACAATGTGTATATACTGACTAACAGCTAGAGTTTTCCAATCTCAGCCTGGTTTTATTAATTCCAGAAAAAAAAATAAGGAACTAATGCCCAAGTGAGCTGGAATTTCTAGAAGGAGGAGGAACAAAAAAGGAGTCACTACACTCCTGCGCAGCGCCACACTCATGTGAGGTCATCACACTCCTGAGCAGCGCCACGCTCATGTGAGGTCACCACACTCCTGACAATACACCAGAACTTACAGAGGCTGCACCAGGCATCGTGGAGCTACAGACTCTCATAACCATGTGAGTCCCCATCTTCAGTGTCCTTAGAAGAGCCGACTCGGGGCCACCTTGAAATGGGAAAGGACGATATGTGAAAACACATAGGAGGAGGAAAAACTTCAAAAGCTAAATTAACCTAGGAGGAGTCAGGCCCCGATTTATCTTGAAGTAGAAGACTTAGGACCCTGAGGAGCAGCTAAGTTATTGTGATCACAATAGGGCCATCTCAGCTGCATTTTCTCTTATCTATGTGTTGTGTATAGGGGGGATGGAGATGGTGGCCGCAGAGGCCAGAAGTGGGGATGGGGAGGGAGCCCTTGGAGCTGGAATTACTGGAGGTTGTGAGCTACTGAGTTGGCTGTTGGGAACTAAAGTCAGGTCCTCTGGAAGAGCGGTAACCACTCTTGACAACTGGACCATTTCTCTAGTTCTTCAGTGATATTTTAAAGCAATTTCACAGAAATAAGAAGGATGTTTTCTTGGCTCGCCCCCCCCCCATGTCTTTCCTAAACTTGTCAAAAAAAAAAAAAAGCCCCAAAGGATATATTCAGATAAGCAGAAGAAATACCAGATGATCTGCTCCTGACACACCTTCCATTCTTCAGGAACTTCTTATTTTGTATACTCAAGACTTTTAACCACCACAGACAGCATATACATTGAGGTGGAGGGTGGGAGGTTGAGAAAGGGATCCATGTAACCCAGGCTGGCCTCCAATTTTCTATAGAGAATGACTTTGAACTCCTCCTGATCCTCCTGTCTCCACTTTCCAAGTAGTGAGATCACCTGTGACCATGCCACACCTGGTTTAGCATTTATAATTATTTTTTAATGTATATGAGTGCTCTATCTGTATGTTTGACTTTATGCCAGAAGAGAGCATCAGATTCCACATTCTAGATGGTGTGAGCCACCCTGTGGTTGTTGGGAATTGAACTCGGGAACTCTGGAAGAGCAGCCCGTGCTCTTAACCTCTGAGGCATCTCTCCAGCCAGCATTTATCATTCTAAGGCAGAGTTTGTCTACAGAATTTTATGTTTACATAGTGTTACTTACAGTATTTTATTTTACCCTCATAGTTAAGAACCCTTGGAAGGGGCTTTTTGTTTACCCCTCGACAACAATAAGCGAGGGAGCTGCTCCAACAGTCTGCAACGAAGGCAGTCTTCCAGCCCATCTCTTTTGAACCCACTTGTACTAACTGGGTCTGTGTTAGCGAACAAGCCTAGCAATTGCTGTATCGATGGTGGTGATAATGAGGACGAGACGACTAAATTTTATGTAAAACTACAACGTTGTAAATTCACATAGACTCTCTACAAGACTGATACTATCAACGTGTGTGTGTGTGTGTGTGTGTGTGTGTGTGTGTGTGTGTGTGTGTGTGTGTGTTCGCAGGCGCGCTGCAATTCCCTTGTCAGTGCCCACTTTCAAGAAATCATCCTCTTAACGAACCAACAGGTGTATTTGGGGAGAGTGGTATGATGGGTTAAGGAAGGGAAGTGAATTACAACTCATCTCCAAGCTCTAAAGTCTGAAGCAGAACTGTACACTAAAATTCTACAGGGTGCAGAGAGAGCTCAGACCCCAAAACTTCTGCCTCCACCCCCCACCCTCACCCCTCCCGCACCTCGTCCCCGCCGGATGTCCCTACTTCCAGTCTGGATGCTCAACAGGTCATAATTATATTTCTCAGCTACCCACCACTTTTCGGCACCTACCTCTTAAATTATCTGCCCGTTTGGTTCAGCATCTACCAGGCTGGAAGGCGCTTCTTCGGAGCTGCGCGTTCCTGCTGCCATGGCGACACGAAGGCTTGCATAGGTCAGGCCTGCCTGGCCGGGACGAGAGCCAGCCAGTGCAAGCCTTGGCCTGCCTCCTGCCTTGCAGGCCCCGCCTCCAGCCGGTCAAGAACACGCCCCTACCATTCTGGACCCGCCTTCTAGCCCCCAGATCACAACCCCTGCCAGTCTCCTCGCTCATATGGTCCCGCCCACTTTCCGCCTTCAGCCAATGGGAGCTTGCACTCTGTTCACCATGCCGTACGTATCCCAACCGCTGACTAGAGAGTAGGATGTGCAGGCATCTCCATTGGCTGGATCCTTCCATATTGTGGGCTGGGACATGTTGCAAAACCCGGCCCCAGGAACAATCACTCAGCCTGTCCTTCATACTATTTATTTATTGATCCTAACGGTTCCTCAGAAGAGAGCTAACAGTCCTTCTACAAGGAGAGTTTCTCCAGGCTGTCCTCTCCAGGCTGTTAGTGTCCACAATTTGAAGTCCTTGCGGCCCGTGGTTGAAGAAGACTTTAGAATCCGTCAGTCCCCGTCCCCATCTCTGTGCTAAGGTCTGGAGCCCTTGACCCAGCGACTAGGTTAATTTCCCACAGCAGTCCTGGGGCCGTGTGCAAAAGCTCCGAAAGCTTTTCCAGAACGCGTCCTCCGAGGTTTTGGAGTAAAAGTGTGTAAAGGGGATATGATTAGCTGAGCACAGTGGCTACATGTCTGTAATCCCAGCACTGGGAGTGGGAGACTGGGATAGATCGGGATTTCAAGGCCATCCTCAGCTATGTGGCAAATAAAAGAACAAAACAAAAAAACCCCCAAATATCATTAAATAATTCCTACCAGAAACAGCCAACGTGCATAAAGGGTTCCTGCTGCGTTTGAGAGTCCACGTAATGTTAGGGGTTAGAGGATGACTGGTTTGCACACTTAAATATTACTGGGAACTCAGCCCACTCATAGCCTTATCACAACTCCACAATAACTGTGGCAAACCAAAAGATTCATAGTGGAGAGAGCAGGGGGACCCACAATTCCAGATGTTCTGGTGTTCTTTAAGATTACAACATGGCCAATATCCCAACTGTCAAAAACAGTAAATTGTCCCCACAGTACTGTAAAATCGTGGAAGCCAGGACTTCCTTCCAAGGGCTCACACCAGGGTTCCATTTCTGCTGTCATATCGAGGTGTGGCCTGGGGGAAGCGGAGGGTGGCATACTCTGTAGCAGTTTCTAAATGCGGGTGTTTCACCTTCTTGCCAGAGTACGGCTGCACTTGGCTGAGCACATGAATGTCCGCATAATGCAAGTTGCTCTCCTCCGTTGTGGAGTGTGAACTTTCCTTTTGAGATCCTGGCCGGTGTAACACTTGCTCGTACATGGGTGCTGGTGTCTCACAGACCTGGCAGAAATTACCAGAATTAAGAGAGGCTCTTGGTTTGATTTGCCCCTCACGTCCCATGCAGGGTCAGTTAGACCGAGATTCCTTTACTTTGCTCCTTTGGGAGGCCAGGTAACACAGGAGTTCCACCCTTCCTCTGTGTGTGTGTGTGTGTGTGTGTGTGTGTGTGTGTGTGTGTGTGTGTGGCCCCTGCATTCCACCTTGTTTGAGACATGATCTTTCTTGGGTAGTGCTGCATAAGCCAGGCTGGCTGGCTGGAGAGTGTCCAGTGATTCTCCAGTCTCTGTTTCCCAATTCCCAGGAGGGATGTGCTGGGATTATAGAAACTTCCGCTACTGTCTCTGGCTTTTATTTGGGTTCTGGAGATCCGAACTCCGATAGTCAGGCTTGCACATCAGTGCTGCTGAACTATCTCCCCAGACTGACACAGCAGGTTTCTACAGATGGTTGAGATGAAGTTGCCCTGGGGGTGAAAAAGCTGAGCACTGGGATCCCTCCTCTGAGTGAGCCTGAGAGGGGACTGTCATTACCTTTGTGCCATTCTGCCGGGGCTGTTGCTGCTTCAATATGCTCAGTGTGGGTCTGGCTTGGCTCCCTGTGGGGGGAAGAAAGCCACCTTAAACTCATTCTCTCTTCCCCGTCTCTACTGAGACTGCCCTCTTCAAGTGTCTATTGGACTATTGGAGCGGGCTTCTAGCAACTCTCTGGCTTCATTTGCCCTTTCACTTCTATTAGCCCACACCCAGGCTCTTCCCCAGGATACACCACCTGACCCATTCTCTACCTGGCTCTACTGTCTTCCATCCTCTTTGCTCACCAGCCAGAGCTCACACTGTGCTAGGCTCTGGGCCAACCTCTGGGGAGATAAGGATGAGTAAGCTATTTCCTCTTTCTTGGGAAATCTACAGCGGTGGACCTGGGAAGACACATGACTTAACAGGCTACTACAAAGATGTGGTACGTGCTCAGCTACACCATTGGGCCGCTTTCAATCAAACCATTTACTTCCCCCCAAGCATTTGCATGCGCTAACTCCTCTGCAGGCACCCTCTTCTACTGACTGGTGATCTTTGCATTATTCCGATGGCATCGGTGTTTTCTCTGTATTCTGCTGTACACCAGCAGATGATATTATAATTATGTATTTACATGAATCTGCCTCTCAGAGTTGGTTTTCAGCTCTTCCAGAGCTGAGACCTTGGAACCTTCCCTTAGGCTTCTCTTCCTCATTGTGAACCCACAGAACAGCTCCCCTACAATACAAGTGCTCAGTGGTATTTTGTGGGTAAATGAAAGCCGGAGCAACCAACTCTGCCACTCTGAAGTAATGGGAAAGGTAAGATCCAGAGGTGAAGAGCTAGCCTTGGATCCAATAAACTCAAGATTCTTTGTGTTATATCACCTCCCTTTGTCTTATCCAATGCCATGTCTCTTTTCTACGCCTTCTCCAAGGATGTTGGTTTTACTGTCTTCACGGATTTCCCTTGCTCACAATACCCTCCCCCAATTACCTGTTTTGTTTTTCTTCTGGAAAGTTGATGGGCAGCTCCTGTGTAGAAAAACAGATCACCCATGTGCAAGAGTTCTGGATGTTCTCTCCACCTCAGTTGCTCTGTGGGCTCTCCTTCACATTCTTGGATGACTTTCTCCCACCACCCCAAAGATTCACTCTGTGCCAGGGTCAGCCTGAAAGTACTTGTAAAGGATACAGTACCTCTCCCAGATGGATGGTTCTGGAAAGTAGAGTGGTAAAACTGACATAACCAAATCCAAAATACAGGTTTAGGCAACCGGGCACTACATGCCAGGGATGTTGCTGGCTTTGAAGGCTATTCTGGGATTGTCTATCAAGCTAATCCCAGTAGAGGCTAAGGGAAATCTGCCAAATTATGGAATATATTCCTGGATCCAGAGACTGAATCTTCAGTGCTATTTTTTTGGGGCGTGGGGGTGGGGAGATCTTTGGCAACCTGGGAGTTCTGGGAGTCATAGGAGCTGTGACCACCAGGGCTATCTCGTTAAGCACCCCCCCCCCAGAGCTCTATTCCAGTAAGTAGCTACCCTTCTTGCTGCCCTGTCCTTGTTTTTAGTGAACAGAAGTGAGAAATGCTTTGCTTAACCTTTAATGCCCTTTGGAGCACTCCAGCTACAGAATTGGGAACACCGAATTTGGGGAGTGACTCAGCAATCACGCTCCTGGGGTCCCTATGGAGCCGGCATGTCTACGTGACCGTCAATGATTGATGCCCTGGGAGACAACACTTGTCTGAGGAAACAGGGTGAATAGTTTTAGACTGACTCTGGGAGCCGCTTCTTGCTAGTATATTTCCAGATCTCACCAGAGCCCTGTCTGTCTGATTTTGCCTCTCCTCAGGAAGTTTCCTTCTCTTGGAAATTAAAGGAAGAGAGAGGCATGCAGATATCTAAATCATGTTGTCTGAATTCCTGTGGGGGTGGGGGAACCAGGATTTTTCCACACATGTTTTCCACACTCTGTTTTGGAGTGATTTTTAGTTTTGAGGCAACTTCCTTAGAGCCAGGGAGTTGGTCTTGAGCTAAACAGTAAAGGTGGTCTGGCAGAAAGCCAGCCTCTCTCTGTCTTCCAGCTTCCTCAGCTGCTTCAGCTCTCGCTTTGTGTTACGATTGCCTTGTCAGAGCTACACGGTAGGAACCAATGCCTTGCCCCTTGTCACTCCTCTTTCCCTACTTGTTTCTATTTAAGTGGAGAGAGAGAATATTAGTCACAGAATACATGACCAGAACCATCCAATTTTAGTGGACAGAGCCTCTTCCCAAGTTGGATGTTGCATAGAACCCGGACACAACCTGATAGTCATAGGTGACAGAATTAGTTTGAGATTAGACTTAAAGAATTTAAACAGGCCATTTTCCACAGTAGTCATAAGAATAAAAATTGGAACGATCCTTTCAGAATGCAATTGGCAGTAAGGATAAAGATCTTTAAACATAACTGCATTAACTGTCTGATATAGCAATCTCATAATCCCAATACATAATCATACATAGGTAGATATGGATACTTATTGTGGAATTATTATCTCAAAATAGGAAACATCCTACATCATCAATATTGATGAGTGACTAGATAAATGGTAGAGATAGAAAATGGCAAACTAAGCTGGTGGTGGTGTCGCAGGCCTTTAATCCCAGCTCTTGGGAGGCAGAGGCAGGTGGATCTCTGAATTTGAGTTCTACATCGTAGTCTACAGAGCAAGTTCCAGGACAGCCACGGCTACACAGAGAAACCCTGTCTCAAAAAATAAACAAACAAACAAAAAGTAAATAAGGGCCAGGTGTTGTGGTGCCCATCTTTAATCCCAGCTCTGGGGAGGCAGAGGCAGGCAGATCAGTCCAGCCTGATCTATAAAGTGAGTTCCAGGACTACACAGAGAGAACTTGTCTCAAAAGTCAAACAAATAAAAAAAATAATGTAAACAAATATAGGCAGGTATAGGCAGAGACCTATCGATTGTTTGATGCAGGTGCTCATCATGTAGCCTTGGCAACCCTAGAACTACCTGTCTCTGCCTCTCAACCCCTGGGATCAAAGGTGTGCACTGCTATGCTTATCCAAATTTCCTATTATTGCCACCCTCTGCATCTGTCACTTCCTGGTACACAGCACGTGCTCAGTAAATGTTTGTTCAGTAACCAAATGGATAAATGAACTAGCAGGCACAGGACTTGAGTCCAGGCTTCTGTCTTCAAATTGTAGGTGCTTTCCAATGTACCTCACTCTTCTCTCACTTTATTTGGAAATACGTAATCTTTGAACTTTGTCCCAGACCTGGAACAATCCAGCCAGAAGGCAGATGACAGGACAAAGCCGTATTTGGGAGTCTGTAGTAGTGGTGGACACCCTGGGGGGAAATTTATAAAACCACAAATAATCTATTATTAGGTGTTTTTTGTTGTCGTCATCTGTTTTTGTTTTTACTAGCTTTTGCTCTCCAAAACAAACCTATGCTGCGACACAGCAGGGACTGTGCATTTTTACAAAAGTGAGGCCCAGAGAAATCACAGGACTGCCTGAGGCCACACAGCAAATCGCATAAAAGTTACATTCACATTTCCCATGGACGCTCTCCTTCCCACTTCTGCCACCTCAAACACACACTTGTCCAAATCCTGTTGCTCAATCCCTGATCGCCTCTATGATTACCTAGCGAGGAAAGTATGGGTTCTGAAGTCCAGCAGCCCGTGTGGAATCTTGTTTTACCTGCTAAGTCACTAGCCACGTGACAGTCATATTGGTTAACCTCCCTGAGCCTCTGCTTCTGGACCGGGAGCAACTGTAAGACCACTTACGGAAGTGTTGGGACAGTTGACTAGCATTATAAGTGGCCGTCCATAAAGAGCACTCAAACGCTTCAATTAGTATGGTCTGGGGAAGAAAGAAAAGGAGAGCGAGCAGGAAAGGGAAAGGAGAGAAGAGAGACACAAGGCCGGTTCATCGGTCCAGCTAACTCTACACTCTACAGATTGCTGCTGTGTTTTCTAGGGCGTCCTAAGGTCCGGCTCTGGTGCTCCACCCTGGACGTGGCGGGTGGAGGAAGGCACGGTCCCTCCAGGCTCTCTCTCTGATTCTCAGGGTTTCATATCCACCACCGGAGACGGTCCCCTCCACCTCTCGGCCCTACTCACCAGCTTCCCCCACAGCACAGCCTGTTTCCCATGGCGGATGCGTCTCCCAGGGAGCCCAGCTGGTTTTCGGACATAAAGAGGTTGCGCATTTCCTGGTTCCCTGTTGAGCGAACCGCAGCAGCTCCCAGGGAGCCGCTGTCAGTGTCAGATTTCAACCGAGTAGGCTGGACCTTGGAAGCCACCTGGTGGAATCATTCCCAGGTGATTGTTCCCAGCCAGAGGGTGGAAAGACACACGGGCTCCAGGTGAGAGTTATCTCACCTTTGGGATCTGAAACTTCTTTTGATGAAGCCACAAACTGTGAGCTGCAAACTTCGTTTTAAAAAGAAACCTGAGATACAAAAGGAAATGTTTCTCACTGTATCGCACTGCCTTTGAAATATATCCTTCATAACGGAGCAAAGGGTTCTCCCTCGTGTCTGCCCTGCCACACTCAGGTTTGAGTTTTACTGTCAAGATAATTGGTACCAGTTAGTTTCATTTGTCCACAATATGGGTTTGAACACTAGAGGCTTTGGGAACCTGAAATGTAGGGAAATGGAATGCTCTCTCACATTCTCACTATTAGAAGTAATGTGTGCAAATTTCCTAACCCTTTACTATCTAGATTTCCAGCACAGCGAGGCATAAACACCGAATGCATTACCTCATCCTCTTTCTGGTATAAACCAGATGGTTCTGTGGCTGGGATGGAGCACTCACTGTCCTCTTCCCATCTCAGGACTACAAAATCTCCACCTACCCCTGCTCACAGCTTCTGCTTCCAATGACCCAAAGTTGGGCCTGTTCCTCACTGGCCAGCAGCTATATGATGCAGCTGAGTGAATTCCCTTAGAAACTGGGTTGAGTATGGTGGTGCATGCCTTTAGTCCCAGCATTTGGGAGGCAAAGGGATGGGGATCTCTGCGTGAGTTTGAGGTCAGCCTGGTCCACAGAGCAAGTTCCAGGACAGCTAGGAATTCATAGAGCGAACCTGTCTCAAGTAAACTACTACAACAACAACAAAAGGAAAATATGGCTCCAAGAGAATCTTTGGAACCCATAATTCCAATCTTCAATATTTTCTTGGCATCTTTTTTCTTTTTCTTTCTTTCTTTTTTCTTTTTTTGAGACCAGGTTTCTCTGTGTAGTTTTGAGGCCTGTCCTGGATCTCGCTCTGTAGCCCAGGCTGGCCTCGAACTCACAGAGATCTGCCTGCCTCTGCCTCCCGAGTGCTGGGATTAAAGGCATGCGCCACCACCGCCGGGCTTTTCTTGGCATCTTTAGTGTTGTCCTGGGATGTCCATAATCAGCCTTGCACTCCACAAAGTATCCTGGATTCTGAACTCTTCCTCATCTTAGGAAAAATGGGGATGTGAGAGTGACCGCCTTATAGGACTGTGATTATTGAATGAGATGTGTGTGTATATAAAGCTTTGCTCCATGGCCTGACACACAGAACGCCCTTAGGAAGCCTTAGCTAGTCTTACTACTATTACTTCTTGTTCTCAGCCAATGATCAGATGGTAAAGCGTTTCATTGTACTGTCTCGTGTTCTAACCCTTGCACAGGCTTCTCTCCCGCAGACCATTCTTTATTCTGCTATTAACTATATTCTTTTCATCCTATAATCTGCTTCCTCTCTCTGGCTCAAAAGCCAGTGATCATTTCCTGTCACTGACAGGAGAGAATTCTCAAAGCCTTTCATAATCTGCTCCGTTGCCAGCCACCTCTTCGGTGGTAATTTACAGGAATTTATCCAGGAGATTTTTAGAGGGCCAGAAACTCCATAGAAAAGACAAAAAGCACTTTGGAGTACAAAACTTGATAGGCCTTAAGCAGATTAACACGAGTGTGGAGTGATAACACAGACTAATGAGCATTCTATTGAAATCTGACCCGGTCTGTTCGTGTCTGGAATAACTTTAGGCTTCTCGTTGACTTTCAAGTTCTATTGTCAGTGTGTGTAAGAGGTGGTACAGAAAGTGCTGTGAGATGTGGCTGAAGGGACAAGGCACAGTTTCAGTGTGGGGGAGGGGCTTCAGGAGAAACCAGCCAGTCCTGGTTGTGCCAGGATGTCGGAGGCCAACCCTGTGTGGCTGAAGTCCCGAGTGAATGTGTATTGTGATATGGGGGCGCTCAGCCTTTTGAGTATGGATGTTTATGAAGGATTGATCAGTGAGTACAAAGACGAGCAACTTCGGCCTCCTCCCCACCAAGGTTTGCAGCCCAACACAGAGACCTCCAACCAAGCCTTGCTGACCTTCCCCTGGGTGCTGTATGTAACAAACATGCTGAGGTGCTGGAGAACCTGAGCCCAGCTTCAGTGTGTGTTTGTCTGTGCGACTGTCCTTCATTCCCTCGACATCCCTAGCTGGGGTTCCGGGACCCAAGCTTTTTAGGATTCTGTACGAGCCTGCAATCACAGCTACTCTGGAGTCTAAGGCAGGAGGCTAGACCAGTCTGGGCTACATAGTGAATTCAAATCCCATCTGGGCTGCTTCGCTGCAAGCCGCAGGAAAACGTAATGGAATTCAGCTACTATCACAAAAGCTACTACTTGGAAAAGTCAAGGACCACTCGAAAGGTCAAGCCATGGCTTAAGTCTTGGTGATATTTTAGCATATATATATATATATATATATATATATATATATATATATATATATATATATATATATTAGCTGGTTCCTAAAATGATTTTCTTGTGTGCTTCCAAGAACTGCTAACAGTGTATTTATCTAAAATGCCTATCCAATGCCATATGAAACAACACCTGTCTCCTGGGTCAGGCTGATAGCTTTATTTCTTGTGAATTTTAGGGTGAGACCCTCCTTTCTTACTAATAGACCCCTAACTTCTTACCTAACCACTTCTAGGAATGTGGACTGAGCACATAGATCCCCTTTTTCATATACTAACCGGTCATTAGCACTCAGGTGACCTCCTCTTTCACCATTCCCATTTTGGGTTGTAAAAGAAAGCCTGGTGGTCACTGCCTGAGGAAAATTCTTACCTGCCTTTATGACCCCTTAGAATTCAAGCCTGGTGACTTTGCTAGGCCAGAGGATTGCCATTGCTTGGGTTTATAACTGGATACCAGAGAGACTTGTGGAGAACTGGGAGAATAAGGAGACGGAGAAGAGACTGAAAGAACTAGATGGGTAAGAACTTGAGAGGAACAAACTGAGACGGGGAAGAACTAGATTGAAGGGCGAGAAGAGAGGACAAGAGGAAGGAGATGAAAAATGAGGAAGAGTCAGATGGGGAAGAACAAGATGAGGAAGAACAAGATAGAAAAAAGGAGATGAGAGAGGAGCTAAGATGGGAAAGAACTAGATGGATGAGAATCTAGATGGGGCAGAACTAAAATGAGAGAACTAAGATAGAACTTAGAGGGGACAGCAGATAAATGTAGGGAGAAATCAGGCAAGAAAGGAGCTAGGCACAACAGCAGAATAGAAGCTGTGTAGAGAGAGAACTGACTCAGAATAATAAAGTGTATGGACTAAGGAGTTTCGTGTACATAGATTCATTTCTTTTCATCAAAGATTAATTATCAGCTGGTTGTAGATTCTTCCCGGACCCTGGGAGGGGACTATTGAGGGGCTGGACCCCCATAGTCCACGATACTGCTTAGTTGCACCCAGTCCTAAAATAAAGTAAAAACCAGGTCGATGGTAGAGTACTTGCCTAGCGTGTACAAGGCCCTATCAAGGGTGTGTGTGTGTGTGTATACATACGTGTGTATATACATACGTATGTATATGTGTGTATGTAGCTATGTCTACGTAAGCATATATGTAAATATGGAAATGTGTGTTTGTGAATATATATGTATATATAAATGTCCAATAAGAAAAATGGAGTGGGCTATTTGTAAAGTTCGAAGTCTCTGCAATTCAAAATGTCACAGAAGTTGATTAATAACTTTTAAAGGAATTTTTGTTTTGTTTGAGACAGGGTTTCTCTGTGTAGCTCTGGCTGTAACTCGCTCTGTACAACAGGCTGGCCTCGAACTCACAGAGACCCACCTGCTTCTGCCTCCTGAGTGCTGCGATCAAAGGTGTGCGCCCCCACTGTCCAGCTACTTTAAGAGAGTTTTGATGAAGTGAAGGTTTAGATTAAATTAGAGATTTCCAAAATGTTTCCTTGTAAAAAAGTCTTTTTTTTTTTTTTTTTTTTTGACTCAGCTCAGGGCTGAGTGGCAGGTAGAGTGTGAGTTTAATGAGTGTGAGGCCTGGCTTCCCCACAATAAGTAAGTAGGCCAACTAATTTTAACTATAAAAGAAATTATGAAGCTGCTCAGGTTGTAATCTGAGGGGAGAACTTGAAAATCTTTATTTTATTATTGTTTTTAGACAGAGTCTCATGAAGTCTAGACAGGTCTCAAGCTCATGATGTAGCTGAGGATTGACCTTGGATTCCCAATCCTCCTGCCTCCGCCTCTCAAGAGCTGAGGTTGCAGCTGTGTGCCCCTCCACCCCACTTCACTTACTTTCTTTTTGTTACCTAAAACTTTTATGTGTGTCTATAAAAGGTGGCTAATTTTGCAGTGTCACGATTATAGGATTAAAGAGGTAGCATACCTCCTTTTCCTTAACCATTTTTAAGCTTTTTGCATAAAGATGAACATTCTTATTAATCTCATAGCTGATGATGATATAAGAACAAGTCAAAAAACTTTCCCTCAAAGGCTAGAGAGTTAATATCTTAAGTTTTACAGGCCATGTCTATAGTCTTTCTTTTATAGCTTTAAAAAATGTAAAAAACACACACACACACACACACACACACACACACACACACACACACACACACACACACACACACACACACACACACACACACGGCCAAACTTGGTCTGCAAGTGGTAGTTTTCCGACCACTGCTATAATGTATCTGCTCTGTTTTGTCATAGAAATTGTTTTCTTCATACTTACGCTCAGCCTTTTAAATTTCTTCTCACCCAGGTTAGGTTTACTAAGAGTAGCTAATCAAAGATATCCATTCCTTATTTTTATTTCCAATGCTTGTGTCCCATACTTTATTGCTTGACTTGTATATTACTTGATGACTATTTACTGAACTACTAAATAGAGAGGTGAATATAATCAATGTTGTTTCTCTGAGGTATGCCTTTATCATATTTGTTCATTATGGAATATGCTGGGGATCTACCCCAGAGCTTTGTGCCTGTCAGGCAAGCACTCTATCACTGAGATACACTCCAGGTCTTGCTTTGGTTTTGAAAAGAAAGAGATTTTTAAGCCAATAATCAAATTATTTGAAGAGGAGCTCTTACCTCAGAGGTCCACACATCCCTCTTAGGGTATGAATGGATCTTAAAATCTGTGCTGATGAATCTGCAAGTGTGTGTATTTTTCTGGTAAGAGGATTGATACCTTTTGTCAGGTTTCAAATGGATTTTCAACCCCCAAGAGTTAAGAAATAACCACATTAATGAAAGAATTTCAGATATCCACCATAACCTGGAAAACACACACACACACACACACACACACACACACACACACACACACACACACACGGAAGGAACTCTCTTGGAACCCCTCAAATCATACACATGCATGTTCTCTTGATTTTAAAGACTAAGTATGGCCACAGCCTCTCCCAGTGAACTGACTTTTCTGAACACACCATACTCCTAGCATTAAAATCATCTTCAGCCTTTCCCGATCACTGCCTCTACAATGTGATGGTAGAATCTGCATTGAGTCTTAGATTAGGCACAGTGTTCTGTGGTTCCTTTCCATGGGTTATTACAAAATCAGAGACAATTGCTTTCTTGCATGGGCCTTCCCTGTACTCAAGATGGGAAGGATGTGGGGGTTCAGGGAAACTGGTGGGTTAATGTATGCCTGTGTATGCACACTCTTTTCCTCTCTCAGAGACCTTTCAGTGCAAAGCCATTCATACAGAAAAGCAAAACATTCACCCCAGAGCTTTAGGCAACTCTCTCCAGCCAAAAACATTTTCCCAACCCTACCCAGAAAGGCCAGACAGCCTGGAGACCCTTGTTTTGTGCCTCTAATCACCAGCTCAGACAGTGCCCTCTGGGCTGTTTGGACGGCGTATCCCTATCCCTCCCAGGATCACTCTCTCTTTTGTTGCATTGTGAGAAAATTATGGCTAGGAATTTGATCTGGAGCCAGTGTCAGCTTCCGGGGGTGATCTCAGCATCCAAGTGTGAGCTTAGGATGCCGAGACGATGGGCGCATTTCACAGTGGAAATTGCTACCTATGACCTTCTTGCAGTCCGTTCGCGGTTGTGTCTTCCAGGCCACAGAACAGGAGCGGCACAAACAAGGCCCTAAGGTTTAGTTTTATTCAGCTCCACTCAGAACTAAATCAAAGGCTATGGTACATCAAAGGACCAAATCATACACTGTGGACCATACACCTATCCCTTCCCCCGAGGACGCTGCTACCTCTGGGGTGGTGGACTTCTGGAATCGCCGTGGGATGTAGACAGGGGATTCACTGGGTGCTGGGTCTATGGCGGACAGTCAGGGCTCAGCTCTGGCTACCTCTTCCTCTTCCTCTGGGTCAGGAGGCGCAGGGAGCAGGGAGATGTAGACCTCATTGACTTCCGTGTCCAAATGCCGGCCACCCCGAGGCGCCTCCAAGTTAAGGATGCCATCATGGGAGAGGGCAGCTCGGACCCGCCAGGGGTCCACATCTGCTGGCAGGACATAGGTGCGACAGAACTCTCGGGACACGAAGCCGTGGCGGTCCAGACGCTGGGGGTGCCGGGCCGACACCTCCAGCAGGTTGTCCACAGTCCTCACGGTCACCTCGTCTGGGGTAAAGTGGCTCACATCCAGAAATGCCTGGAACTTGCCCTCGCTGAGCCTGAGCTCTGAGGCCCCTGCCCTACTGCCCTCCCCAGCTCTGGCGGCCCGAGGCCGGACATAGTAGCCATGGTAGAGGGTGGGGGTCAGGATCTCTTCTGGCAGGAGGCCTGAGGGGGGCAGAGAGAGAAAGAGAAGGCAAGAGGCAGGATGAAGGAGGAAGCAGTGTGCACAGGGCTGAAAGGCGAGATCAGGAGACATGGGCCTGGGAAAGAGCAGGTGGGGAAGCTGCTGAAGAGGGCCTGGGGGAGGAAATTAGACGGCCATGAAGCCAGCAGGGATGGAGGGCAGAAGCGAAACCAGAAGGTACTCAGCGTGCAAGGCCCGGGTACCCAAAGCTCTGCGGGTCTAAAGTCCTGTCCTGAAGTCTGTAGCAAGAGGAGAGCCTTGCTTGAGGGGGGAGTCTGGGGTGGGAGATGCCTCGCCCCAGGAGTTCACTTAAGCCCCAGGTAGGGTTGAGGCCAGTGAGACTGGGCGGAGAGCCCAGAATTTCAGGAGGTGGGGGTGGGAAGCCTCTGGGCCATACCTTCTCCGAAGCGCTGCTCGCCCAGGCGGCTGGGGTTGGCAAATTCGTACTCGGCAGTGGCTGGGTGGGCATGTGGCACTGTGCGGCCCGACATGACTGCGGTTGCGACTGGCAGCCCTGATCCCAAGTGCAGCCCCAACAAGATCGACGCGACCCCTTCAGCTGGAGGGAGAGCCAGGACTCAGTCAGAGTGGGGGCGGGGTCTACACCACCCAAAATAGTGCAAAGCCTCTGGGGGAGGGCCGGGAGCCTGGGCCCAGAGTGCAGCGATGAGGGTGTGACCAGCACAGCCTGGACCCCCTAAGTCCCCTCCTCTGCACACCCTTCAGCTGTCGCAGCAGCCCGGGAGGACAGCTGAGGGTCTTGGTCCGGGAGTGAGCTGGGAAAAGAAATTGGCGCGCTCACTGCAGGAGTGCAAAGGGAGGCCTAGTTTGGGCCTTCACAAATTGTACATTTCCATATCATCCTCTGTCTTTCTCAATCGTAGGCACCATGCACACTACTGAAAAAAAAAAAAAAAAAAAGAATGTTCCGTGAGCCACATAGCATCAAAGGTGCGAGAAGCATGTTCTGTCTCTTTAATTCCAGGGTATTCTGAACTCAGGTCAACTCAGGGTTCCAGTCAGACACCTGGTACTGACTGACATATTGGTGGTCGCTGCTCCCCGCTAGGGCACCACAAAGGGTTAATGTCCCTGGGGCCCAGCCTAGGAAGATTCCAGTCCCTGCCCAGGCTCAAGATAGCTTGCTGGCTCAACTCCCCTGGCATGTAAGACTGGAGAGGAGGAGGGGCGCGGCACCAGCTGCCTGGGATTCCTGCCTCTGTCCTAGCTCCAGAGAACAAGGATGGGGGTGGGTGTCCCTGGGTGTGGACAGAGAGCTAGTGAGACAAGACCATGACAAGTCACTGGCCAGCTCAGCCAGTGTTTGTGTTTCTCTTTTCTTAGCTCAGTGAGTACTGGGTATGTGTCACCCTGCCAAATCCCTGATCACAAGTCTCCATGAACTGGCGGTGAGCTGGGATAATAAAACCCCTGACATCACCATTCCAGAAGCTTCACAAGACTGCATATATAAGGGGCTGGCTGTAACTGCCGCTGAAGGAGCTGAGCAGCCCACGGACCCTCCAGTCATCTAGCCACCATGGACATCGCCATCCACCACCCCTGGATTCGTCGGCCCTTCTTCCCTTTCCACTCCCCCAGCCGCCTCTTTGACCAGTTCTTCGGGGAGCACCTGTTGGAGTCTGACCTCTTCTCGACGGCCACTTCTCTGAGCCCCTTCTACCTTCGGCCACCCTCCTTCCTTCGAGCACCCAGCTGGATCGACACTGGACTCTCGGAGGTGAGTCTCCCCTGCACCAGGGCAGGAGTGTCCTTCCTGAGCCTCCTGGACACTTCATTTCTTTTCCTTTTTGTCCCTGCCTAAGTCATTTCAGGCACGTGTGTGCGCCAAGGTATGGGAGAAATGAGGTTACTGTTTGTTTCTCCCCTTGGAAGGAACATACTGTTTGGTGTTCCTCCATTTCCTGTTACGTTTTTCTGTGCATGGTGAAGATCATCTTCTGTCCCCTAATGATAAAGCAGGATGTCCCTTTCTGGTTTTATTCATAATGATCTGCATTAAAAGCTGTTTCAACTCCTTTACTTACCTCCCTTACAACCATGGTCCTGGAGGATTTTATCATCTCCAATTGCAGAGATCAGAGAGAAACGCACTCATTCTGAACTTTTTATGCCCCCTGGATGGAGCTGGAGACATCAGTCACTATATTCTGTCTCTCTCTTCCCTTGCCTCTGATTTTCTGGGTTCCTCAGGGCTGAGACAGTGCACTGACCTCAGTCTGTGCCTTATGAGGAATGGATGGATGTATGTCCATTCCTGGGAAGCCCCAACTTGTCCTAACAGAGTGGGAGAGGGGTTGAACAGATAAGATTAAGAAAGGCTGCCACAGATAACACGCTGGTTTAAAAATATTCCAGTGTTAGGACACAGGAGCTGAGTGGGCAAGGGCTTTGGAAGGACAGGACCAGCAGAACATTCCAGATGGAGTGGGTAGGAAACTTGGCAGGGAGCTGAACAAGAAAAAAGGGCCTTTGTCTTATAGACAAATGACAAAGCCAGCATTGGGTAGAGAAGCAGCAGAAGCGATGACTAGACTCATCCTTGTGGTCCCCTAGTGACCTGTCTTTTTCTCTGTGCCTTTAAGTAAACTTCAGGACTGATGACCAAGAGGTGTTCCTTGTGTATCACTATGGTGGCTCACATGCACCAGAGTCATTCAAAACAGGATTTTTTTTTTTTAAGCAGTGAAAAGGATGAATTACATGGACAGGAAGTAAATCTATAGAACAATGAGTCCTCCCTCTCCAATTTCATTAACATTCCCCCATCTTTTCTCCTCCCTTCCCCGCCTTCTTCTAGATGCGTATGGAGAAGGACAGATTCTCCGTCAACCTGGACGTGAAGCACTTCTCCCCAGAGGAACTGAAAGTCAAGGTGCTGGGAGATGTGATTGAGGTGCATGGGAAGCACGAAGAACGCCAGGTGTGTGGGCGCTTCTGTTTCTGGGTGAATCCATTAGTGCGCACTGGCTTCTGCCACCAGTCTCCGAGGCTGGCAGACTTCCAGGCCCCAAACGTAAGGGACTAGAGCAGGAGCTGCCGTCAATGGCTAGGGAGCTAAATTAAGGATAGATCTGTAGTTACTGTTATGGTTTTGCTGAGAGAAGGGCCCCCTTGCTGTTTGTTTTGATTGCTTTGTCGTTGTCTGGTGACAACAAAATAACAAAAGACTTTTCAAAATTCCCAACCCTCGGGCGCACCCTAGGCGCCAAGTAAATATGAAGTTTCAGGGATATAACTCAGGCATCAACATTTATTTAAAAAAATCTCCTTGGGTAATTTCAGTCTGTAATCAAAACGGGCAACCATTGATTTAGGCTCAGTGTGTTGTACATAATGGTTGTTGTACATAATGACATTAACTGCAGGGTTGGAGGCATTTCTGTCTGTGACTTTTAGATGTTCAGGATTCCACGTCTCTTCTTCTGCTCATTTTAATACTAAGCTACTTGGTTTGTTCATATTCCAGAGCTTCAGGCTTATGGCTGCAAGGAAGTCAGGGAATTGAGATGTTTGGGTGGATGCTTGGGATTCAGAAGGTGTAAGGGTTAGGGCCAACAATTCCTCTTGCACTTTTGACGATTTTTTTTTTGACTTCATGAAAAGGTGTTATGATTGCTTCTTAAAAATTAATAACTCACCAGGCATGGTGGTGCACACCTTTAATCCCAGGACTCAGGAAGCAGAGTTAGGCAGATCTCTGAGTTTGAGTTGTTCTGGTCTACAGATCGAGTTCCAGAACAACTACACAGAGAAACCCTACCTTTCTTAAAAAACAAAAACAAAAACAAAAAACAAATTAAGGACTCAGAACCTGTGCATAATAAGTGTATCTTAATGTCCTCAGGGTGTTTTAGTTTTGTTTTAAGACTGGACCACAGTCTCCCCGACAGTCAACTTATTTAATATCAGAAATCCTATGGATTAGGAACATCTTGAGACATTCCTGAGGGATTGGGACAATTTGTGGGCTTCCTCAAGGACAGAGATCCTCAGTGCCAAAGTCCACATGACACAGAATCATTCCTTTGTAGGTAGGAATCAAATCTGGGCAGTTTTATTCCAGCCTTAAACGTGGATGAACAGCTCTGGACTTAGCTATCTGTGCATTTGTTGCAATGCAGGAGATGAAGTTAGGGCCTTTCACCACAAGACTATACTCCCAGCTCCAGATATTTCTTTTCTCCTTATGATTGCAGGGCCGTTTGGGAACTTCGGGGGAAAGGGATGTCTGAGTTTGGGGCAAGTGGTGGTATTTCCTGTTCTTATTTCTCTGCTTCTTTCTTCATTCTCTTGGATTAGGATGAACACGGATTCATCTCTAGGGAGTTCCACAGGAAGTACCGGATCCCGGCTGATGTGGATCCTCTCACCATTACTTCCTCCCTGTCATCTGATGGGGTCCTCACTGTGAATGGACCAAGGAAACAGGCCTCTGGCCCTGAGCGTACCATTCCCATCACCCGTGAAGACAAGCCTGCTGTCACAGCCGCCCCTAAGAAGTAGACGCCCTTTCTCTCATTGCGTTTTTTAAAACTCGAAAGTTTCCCATCAGTGAACGAAAATCTGTGACTAGTGCTGAAGCTTATTAATGCTAAGGGCCCAGATTATTAAGCTAATAAAATATCATTCAGCAACAGATTGGTCTTGTGTTCATATATTCAGTGTGCTTTAAATAAATCTACAAACGTAACTGATCTAATTCTCGATCTATGATTCAGGGGACTCCAAGGACTTTTGGGTCAGAATGACTGGCAGCACTTCCTAGTGGTACAAACCCAGGCGAGTCATTCACTTTCCCTGGTCTTCTGGTCTTCTCTCTGCAACACTCTGGACTGTTAGGGATAGATTAAGGAGGAAAAAAACAAAACAAAACAGGTGATGCCCGGCCAAGTCCAAGGAATATCAGTTCCTTTAGAGAGAAGAGCTCTGGCTAACGCCACATCAAAGGCTCTAGTGCATCTCTGAAATTAATCACCTCACCAGGGAGACATGGTGACCTTAGTGTGACCTGACAAGGGCTGTCAGCTAACTCACAGGACAGTAAATAGGACATGGGTGCTAATCATCAAACAAGCCTCTTAGGTGTAGTGTAAAGGATTCAACAGCCCCTCCCCCCCATTTTTGATTTTTTTTTTTTTTGACTTTTTCAAGACAGGATTTCTCCATGTAGCCCTGGCTGTCCTGGAACTTGATTTGTAGACCAGCCTGGCCTTGAACTCAGAAATCTGCCTGCCTCTGCCTAACAAGGGCGGAGATTAAAGGCGTGTGTCACTATGCCCAGCCAAGTTTCAAGTCTCTATAGGTTCAAACTAATTTCCTTATTGAAACAAAACAGACAAAAACCACAACTCCCTAATAATCTGACAAACCATGATCTACTCAGAAAGCCCTTTTCTTTAAAGTCATAATCAATGTTTGTGTCTGGGCAGCAATCAATATCGGTTGTATAAGGAAATGCTATTATTCCTTTTTTGGTCTAGCCAATGGCAATTACACCCTTTCAGCCATGTGTGCCATGTAACAGAAACCAAGTTCAGCTACAGGTGGTTCAAATAAAGCAGAGAAGTTCCTTTTATCTGCAGTGATTGACTTGAAAGGGCTGTGACCCAATTATGGTAAGAGATACAGTAAGGAGGGCTACTTGAAATGCTTCAAGGAACTATTTTTAAACTATGAAAGAGTGCCAAGGGGCTCGCTCAGGGCTAGAGTTCTTGTTTAGTATGTGTGATTGTGTGATGCCCTAGTTCCCACCCTTGACATTGCAAAAATAAAAACAGAACACTAAGTTGAGATGAAAGGTAGAAAAAGGAGGTGTGTGTGTGTGTGTGTGTGTGTGTGTGTGTGTGAGAGAGAGAGAGAGAGAGAGAGAGAGAGAGGGGGGGGGGGGGGGAGAGAGACGGGGAGACACTGGGATGAATACTTACTTTGAATGTAGAAGAAATCTTGGAGATGGTTACTGACTGAAATTCTTTGTCTCTGTATGTGTGCTGTGTGTTTGTGTTTGTTTGTGTGTGTGTGTGTGTGTGTGTGTGTGTAGGTCAGAGGTTGATGGTGTTGTTCTCCACCTTATTTTTGTTTGTGTGTCTGTGTGTTCATGTGAACATTTGTGTACGTAAGTGAGGGTGTGCATATGCCACAGTGCATGTGTGTCAGTCAGCGATCAACCTCAGGTCCTTGCTTTCCACCTTGTTTGAGATGAGTTCCTTGTTTTTTCCACCGTGCACTCCAGGCTAGCTAGCCTTCTAGCTTTCTGGGATTCTTCTGCCTCTGCCCCTGCCTTTACTATGGGACCTCCAGGATCATAGACACATGTGCTGTGTTTGGCTTTACTTGGGTTCTGAGCATTTGAACTCAGGTCCTTACTCCTGCACAGCAAATGCTTTCCATGGGCCACTGAACTGTCTCTCCAGCCAAGGTCTCTCACTGAACCTTTAGCTCACAGATTAGGCTGGACTGGCTGTCCGACAAGCTCCGGGGAAGCTCTTTACTCCTCCTCTCCAGGGATGAGATGTACAGCACTGTCTTTTTTTTTTTTTTAAACTGTACATGTTGAGGACTTGACTTAGTGAAGAAAACAATTTACTGAATTAGTCACTGACTAAAATTTTAAGACAGAATTGCTAAGATTCCATTTACATATGATTTAGTCATTTAACTGTACAGTGTACTCTTAATAATACATTCATAGATTTGAACATCTATCCTACAGTCAGTTTTAGATTTTACTGTAGAAGATCCCATATCCTTCGGCTCTAGGCAACCATATGTCTATTTACTTACTGATTTGCCTGATTTGGACACTTGCTAATAATGTAATCTTTAACATGTGGCCCTCTGTGACTAGCTTATATATCTTTTTGAGATTTTAAATATGTATATATACATACATAAATACATGTACATTTTATATACATACATAAATGGTCTTTGAAACAGGGTTTCTCTGTGTAGTCTGACTGTCCTGGAACTCACTCTTAGACTAGGCTGGCCGCAACTCAGAAATAAACCTGCCATTGCCTCTTGAATGCTGGGATTAAAGGCATGTGTCACCACACACAGTTGATATTTTAAATATATTTTTATTTTATGTGTCTGAGTGTTTACCTGAATATATGTCTTCTATGCACCACATGTATGCAGTGCCCATGGAGGCCAGAAAAGGGTACTGGATCCTCTGGGACTGGTGATATAGACAGTTGTGAACTGCAAAGTGGATGCTGGGAATTGAACCTGGGTTGTCTGGAAGAGCAGCCAGTGCTCTTAATGGCTGAGACACATCTCCAGGCTCCACCCCTTTTAAACCTGGTATAACATTTTCAAGGTTCAGTCATGCTGTTGTCTACATCAAATAATACTTTACTGAATTGATATGCCAGATTTTACCCTTCATCAGCTGCTGGACTTTATTTGTCCAACATCAGTTGCTGTTTCTACTGTTTAATTATTATGGAAATTGCTGCCATTAACATATTTTACATTAATTTTGTAATTGTTTTCAATTCCTTGTGGCAGAAATGTAATTGGACTTTCTGGTCATAGGATTATTCCATATTAATTTTTAAAACATGGTGCTTTTTCTTTGTATTATATCTAATGAGGTATCTGATGGCTTGCATCTGTTTTGGTTTTTTTTTTTTTTTAGATTTACTTATTATGTATACAGTGTTCTGTCTGGTTGCCAGAAGAGAGCACCAGATCTCATTACAGATGGTTGTGGGCCACCATATGGTTGCTGGGAATTGAACTCAGGACCTCTGGAAGAGCAGCCAGGGCTCTTAACCTCTGAGCCATCTCTCCAGACCATGTTTTGGTTTTAGTGCTGGGGATAGAACTACAGGTATGCTAAGCTCTCACTTTAACACTGAGTTATCCTTGCCTCTTCCTCATTCTCAATGGTTTATTAAAGTTAGCAAGACATACATGGTGGGAGCGTGAATTTTGAAAGAGAACAGCATGAAGAGCCCAGGTATTTTGGTCTGATTGGAGAACTGTGTATATGAGAGGGAATATGGGGAATGAAGCAGCATTTATTTGGAAGGCAACAGAAGCCAGTGAAGGGATTAAATCAAGTGAGTGGAATGAACAATCTAGTATTTTAAAATTTACTATATGGAAATATGGTGATGGGAGAGTAGAAAGTAAACGGGGAATAAGGGCATCAGAAAGGTATTTCTGCAAACTAGAATTAGGAATGTGACAATGTCAGGTACAGCTGGGCGGTGGTGGTGCATGCCTTTAATCCCAGAACTCGGGAGGCAGAGGCAGGTGGATCTCTGTGAGTTTGAGACCAGCCTGGTCTACAGAGTGAGTTCCAGGCCAGCCAGGGCTACACAGAGAAACCCTGCTCAAAAATCAAAAAACTAACAAACAAACAAAAGGTCAGGTACAGTGAAATATAGTATAAATGTTATGCCTGCCCAAGAGAATTTAGATACATTCCTATTGATTGATATCCTGAGCAAGATGAGGGGGCCATGATCACACCTGATATTGGACTCTACTCTCAAGATTCTGACCAATGCCCATTTAGAACAGATGTAAAAATTGCAAAGTTAATAATTTACAAAGATATAATCTGTCAAAATAAACAAAGAAATAAACTGCAGAAAAATAGAGTTCAACAAAGTCTGCAAGATAAAAATCTATGTATAAAGTTCTGTTCTGGTGCTTCATTCCTACCTTTTAAATTAGCCCACTAGTGGCCTAAAATAACAATTGTTCTATTAGACCTTGTTGTGTAGTGTAGGCACTGGCTAGGGCCACTTGGTGACACCCTAATGATTTATACGCTGTTACCTGAGTATCAAGGAGAATGGGTACCTTATTCCTGACACCTTGCCAGGTATCGAAAATACAGATGAAACAGAGAAATGCCAAGATACACAAAATAACTTATCCAAAGAAGTTCTGAAGAAACACATTATCTAAATAAGCACATTTCTGGAGTAAGAGGATTGAACCAGAAACCAAAATATTACACTAAAGAAAAGCCTCCCTACATTTGCCAATTTAACTATCCACAGCTCTCTTCCAATCTCCCCACTCACTGTTTTGCAAGCCCTCCCTCCAACCAGCGGCTCACTCCAGCATCTTCCTGAGCCACTGAGACCCCGTGACAAGTTGCTGTTCCTTGTTGCTAGGTTCAGCAGACTTAGCTTTACTTGATCCTTTGGTGCTCTTTGTGGAGGAGTTAACAATTGGTTGTCTCTCTATTATTATTATTATTATTATTATTATTATTATATATACAGAAATTATTGAGATGAAACTGTATTCTTGAGATGTTCCAAAATTAAGTCAATATATGTAAAATTCTCGGTGATAATAGGGAAGTTGTTTCTTTTCATAGTCCTCAGCAGGGCTTACTCAGTAAGGACACAGTACAAACCCGCTATAACTGACTGACTTCGGGAATGCACCCAGCAACATACAAGCCATGGCAGGGCTTGCCACGGATGGAAAGCAGAGAGGAGTATTGACAGATGTGAAAGACATACATATGTAGATGAATTTCTAAATGGTCTTGTTAAATAAAAAACACAGAGTCAAATATAGGGGTGTAAGCTCTAGAGAGATCAGAGAAATAGGGAGAGCGGCCAGCCAATCTTACCTCACCAACTCTGTAGCTTCCAAATGCGAGCTCCTTCCTATCCTACCCACACCTTTATTGCCTTGCTGTTCTGCCTTCTCACTGGCTATCTTAGCCCAACTACCTCACTTCCTTGTCACTGCCTGTCTGTACAGACCTCCAGGTCTCTATGGTTGGTGCTGGGATTAAAGCGTGTGTCACCACACCTGGCTCTGTTCCCTAGCATGGCCTTGAACACATAGAGACCCTGCCTGATAAGTGATTGGATTAAGGACATGTGCTGCATAACATAGTTTACTTAAAATGGCTGGCCTTTTCCCCTATATCCCTCCTGTTCTTTTTCAAATTCATGGCCTTTCCTCCCCCATTAATTGTTATCACATAGATATTTGTGTATATAGTCTTAGGTGGGGTTTCTATTGCTGTGATAAAACACCATGAACAAAAGCAATTTGGAAAGAAAAGAATTTGTTTCAGTTTATACCTTTTAAATCCATCATCCAGGAAAGTCAGGGTAGGAAACTCAAGACAGAACATTGGAGGTAGGAGATGATGCAGAGGCCATGGAGGTGTACTGCTTACTGGCTTGCTCCCCTTGGCTTGCTCAGCCTGCTTTCTAGCATTCAGGACCACCAGCCCAGCAGTGGCACTTCCCCCTGTGGGATAGGCCCTCCATATCAATCATTAATCAAGAAAATGCACTTACTACAGGCTTGCCTACAGGTCAACTGGATGGAGGTAATTTCTCAATTAAAATTCCCTCTTGCCAGACATGTCGATCTAGGTTTGTGTTAAGTTGATAAAAACTCACTAGGACAGTTAGAGTAAATAGAAATAGAGATTTTGTTTGTTTGTTTGTCTTTTGGTGTCCTGTGCTTTATTTAGACAGAAATCATGTTTTGTGTTCCTTTCTACAGTCTACTTCAGAAAAAAGTGATGCTATTTTTTTCCGCTTAGATTCCTGGATCCTAAAATTGGGCCATGTTTGGATCATATACACACCAAGAGTAATGAGTGGGTAGAGGCTTTGAGTAGCTATTCATAAAAGTTGACTTTTCCGTGCATTTGTATTGAGGAGGATCCAGCTCAGGCTGATGTCCAGGGAACCAATGAGGCTCTCGCTTAAATCCTAAGGGAAGGAAAGATAAATGGGAACAGTCAACAAGGAGTTTTTTTTTTTAAATTATTTATTTATTTATTTATTTATTTATTTATTTATTTATTTATTTATTTATTTATTTATTATGTGTACAGCATATGTGACTGCAGGCCAGAAGAGGGCGCCAGATCTCATTACAGATGGTTGTGAGCCACCATGTGGTTGCTGGGAATTGAACTCAGGACCTCTGGAAGAGCAGTCAGTGCTCTTAACCTCTGAGCCATCTCTCCAGCCCCAAGGAGTTGTTTTTTTTTTTTTTTTTTTTTTTTTAACAGACCTCATACTTATTTCTTAGTCTTGTCAAAACTGAGACACTAGAGAAATTGTTCACTTATTTACATATTCATTTTCCTTTTGAGTTCCTTTCATCTGCCAGGAAGATGGGTGCTAAGAGTTAAGTATTAGTAAGACAAGTCCACCTACTATGTGCTGATTGTGGCTTTTTGCTGTTGTAGCTTGCATCATATGTTGATTCAAAGTAGTGTCCAAACTAGAAGGAAAAAGTGATAGTTTAAGAATATAGCCGGGCCGGGCGGTGGTGGTGGTGGCGGCGGCGGCGGCGGCGGCGGCGGCGGCGGCAGCGGCGGCGGCGGCGGCGGCGGCGGCGCACGCCTTTAATCCCAGCACTCGGGAGGCAGAGGCGGGCGGATCTCTGTGAGTTCGAGGCCAGCCTGGTCTCCAAAGCGAGTTCCAGGAAAGGCGCAAAGCTACACAGAGAAACCCTGTCTCGAAAAACCAAAAAAAAAAAAAAAAAAAAAAAAAAAAAAAAAAGAATATAGCCGGGTGGTGGTGGCACACACCTTTAATCCCAGCACTGGAAGGCAGAGGCAGGCAGATCTCTATGAGTTCGAGGCCAACCTGGTCTACAGAATGAATTCCCGGACAGCCAGGGCTACACACAGAGAAACCTTGTTTCAAACAAACAAACAAACAAAACAAAAGAATCTCATAGTTGGGGGCTGGAGAGATGATTCCGTGCTTAAGAGCACTGGTTGTTTTTCCAGAGGACCTGGGTTCAATTCCCAGCATCTACACAGCAGCTCACAACTATCTGTAATTCCAGTTCCAGGGGATCTGGCACCCTCATACAGACATACATGTGGGCAAAACACCAATGCACATAAAAACTAAATAAGTCTTAAACACACACACACACACACACACACACACACACACACACACACACAGAATCCAGTCATCTATAGATAACATCAAAAAGTAAGGGCCAGTGCAGTATGACTTTAATTGTTTCGTCATTTGAGGTAGACTAGAGGTTCTTCTGTGATTAGACTATCATACTTTCTTATCCATTGGCCGTTTGTTTAGGAGATGAAAGGGCAAGGCTCAGGTAAACAGTTAAACAACAAGCTCAGAGGAGAAGGTATTCTGAGTCAGAAGACAGCCCGTCTTTCTGTAGATTAACAGGTGAAATCCAAACAAAACAAGAGAAAGAGCGATCTACTCATCATTTGATAACTTATGGGGAACACTGAATTTGATATTGAAGTGGGCTAGGTGATCCAGCTGAAGAATGTGCTCTCATAATACTAAACATAAACCTCTCACATGGCTCCTGGCATTTCTTCTAACAGAAAGTCACAAAAGAAGAGAAAGTTATCTTACCTGGGAAGGCAAAGGTTTAGGTTTTACAATATTCTTTAGGTCATATCTTTCCTGGTTCCAGTTGCCTATCAGAGTACGGTTCGAATAGGAGTTCTCATTAGTGTTGCATCTCCACCCATACTGAAAAAACTTGGACATGTTAGTCCAGTCTGTCCACACTTCGCCATGACCATCAGCATAAATAAGGCTGCCATAGTGTGGGTTTCTGAGGAAACAGACAAGATTCTGTCTCTGGAAAAAAAAAGAACATGAAAGCTTACTAAATAATGAGAGAGCAGAAAACACACTTGTTTCTACCTCTGCTTTACAGGGCCAAGTGTTAACATAAGCACACCTTAATAACACGCTAGGCTTTTGTCCAAATATAATTTATATGAGCTTGATTCTTCCTCTTCAGGTGCATGTACCCATTGATCTATGTTGCAGAATATTATTTTAAGGTGTGTTACTTTTCTTTATGTTGCATTTATTTAATTCTGTGAAGCTGTGTTACTTTGCTTGTCTAAAACAACTGATGGTCTAATAAAAAAAAAGTGAACGGCCAATAGTGAGGCAGGAGAAAGAGCTAGGAGGGGCTGACAGGCAAAGAGGATAAATAGGAGAACTCAAGGAGGGAGGAGAAAGAACTAGCCAGGGAAGGAGGAGGACATCAGGGGCCAGCCACCCAGCTACACAGCAAGCCATGGAGTAAGAGATTTACAGAAGTAAGAGAATGGGAAAAGCCCAGATGCAAAAGGTAGATGGGATAATTTAAGTTAAGAAAAGCTGGCAAGAAACAAGCCAAGCTAAAGCCAGACATTCATAATTAAGAATGAGGTTGTGTGTATGATTTATTTGGGACCTGTGTGGCAGGCCCCCAAAAGAGTAACAACAACAACAACAGATCTATCATGTCAATCATCAGTAGTGGATGACTGACTATACAAATGCCACTGTCCCACATTCCTCGAAAAGACAGAAAACCTTTCAGCATCCCCAACACCATATGAGCAATGAGCTAAATGTTTTAGTGATTTCAAGATGTAAGAGTTGAGGGTCTAAGGGTATTGCCACAGGGAGAATGAGAGGTGAAACATTGAAAAGCCAGACAATACAATGAATGATTAACAATAACTTCCTTTCCAGATCAGCTCAAATAAGCTAACACTTCTTCTACCTCACATAGAAGTTTTCTTCACATTGTTTACTTTATATCGGTCATAGGTTCAAGAACATGCAATATATTATCAGTTGAAACGCATACCTGTTAAGAACAGAATTTGTATTTTGTTCATGGTTGTATATATCCTTCCAACCAATAGTTACCATCCCAATCAATAGTTCTTTGCAAATATCAGATGGGAAATGTCTGTATTTTAAATTTTTGGCAAGCAATCAAAAGCCCAGCTTTTTTGTTACATAATAAGCCTGGTCCCTGGGCAAAGGAGTAAGATGATACCTGTGTTATCGATGAGAAACTTGATGGTGAATACAGTGATTTGTTTGAATATCTCAGAGAGAAACAGTAATCCTTAGGTGGCCATTCCATGTTCGTTAAAGAATCTTCAAACCTGATCTTTCCAGTTCTCCAAACAAGGAATACAGATCACCACAGACACATGGCCAATGGTCTGAGAAACACAACCCAACTGCCTTTTCACAGGCAGACAAAACCAATACTATAGCAATGAAGGATGAGATTGTAGGCAACTGCCCTCACATCATCTACCTTTGTGAAGATATGTGCATGCATGTGCTGATGTCACCAAACAGCATGATGACTTGGGTAGCTGGACCCAGAAAGCCTAGTAGGCCTAGAGTTTAGAGGTGATGCTGTCCCTAGAGCTAGAATGACACACATCCACTTAGTTGTCTGAGACAGAAAACCAAGGCTGATTTTTGACTTTTCTTTTGGCATTCAGTTACTCACTAAGTCTTGCTGATTTCTGAATCAGTCCACTACTTTTCATATTCACTGCCAATTTCCAATTCAGACTACTGTCTCCTTTTGTCCCCTTTACTGCAAGGAGCTTATCTGATTTCCTTGTCATCAACCTTGTTCTTGTCTAATCCTTTCTCCATAGGAAAGTTGTTTTTGAAAAGCAAAAAAATCACAGCGTCTTCCTATTTTAAATCTCTTAGTGGCTTCTGTTTGTTAGAACATCTGAATTTTTTAAAAGATTTTTATTTATTTATTATGTATACAATGTTCTGCCTGCATGTATGCCTGCAGGCCAGAAGAGGGCACCAGATCTCATTACAGATGGTTGTGAGCCACCATGTGGTTGCCTGGAATTGAATTCAGGACCTCTCTTAACCTCTGAGCCATCTCTCCAGCCCAAATATCTGAATTTTTAAATCTGACTTTACTGGTTACCTAGGCCATTTTTGATTAAGGAAACTGTAGGAAGCAACTGCCACAATCAAGCGACAGTTGGTGGCACTCATCAATTTCCCAAAGAGGCCTGCTTTTTTGGGTATCTGAACGCACTGATTGGGGTCTGATCAAACTTGCTGGGACCACTCATGGTAGCTTTTAGTTACAGGTCACTTTCCCCCATGTTTCTTTGCAAATCTCCAGCGTTCTTCCAGAATTTGTTATGGTCCTTAGAGTGCTCTTTAGCTAGGTCAGCCTAGGGTGGGTGCTCGGGCTGGAGATCATTCATCAGTACTATGAGCGAATGAAGTACTTCGTGGCTGTTTTCCGGTCTTCAGCTAATCACTGGCAGACAGACATGCGACATGCCCCCTCCCATCCATGTCAGGGTGACAGATCTTCGTTTTAAATGTGACCTTGGGTGGAAAGTTAATTTTTCTGAAGGCCACTTTATCAGGTGGATTGACTAGAACAACAAGCCCTTGCCAAATCAATAAATTAGCTTCATCAACCTGGATGCTAGCAAAGCTTTCCGTTTCATATTTTGAGAACTCTCCAAGCTTCTTCATCAGCCTCCTGCTGGCTGACATATTGGATTTTTTGTGGCTTTCTATATTCTCAGAATAAGGTTTAGGCTGTTATGGTTACAACACTCCATATGACCTGGCCACCTCTGAACTCTTCAGTGTCATTTGCTACTCTCTCTCTCTTATCGCGTTCAGCCAGTCCAATATAACCAGTTTTTTTTTTTTTCATTATGCTTTTGTAAACAGTGTTCCTTCTTATTCCAATCCTTTTTACCTAGATAAAATGAACACCTGCCCCCACCTCCCATTAGCTTTCAACACAGGCTAACTTCAGGGAATCTATACCTCCCTTTCGCAACTTGGTAGTGTTTCCCCTTGTGTGCGCTTCATTGTGATCTGAATTCCTCCACTCGCGGTGGGTACACACCCCATTACATCTGCGTTGCCTCTTTTGCTGTGTGCATTCGTTATCAGACAGTAGGCAGGCCTCGTCTAGTCCATCCACACAGCTAAGTGCTCTCACAGTGCCCGGGAACAAAACAGGCATTCAATGGTTTTTTTGTGTGTGTTTTGTTCCCCCCCCCCCTTGAAAATAGGATCTACAAGCACCTGGAGATATGTTGAGCAGTAGCTAAGAGAACAAGAGGTAGCCATTCAGGAGATGGTGGGTGCAGTTACAAAACCCTGTGCCTCTGGAACACGCAGGACTCGCCTACCACCCCCATTTAGTGACTGTTTTGTGACCTCAAGCAGGTGTGGCGAAGACGCTCAGGTCCGTCCTTGTGCTGAGGAGCAAACGAGCCTTCCGAGGCACACGAAGGTGAGGGGGCAAAGCCGACAGCTCCATCCCACTTTCAACCTTGTAGCTCCCGGCCAGTGGCTCTAAGTGTTTATCCAGGCAACCACACGCTGTTGATGCGTCATCAATGAGGGCCGGACGGAGAAGCGAGGGAACCGAGGCCTTTGCGAAGGAAGTGATGCAATAAACGTGCGCCCCAGAGAGCGCCGGCAGGGAGCTAGAGGAGACCATGGTTCCTCGGCGCCTCCTGTTGGTCGGGGAAGGGAATTTCTCCTTCACAGCGTCTCTGATCAACACCCTGGATCCCGGCGTCAGTATTACCGCTACCTGCCTTCAGCACCCGGCCGATCTGGAGGAAGATCCGGTGACCCAGGAGAACCTTCAGCGCCTGCGCGAGCGAGGTAGCGGGTCCCACCCCTCCGCCAGGCCCGGCCCAGAGCGTCGGGGGTGTGACTCGCTTGGGGAATGCGAGTGCGCCTCCTGGAGGCGCTCACGGGGAAGTGCTGTGTGCCCAGGCCTGGGTTGGTTTGCGCTTCTGTGTTTGTCCCGGTTGCAGATCTTAAGACTTCTTTTGGTCTATATTTTCACGCCTTTAAACTTCCTTTGCCAGGTATCGAAGTCTGTTTTGGTGTGGATTGCACCCAGCTGGCACACGCCTTGCAGGCACACGACAGAGACTTTGATCGAATTTATTTCAACTTCCCGCACTGTGGACGAAAAGCTGGAGTCGCTAAGAACAGGGAACTGCTTGCCAAGTTTTTCCAGAGGTGAGGAAAGACGAGTCCTCGCGTGGGAAAGGTTTCCAGGTGTCCATAACCAAGTTACCGCACACAAGCTTTGTAGTTGGGGAAATAAGGCGGACGTGTGTAAGTTGCTAGGATACACGTGGAAAGAAGATAAACCCAGAGGAAACCACAATCTTGTCTTAAAGTGAGTCATATAACCCGAGGTGTAAAAGCACAAATAGGCCTTAGGAGGAAGAAGGCAAGATTATTTTAAAAAATTGAATTAGTGTCTATCTGCATGTGTTTAATGTATGGGTGTGGAGGGCAGAAGACAACTTACAAGAGTCAATTCTCCTTCCATAGTGGATCTGGGGGATAGAACTTAGGCTGCCATGCTTGGTGTCAAGCACTCAAAGGATCTCAAATTGTTTGTTTAAAAAATTTTTTTATGTATATAGGTGTTTTGTTGACCTGCATATCTGTGCGTCATGAGTGTGCCTAGTTTGCTCAGGGAGGCCCGAAGAGGGCATTGGATCCTCTGGGACTGGAGTTACTGATGGGTGTCGTCATCATATGGGTGCTGGGAATCGAGCCTCTGAACAGCCAGAGCTCTTAACTGCCTAATTCTCTCCCCAACTCACCCCCCAAATGCCTTTAAATGCAAAATAGTAAGAGCCAGGTTAGCCTGATGACTAAGAGCGTGGATTTAAGAGCCACATGGCCTGGCTTCAAATGCTGGCACACCACTTACTAGTTAAAACTGTAGGCAACTTTAGTTCTTACCTGCTTCTTTTTCTATACTGATAAACTGGGGCTACTAATAGTAGCTGCTTCTTAAAATGATTATGACTTTAAATATCAATAACTTTATACCAGTATACTAAACTGATAGTATTGGAGGGCTCCCCTGGGCTATATAGATTTGAGAAACCTTTAGCAAGGGCAGTATTTTAAATTAAGTAGTTGAAGTATAGATGCGTGTGTGTGTGTGTGTGTGTGTGTGTGTGTGTGTGTGTGTATAGTGATTTTTAAAGCCCGGGCTTTATGCATGGTGATGTAGTGCTCATCCAAGCCCTGAACTATAGAGTAGGCAGAAGGCAGTAAGATGTTTTCCTAATGGGGAGAAGCAGCACAGAGTGAATTCTATGGAGGAGCTTTGTGGACATTGGCCTTTCTGTGACATACAGGGAAAGAACACAGATGCAAAGCTTGTGACCAATGTTGTTGTGGGGACACAAGTGGACTTTTTAAAAAGATATGCTTAGGTTTAATAGACCTCGGCAAGTAAGGTGAATTTTAATTATTTCAGAGCTAAACCATGTGCGTATCGCTGACTCCTTTTGTAGTTTCTGTGTCTGATAAATTTCTGGTGTTTGTCCTCCATAAGCTGTGCTGATGTTCTTGCAAAGGAAGGAGAGGTCCACGTGGCACTGTGCAGAGGACAAGGTGGAACTCCTGCCGATAAGCCCCAGAGAGAGTGGCACAACAGTTGGCAAGTGGTTGCCATGGCAGCCCTGGGAGGGTTCATTTTAAGTGATGTGTATCCCTTCAGCTGTGAGGCTGTGCCAGGATACAAATGCACTGGGTATAGGTAAGTGATACCATAGGCCTAAACCTTCTCTCCTTCCATCTCTTGCATGAAGTAATAAAAAAAGAAAATCAAAAGTAGGCTCTTGCCTTTCTAATTTCCTGATTTAGGTTCAAAAATACTTTTTTTTAACTGATGGCAGCCTTCACACACACATACAGACACACACGAATTATATATATGTGTTGGTGAATATTATTTTAAGGTGTGTTACTTTTGTTACTTTTGTTTATGTTGCATTTATTTAACTCTGTGAAGCTGTGTTACTATGCCTGTGTAAAACACCTGATGGTCTAATAAAGAACTAAACAGTCAATAGCAAGGCAGGAGAAAGGATAGGTGGGGCTGGCAGGCAGAAAGAATATATAGGAGAAATCTGGGAAAAAGAGGAAGTAGCCAGAGAAGGAGGAGGATCCAGGGGCCAACCACCCAGCTACACAACCAGCAAGCCACAGAATAAGAGTAAGATTTACAGAAGCAAGAGAATGGGAAAAGTCCAGAGGCAAAAGGTAGACGGGATAATTTAAGTTAAGGAAAGTTGGCAAGAAACAAGCCAAGCTAAGGCCAGACATTTATAGTTAATTATATACCTCTATGTGTGATTTATTTGGGAGCTGGGTGGTGGGCCCCCCAAAAGAACAAAAACAAACAACATATATACATCTATTTAATTTAAACTAAAATGTAAGTACATAATATTTAATTTAAACTAAATGAAATGTAAATGTCTAATATTTAATTTAAAGAAGTTGTTTGTTCACTTATTTTGGCAGGAGTCAGGCTAAGTCATTTCATGTAGAAGGTGCTTTGAACCATGTCTTCACCCAGAGCTTACCCTTTGAAGGCTCTCAGCCCAGAGCATTCAGAGTCAGACTGGAAGACCAGTGGTTTTCCTTTACAGAACCAGAAGGACTTGCAGGAAAGTTGAACAGGTAATCTTTTATTTTGCTGGAAATCACTCCTGTCCCTACTTGTACCATGGTCATCTTAATGGTCACTGAATTTTAATTTAATTGTTAATGATGTTGGTGCTGTGGCTACTTGTGAGGCTGATATATTGTAGGGGTGGTGGCAGAGGTCTAGACTGTATGCTAAGTCTCCAGGCCTGGGAGGATAGTTCAGTGGTAGAATAACTTGCCTAGCATGCACAAGGCCCAGAATTTGCTCCCGTCATTGCAAAACAAAACAAAACAAATAACAGGCCCCAAACTACACCCAAAAATGCACATTCTCAAAAAAAATGTACATGCTCTTGCTCCATATGACAAATGATTTATTTTCAGGATCAGTTTAAGGATAATTGTTTTCTACATTTCTACATAAAGTCTAACAAACGACTTTAATTCCAGCAGTTATTATTGTAAGTGAAAATTTATTTTATGTGTTTAAACAGGCAGTTTCTTGAAGCATCCTCCTGCCATCCCATCAAAACCATCAATGAGAAACTCATTGCTGAACTGGGCAAACATTTTCCTTTCAAAAGGCTGAAGTGCTCCTTCCCTATGTTGTCACAGGGAGGCACCAGTGTCCTCCCTCCAGAGACCGGCGACCTTCCGCCTGCCTTTCGGATTAATCTCCATGAAGATAACTCAGATTCTGAGTCCCTGACTGGTGGAATAACACAAGAAATGGAAGACGTTGTCCTGTCGTTTTCAGGACGTGCCTTTCCCAAGAGTCCTGGGAGAGATGGCTGCAGAGCAGCTCACGAGGGGATCCGTGGACAGGCCCAGCTCTGCCTTAGATCTTCTCTTCTAGTTCACGCTGAAGCTGTCATCCATTCGCCGGATTTCGTCCCAGGTTCTCTGCACATCCTCAGTGGGCCTGTCTTTCGGAAGTGCCACATTTTACCTTTCACGATGCCAGCATTTCACGAGACTTTGTTTATCCTTGGGTTAAATACAAATGGGAAGGATAGCTGCCTTATGTCACTGCTGGGTCACCTGAAGGAGAGTCTAGATAACCTTCTGACTCAGACGTTGCTGGAGGGCTCCAATGTGAGCACTTCAGTGGAATTTGTCCTTCAACCAAATGGAAAGGATTATATAATTCATGTGAAGTCTCTTAATTTGGGCCCAGATTGTACTGAGAATCTGATTATTGGGACTATTGTCACATCTACAACTGTTACACACAAACACCAGTGTTTTGTGTTTGTTTCTATAAACTTGGACTTATTAGCCATGCTTGTCTATGATATTTCTGATTGGAGAATATTGTGGACTTTTGATAACCGTTTCCTGAAAAGATTTACCCCTGGGAAAATAGAGCCCTTTAAAAGCTATTCCCTGTATCCTCCACGCTATGTGCATGATATTAGTTTTTGGTTAGATGAAAAGAAAGGATTTGATGAACTAGAGTTTCACACCTTAGCCCGAGCAGTGTCCCAGGACACTATTATTTCCATACAGTTCCTTGGTCGTTTTCAGCATCCAGACACTGAACAGGTCAGTCTCTGCTACAGATTGACCTATCAAGCTTGTGATAAGGCGCTCAGCTCCCAGCTAGCAGCAGCAATGCAGTTTCGGTTTAGGAAAGAGATTCAGAGACAGCTGCATGTTTCACTGCGGTAGGCTAGGAAAGTCCTTTCTACAGCCCGACCCCTCACTGTATGTTGTGTGTGAGTGAGAAAGAATGACTTGGAACTGTTACTCCTTTCTAGAATCTGTGTGGGGTTTTTGTTGTTGTTTGTTTTTTGGTGTGTGTGTATATAAGATTTTTTTTTTTCATTGTGACTAAAGTAGTTTTGATGGACCCTAAAGACACCTGTGAACATCATTTAAACCTACAGACTGGCTGGGCGTGGTGGTGGTGGTGGTGGTGCATTCTTTTGAGCCTAGTGCTCAGGAGGCAGAGGCAGGCAAGGGACTGTGTTTGAGGCCAGCCAAGGCTACATAGTGAGGTCCTGTCTCAAAGAACCAAATGAAGCTATGCCCAAAACAAACAAAAATACCCTTACAGACTAATGTGACTGGTGACCTTGTAGTTCAGTTCTGATCCTGAGTAATGACTAAAAAACAAGTGTTATGTACTTAACTGTTCTTTTGCTGAAGAGGCTGTAGTCTGGATGTCTCACCACATGTATTTGTAGATATATTTCCCACACTCTCAGTTCCTCTTTATCATCTCACTGAGTTTAGGAATGTCTTATTGCATATGTTACACATTTGAGATTATCAACATCATGATACTGCTGTTTCTTTCTGTCATTGACGATTGAAGTCATGGAACTCAGGTATCAGAGCTTGGGGTGACATTTGGGTCTGACCAAAGACCTACTCTGTTCGATACTTTACTTCTCTCTCCCTGGTTTCCAGGAAAGGAGATAAGGATATATGTGAGTTCGACTGAAGTTGGATGTTTGGGCTTGGTAACTAGTGACTGTGTATGGAAACTGGTCCATATGATCAATCTTCATTTTTTAAAATTTTTATTTATTTATTTGGATTTTCAAGACAGGGTTTCTCTGTGTAAGAGCCCTAGCTGCCCTGGAACTCTGTAGACCAGGCTGGCCTTCAACTCATAGAGATCCCCCTGCCTCTGCCTCCTGAGTGCTGGGATTAAAGGCCTGCACCCCCCCTTTCTCCCGTTCTCTCTCTCTCTCTCTCTCTCTCTCTCTCTCTCTCTCTCTCTCTCTCTCTCTCTCCTCTAAAACCAAGTTCGAACTCCTAGCCCCCCCCCCTTTAAAAACAACAAAACTCTCCCAACAAGGCCTTTTGTTGATGTAGCCAGAATAGTAAGTTTATAATCAGTCCTCAATTGGAATATAGCTCCATTTACTAGACCAGCAACTTTGGACCTTGGCTTCCTTGCCAGTAAAAGAGAGAATCAAAAACCATGTGTGTGAAGTGCCTACCGCGGCCTGTAGTAGCAACGCCAGAGACAAATGCCTGGTTGAATTTTCTGCATAGCGTTTCCTCAGGCTTTCACGTCTCAGTATGGATTATTGCCTTGCTAGTTTGTCTCTCAGGAGCTACTGGCTGCCTCCATTCCTCTCAACAAGACAAGGCAAGGTGTCAAATGTTTAACCTTTTAGAGACCCCCACACCCCCCTTGGGTAGGAGCTGTGTGGAGCTCTTTAACTGAATACCTCCGCACACTACTCTTTATAGCATTGGCAAGTGTGGCGTGCTGAGAAACAGGAAGAAGCGAATTAAAGGCAGGGAGAAATACTCAGTGTTAGAAGTGGGAGGGCTAGTCCAGGCTGCGGATCCCCGCCTTCGCCCCATTGGTCTAAGGACAACAGTATTGTCGTCTTTTGTGCGCATGTCAAAGCTTTTTGTCCCTCGGCGGACACCGTTTCCGAGCCCAGCAATGTCTGCGCTTTCGCCGATATCCTAGCGTGCCGAGTTCTACCCTTTCCCCGACGCCGGGCATGGCGAGCCGAAGGGCCCGGCAGCGCCTCAAGGGCGGCGGCGGCGGCGGCGGCAGCGGCAGCGGCAGCGGCGGGGACACGGGCCCGGGCGCGGAGAAGCTGCGGGAGCTGCTGGGCAGCCGGGAGGCAGGCGGCGCGGAACAGCGGCCCGAGTGCGTGTGCAGCCGGCCGGAGGGCGTGGCCGGCGGGAGGGTCGGGCGGCCGGGGGTCTCCGCGGCGAGCCGGGGCTCTGCTGGCCCGCCGCTCCTGCCCCTCCTGGGAGCGTCCGAGCTCGGGTGGATCCTCGCCCCTCCGCATCCCTGCATTTATGGGAGCGAGGGTCTGCTACGCTTCAGGCTCAGGCCCACACTGAGCAGGCTTCGGGCTGGTAGTTAGCCGAGCCTCTGTGGGAGCTGTTGGCAGGAGAGTGTACCTTTTACACCCGAGTCCCCCTGCCTGCCGCTTTATTCTCTCAGGAGCCTCCGTTTGCTGTTTTCTGGCCCCTGGAATCCATCAGCATGCCTGTAGCCCGTAGGTGAGGTCTGCATTGAAGGAACTGTCTGCTGCACCTGCACTTTGTGTTAGGCCTCCCTTCATCTGAAAGAGTGGGGAATAAAGTCTTGGCAAGGGATAGCCTTAAGAAATGGAGAGAGAGAGCATTGTGGCCTTCAAGTGAGTGATTAGTTGGCTTGAGGTGAAAGCGAGGGTTGTAGGTGAGACAGGCCAAGGTGTAGGATACCCTAGTAGCAGGAAGTGGAAGGTGTGATTGAAACGCAATCCCTTATTCATTCTACTCAAACATGGCAAGGCGTCCTTTTAGGTGAACGGCTTTATTGCGTTGCTGTCGTTGGTCATTCCTGTCTTTTCTATCTGGATTTAGTCCTCGCCGGCAGGCTTCCTGATACACTAATGGTTTTGCTTTTCCTTCCGGGCAGGTCTGGAAATAAAGCAGGGCAAGTCTGGGCCCCTGAAGGATCCACTGCTTTCAAGTGCCTGCTCTCAGCAAGGTTGTGCGCCGCTCTTCTGAGCAACATCTCTGACTGTGATGAAACATTCAACTACTGGGAACCAGTAGGTCTTCTCTTTAGCTGGCTTTTTGTTTGTTTGTTTGTTTTAGTTTTTGCAATCCAAGGGATCTAACCCATGGTCTTGGGCATGCTAGGCGAATGTTTTACCACTGGGCTACATCCCCAGCCCCCAGTTCTGGGACTTGGCCTTTGATCTTGATTTGGTACTTAGAACTAATTAACAAACAAGTAAAATGCAAGTGGGAAAATACTAAAATAAATTGTTTTCACTTTTATATCATAAAAACTGTGATGAATTGTCTGCACTTTTATATCCTAAAAACTACTGATTTGGGGCTGGAGCGATGGCTCAGTGGTTAAGAGCACTTGCTGCTTAGTCATGAGGATTATAGTTCAAATTCTAGCGGCTCAGATGTAGGTGACTCCAGCTCCAAATCATGATAGCACAGTGTGGTGGTGCACGCCTTTAATCACAGCACTCTGGAAACAGAGGCAGGTGGATCTCTTGTGAGTTCAAGGCCAGCCTGGTCTCCAGAGCAAGTTCCAGGACAGCCACGGCTACATAAAGAGACCCTGTTTCAATAAACAAATAAATCTGATGCCCTCTTCTGGTCTCTACAGGCACACACTTGCATGCATACACTTATGTAGACATCCACACATCAATAAAACAGATCTTTAAAAAAGCCCAAACTGTTGATTTAGTTACTATTGAAGTCTATGGCCTTTAGCTGACATACTCAAAGGTGAGGCTTATAATTATCTTTTAAATGGTTTTATAAATCTTAGCAATACTTGTAGATATAGGTTTTAAAGCTAACAATTACTCCTAAACTTGAGGGAGGTACAATTATCCATTTTCCTTATGTCCAGATTCCACTTCCTAGAGGGAAGCTACATTCTTCCAACTTTTTAAGTGTATTTCTTCTGTTGTTGCCAAAATAGTTGTGCTGACTTGTTTTATGTCAGCTTGATACAAGCAAGAGTCATTAGAAAAGGGAGGATCCTCAATTGAGAAAATGCATCCATGAAACCGGGATGTAGGCAAGCCTGTAGGACATTTTCTTAATTAGTGATTGATGGGGGTGGGTCCAGCCCATTGTCATTCCTGGGCTGGTGGTCCTGGGTTCTGTAAGAAAGCAGGCTGAGCAAGCCATGAAGAGCAAGCCAGTAAGCAGCAGCCCTCCATGGCCTCTGCATCAGCTCCTGCTTCCAGGTTCCTGCCCTGTTTGAGTTCCTGCCCTGACTGCTTTTGATGAAAAGCTGTTATCTGGAACTGTGTGTTCCTTCTGTTAGTTTGTCCTGTCCAGCTTCAATGTGATAGTTTTTGTTTTATTTATTTATTTTTTTTAAAAAATGAGTGAATGAATGAAAACCTAGTCACTAGGGTAAAGGTTAACTACTGAACTGTCATTTATACTTGCCGAGAGATGGAAAATCAGTTTTCAGCCGGGTGGTGGTGGCTTTTTGAATTTGGTTTTTTTTTTCCTTTTTGAATGTGGTTTTATTTGTTTTCTTGGTTTTGTTTGTATTGGGCCTTTGTTTCTTTGAGAAAGAACTTGAAGTTGGGTGTGTAGGGAGGAAAGGATCTGGAGGAACTTGGGGGAGGTGAAGAATATGACCAAAATATATTTGAATTTGAAAATTGTTTTAAATAATGAAAAATATAACAATAATAAAGAAGAAATAAAGTCTGTATTCCCCAAGTAGTTTTGGGTAGTGGCGTTTCCTCACATCAAGGGCAGCCTTAACTGAGACGATAGTGCCATGATAGTGCACTTGAGTGGTGTTTCTTGATTTCTGTGTTTATGTGTTGTTTGCTGACTTCTGGTACAGAAAATTTGGAAGTAAATTTACCCGAACACATTTGTATCAAAAACCAGAGGGAAGATGCTTGCTTAGTGTGTATAATTTAGGAAAATAAAAGACTTAAAGCCTCTGTTTTGGTTAAACTTTATTTTAAGAAAATACAGTAAAATTTTTAGTTTCTTAATTTAAAACTATGAGGTCATTTGTTTTTCTTACTCATTAGTTACAAATGTTAATTCTCAACATTTTGTCTCTAACGGTTTTGACACAGAATCTTTACCTGTAGCCTCTTAGGAGGGGCTTTGCTAGTCCAACCCTGATCGCATCTGTTTCTGCCTTCAGACACACTACCTCATCTATGGGAAGGGGTTTCAGACATGGGAATATTCCCCAGTATACGCCATTCGCTCATATGCGTACCTGTTGCTGCATGCCTGGCCAGCTGCGTTTCATGCACGGATTCTGCAGACTAATAAGGTAAGGGCGGCTCCCTGATAGCGGCCACATCGATCAACAGTAAGTTTGTGTAGCTAACCTGATAGCAATCACATCGATCAACAGGTAAGTCTGGAGCACTTTTGAAAAGAGAACAAAATCCATTGATGGTGAAGAGGCTGATTTCTTTTTATTTTTCTTCTTGGAGGAGTCGTCTTGTGTTTCATAGACTAGTCTGAAACTGTTGGACTGTACTTTTCCCCCTCATTTCCCGAGTTACTGTGTCCGCAGGCCTGGGCTTTGTTGTTTGTTTGTTTGAAATTGTGTCTGTGTGATCATGTTTGGGTGTGGGTGCGGAGCCATGTGGAGGTAAGAGGACAGTCTTTAGACTTCCACTGTAGGTGTCTCACATCAAGCTCAGGCTGTCAGGCTTGTGCAGCCATGCTTCTTACCCTGCTGAGTCATCTCACTGCCCATCATCCAGCACGTACTAACAGAACAGCTTCGATTTAGTATAGATTACGTTAAGTGATGGACCAGTGACCAAGTTGAGTCTGCCTTCATGGAAGTTACAGTTCCTTGGGGGAAGAGAAACATTAAATAATTAAAAAATGTAGGTTTATAAGAGAAAAGTACAGGCATGATGGGGTCGCATATTATGAGGGTCTAATTTAAGTAGCGTGCTCAAGAGTTAACTGCAACCTGACCTGCCTTAGGGATAAAATTTTTGACTATGTATGTTTTGATGTGGATTTTTTTTTTTGAGTTTGTTTTGTTACTTGAATATCTAGGCTTAGGCATTTTGCCAAATTTGGGAAGAGGTAGGGGTGTGTGTGTGTAGGTTTGTGGGTCTGTGTGAGCACATGTGCCTGTGCACAAGTTCAGAGGCCAGAGGAGATACCAGGTGTCTTCCTCTATTGCTCTCTGCTTTGCTCCCTTGAGACAGGCTCTCTCACTAAACCTGAAACTCTCCATTTTGCCTAGGAGATGGCCAGTGAGCTCCTAGGAGACACTTGTCTCCGCCTCCCGATGTTGAGGTTACAAAAGCACATGGCTATCCATCCACACCTGGCTTTCACGTGGGTGCCAAGGTTTGAATTCACATCTGCATGCTTGTATAGCACACACTCTTTGTTGTGGAGCCATGTCCCCAGCCTCAAATCTGAGAAATATTTAGCTGTTGTTTTTAACAGCGTGTGTGTGTGTGTGTGTGTGTGTGTGTGTGTGTGTGTGTGCGCGTGCGTGCGTGCGTGCGTGCGTGCGCGCGCGCCTGCCTGTGGAGTCCAGAGGTGTCAGAACCTTTGAAGTTGTAGTTACAGGTGGCTCAGCTGCCTGACATGGGTGCTGGGACTTGAACTCCCGTCCTCTGGAAGAGCAACACATACTTTTAACTGCTGAGCCATCTCTCTAGCCCTGGGAACAGGGTTTGTAATTGAAGGTCTAAGGATAGGAAAGAGGCCAGCATTATTTCTCGTATAAATTAGTTTGATGTATGGAGAGTGGTGGCCTGGGTTAAATGAGACTGAGAATAGGGAAGAGGTCAAATTTGTGTAAGATCTGATAGGATCTATTAGGAAATACTGGGAGTGCTTTTGTTTTTTGGCTACCCCCCCACACACACATACATTGAAAAGATTTTGGAGGAGAGCCATGGTTATAGTTGCATTTCACAATGATCAGGGTGGTAGCACACATAGAACTTGACAGGACACTGTCTCTTCCTTTTGTACCAAGTATCTCATTTCTGGCTTTTTAGGCTTCATTTTGCCTCTGAATTTGTTAGAGGAAAAAATAAGATGGAGGACTCAGTAGAGAACCAGCAGCCTGCAGTGTTACATTTTTATTTCTAGTTGAATATCCATTATCACATTGAACTTGATGTTTCCAGAAGTCTTCCTCTTCTTTCACTTAACCTTACACATGTGGTGTGAACAGCACGTGTTCCAGTTTCCCTCTGTTGCTGTGGTAAAACATTCTGACTGAAAGCAACTTGGAGGGAAAGGGGTTGTTTGGCTTATACTTCCAGGTCGTAAACCACCATTAAGGGAAGGCAGGGCAGGAACTCAAGCTGGGAGTAAATCAGAAACCATGGAGAAATGCTGCTTACTGGTGTGCTTCCTGGCCTTAATCATTTGGCTTTCTTGTTTTTGTATATTAGACTGGCCTTGAACTCACAAAGATGTGTCTGTCTCTGCCTCCCCAATGCTAGAATTCAAGTATGTGCCACCACTTCTTTCTAGCTAGCTCTTTATACAGTGCCGGTCTGTTTGCTTAGGATGGTGCTGCCCACAGTGGGCTTGGGTCCTTCTGTGTCCGTCATCAGTTGAAACAGTCTCTCACAGATATGGCCTCAGATTAGTTTGATTAAGGATGTTCCTCAAGGGAGGTCTCTTCCCAGGTAATGCTAGTTTATGTCAGATAATAAAAACTAACCAGGATGCAAGTAAAGTGGGAGGAAGATTTCCCTTTTTTTCATACTTCAGTCTCTTCTCCCTGTTAGTTCTGCAAGCCCGAGTCAATAGGGACCCACTTGCAAAGAGAATTTTAGCTTGTAGAGCAGTGGTTCTCAACCTGTAGGTTGCAACTCCTGAAGAGGTTGCATATTGGATATCTTGTTTATGAGATATTTACATTATGATTCATAACAGTAGGATAATACAGTTATGAAGTAGCAACGACAGAATTTTGTGATTGGGGGGTCACCACAACACAAGGAACTGTAGTAAAGGGTCCTGACTGTATTAGGAAGGTTGAGAACCGCTGTTGGAGAGTCTCCACGCCCCCCATCCCCCTCACCTGCATCCTAATGCTGAAGAGAGAGTAGGTTGTTGGTGAAAGACAGTGTGGTGATGCTTGGCACTCTACTCATGGCTGCCTTTCTCCCTTCTTGCTCTTCCTAGTGTGAGCACTTCTCCGAGTCTGGATCTGTGTGTGAATTGCTCTGTCATGCACAGGGGTGGGATTCCACACAGAGGCCCTTGTTGAAGGTTGTTGTTTGGCTCCTTTGGGGGGCCTGCCACCCAGTTCCCCCAATAAATCACACGGAGGCTTAGTCTTACTTATGAATGCCCAGCCTTAGCATTTCTAGCCAGCTTTCCTTAACTTATCCCATATCCCTTTTGCCTTTGGGGTTTTCCTGTTCTTCTGTAAATCTTACTCTTACTCCGTGGCTTGCTATGTACCTGGGTAGCTGGCCCCTGGAGTCCTCCTCCTTCTCTGGCTCCTAGATCTCCCATCCTCTTCTCCCAGATTTCTCCCTCTATATATTCTCTCAGCTTGCCAGCCCTGCCTATCCTTTCTCCTGCCTCACTATTAGCCAGTTCTTTATGAGACCATCAGGTGTTTTACACAGGCACAGTAACACAGCTTCGCAGAGTTAAACAAATGCAACATGAACAACCCTTAAAGTAACACCCCTTAAAATATTCTTGTTTAGCCTCCATGTGGTTTGGAAGCCTAGCGTTCCCTTCAGCAGTCCTCAGTCCTGTTTGTTGCCTCTGACTTTCTTGTGTATTTGAACTGCTTCTCACTGTGGCTGGAGTCCTTGGCTATAATGGACAAATGTTCTTCATGTATTTGTTATTCAGATTTCCTTTTTTGTGAATTACCCTTTCACATTTTTTACTTGTTTTTTTGTTGTTGTTGTTGTATTTTTTTTTTTTTTTTTTTTTTTTTTTTTTTGAGACAGGGTTTCTCTGCTTAGTTTTGGTGCCTGTCCTGGATCTCGCTTTGTAGATCAGGCTGGCCTCGAACTCACGCCTGTCTCTGCCTCCCGAGTGCTGGGATTAAAGGTGTGCGCCACCACCGCCTGGCTTCCTTTACTTGTTTTTAAATTAGGTTTTCTTTTTGCTTTTGAGATGGGTTCTCACTCTGTAGCTATGGCTGGCCTGGTACTCACTTTGTAGTCCAGTTGGCTGCAAATTCCTGCCAATCCTCCTGCCTCAGCCTCCTTAGTGTGGGATTAAGACGTGAGCCTCCCAAATGGATGGAACTAGAAAAAAATCATCCTGAATGAGTAACCCAGACCCAGAAAGACAAACATGGTATGTACTCATTTACAAGTGGACATTAGCTGTAATATAAAGGATAACCATGCTACAATCCACAGACCCAGAGAGACTAAGTAACAAGGAGGGTTCATGGGAGGATGCCTGGATCTCCCTGGGAAGGGAAATAGAGATTTCATGGGTAGACTGAGGGCAGTTGGGGATGGGAACACAAGCAATCAGGTTGGTGGGGGATGGAGGGGGAGAGTGCTGAAAGAGACTACTGGAAAGGGGAGGCATTTCAGGGTCAGATAAAAATCTGGCACAAGGGAATCTCCCAGGAATCTACAAGGATGACCTCAGCTAAGACTCCTGAAATAATGGATGCATAACCTGAGCTGGCCATTTCCTGTGACCAGATTGGTGCCTAACCCAATTGTCATCAGAGAGGCTTCATCCAGCAACTGATGGAAACAGATGCAGACCCACAGCCAAACATTAGGCTGAGTTTGGGGGAATCCTGCAGAAGAGGGAGAGAAAGGAGTGTGGGAGCCAGAGGGGTCAAGGACACCACAAGAAAACTCACAGAATCAGTTAACCTGGGCTGATAGGGACTCACAGAGACTGAACAGATAACCAGGGAGCCTGCATGGGACTGACCTGGGCACTCTGCGTATATGTTACAGTAGTGTAGAGTCCTCTTGTGGTACTCCTAACTGTGGGAACAGGGGCTCTCTCTGACTCTTTTATTGGCTTTGAGACCCTAGTCCTCATACTGGGTTGCTTTGCTCAGCCTTAATGCATGGGGAGGGGCTTAGTCTTACTGCAACTTGAAGTGCCATGCTTTGTTGATATTCCATGGGAGACCTGCCTCTTCCTAAACAGGAGGAGTGGTTTGGGGGATGGGAACAGAGGGAGAGTGGGGGAAGGGACTGGGAGGAGGGGAGAAAAGGGAAACTGGGGCTGGGATGTAAAATAAATTTGTTTAAAAAATAAAATAACAAAGAATGGGGGGAAAAAAAGATGTGAGCCTCCTCACCTAGCTGCTGTTGGATTTCCTCCTTTTCTTTTTGGTCTGTAGATGTCCTGCAAGTATCATTTTGTTTAGAGCGCCAGCTCTGTTGACTTGTCCGCAGCTCTTTGCTGAAATCCTTACCTTTGACATAGTCAAGTAGGTTTCTCCTGGGTCCTAGGTCTCTAAAGGAACTCCTCCTTCATCCCACAAGTTGCAGGAATGTTTTTCCTGTTATCTTCTGTTAGCTTTCTTTTTACCTGTCTCTTAGGAGACTTGTCATTGGTCCCCTCCCCCCTTTTACAATGGTGGAACATAATTGAGTTTGTATTTTGATCTTTATGCTGAATGTCTCTGCAAATTTCCAGACTGACGCCGGTGGTTTGTCAACCGAAGCTCCCGGCTTTCTCAGTTGTGTTTGTCCTTATCCATTTTATGTCGCTATAGCAAAACACCCGAGGCGGGGTCGTTTATAAAGGAAACAAACAGCTGGGTGTAGTGGCACAGGCCTTTCATCCTGCGCTTGGGAGGCAGAGGTAGGGGGATCTCAGTGATTTTTTTTTTTTTTTTTGAGGCTAGCCTGGTGTACATAATGATTGGAGAATTGAAATGATACAGCGTCAGCATTCTGGTAAGGGCACCCTGGCTGTATCATTTGAAGGAGGAGCAGAAGGAAACAAGGTGTGTACCTGAGGGCAAAGCCGAGGTAGCATCCTCAGTCTGTGACAGCCCATTCTCAGGGGAACTAACCCAGTCCCATGAGGACCTGCCCCTTCTGAGAGAGTATTAATTTGTTCATTGAGCAGAACCCACTAAGCCTCCTTGCTTGTCTACTGGGGCCTGCTTCTTGTACGTTCATCATCTTAATGTCCTCTCTGGAGACCAGGCTTCTAGAACTCAAACGCGTAGGACCAACCATAGCTATACACTTTCTCTCTCCCATTCTGCCCCTTAGACCTCCTTTATCTTTCCTTCTGCACTGACTGGGACTTTGAGTTACAGTGCTGATAGGGAGCCGATGGCGTCATTGTTCTGCTGCTCAACATTCTTAGACCAGTTCATTTTTCTTTTTCTTTTTTTTTGGTCTTTCAAGACAGGGTTTCTCTGTGTAGCTTTGCGCCTTTCCTGGAACTCACTTGGTAGCCCAGGCTGGCCTCGAACTCACAGAGATCCGCCTGCCTCTGCCTCCCAAGTGCTGGGATTAAAGGCGTGCGCCACTACCACGCGGCTTCAGTTCATTTTTTAAAAAATTCATTTTTATTATGTGTGTCTGTGTGTGCGTGAGAGTGCAGGTGTCTACAGTCCAGAAGAAAGTGTTAGATCTCCTGGAGCTGGACACGGGTGCTGGGAACTGAACTTGGGTCCTCTGAAAGAGTAGTATGTGATCTTAACCTCTGAGCCGCCTCTCCAGCTCCAGTTCATTTTTTTTTTAACTTTCAAGCGTTGCTCATGAGGAGTCCTTATCATAGACACTCGTCTCAAATCATCTGCCCCTGCGGTGCCTGTAACAGGGGCCATTGTGTCGTAGACTCTCAGTGTTCTAGTAGTGAACCTGACTCATGGGCTCTTTATAAAACTCATTGGGGAATTTGGTTGGTTGTAGTGATAAGCATGGGCAAGGTTTCCATGTTGGCAGCTTACATTTATCTTTCTGTGTGTGGAAGCAGAGTCAGCTGTGAGGATGCAGCACTCTTGACATACAGTGCTCTATAGTATAGCAGCTAAGCAAGGGGCTGGAAGGTGGCTCAGCGGTTCAAGAGCACTGGCTGCTCTCCCAGAGGACCTGGGTTTACTTCTCAGCACCCACATGGCAGTTAAGACAACCATCTGTAACTGCAGTTCCAGGGAATCTGATGCCCTCTTCTGGCCTCCTGGGGCACTGCATGGAAGTGGTGCACAGACATGCAGGCAGGCAAAACTCACATATGCATAAAATAAAAGTAGATCTTAAGAGCTAGTCAATATAACCCTTATTGTTATTTTTACTAAACTTGTGCCATTAATTATAGAATTAATTAGTCCATAGTGCAGACATTTAGAAGATAGGAGATAAACACCTTAACCCCAGTAGGCTGCCGAATCTCCTCTGACCATTAGGTGTCTTTCCAGCCTTTCCTATGCATGGAGTTTCCATAGCTGTAATGCTGATGTATTTTGTAAATAATCAGTATTTAAAATTTTATGGCTGTTTATGGCTTATATGTACAATCCTAGCACTCGGGAGATCGAGGCTAGAGGATTGCTGTGGGTTTAGGTCATCCTGGGATCCATGGTGAGTTCCAGGATAGCCTGAGCTACAGTGTGAGACGCTGTATTTAGAAGGAGAGAGGGAGGGAGAAAGAGAGGACTCATTGGGTTAGCAACAAATGAGCAAGGTATCACGTTTTTCCATCTTTGCAACCCCGACTGTTTGTACTTGTTCAGTACTCTCTGAAATAGATGTGGCATGATTAGTTGCATATCTACATATCACTGGATATTTTGCAGTTTTTACTAAATTAATAGCACTGCAATAGATGTTTTTATGAATGGAAGCTCCCACCCATCCTGCAGTAAAGGAAGTAGGTACACTGAGTCTGGGGATCTGGAAATTTGTGTGGTTCTCAATAACTCAGCTTTCAGGAGGATTGTATCAGTTTGTAGAACAGTTTACCGACAGCAGATGACAACTTCCCATGCTTACAAGCTTTTTGGCTCGTGTTGCTGACTTCTGTTTTTTCACTCTGGGTTTCTTTCAGATTCTTGTCTTCTACTTTTTGAGATGTCTCCTGGCTTTTGTGAGCTGTATTTGTGAACTCTACTTTTATAAGTAAGTATCAAAACTTTGCACACTGCAGCACAGGTCTCTGACAGCTCCTTCTCTCTTCTGGCGCTCTAGCTAAGGACAGCTTCTTGTCTGAAAGGTAATTGAGGAGGAGTGCTTCTAGCTTCTGTTCCCATTGGCATACCTCTGATTTTACTTCGCAGTACATGTCCCGCGAGTCTTAGCAGCATTTAGTGAACCTTATTTTTGGTTCTAAGTGAAGGACAGATTCACCTTTTCCCTAGAGCTGAGCTGATGGGAGACTGTTCCCAGTGTCAGATTCTGCTCCCGTTTGCACTCAATACACTGCCTCACACCGAGTAGCTCTCAGATGATTGAATAGTAATGAATCCATTAGGCATTGAAGTATTCTAGCAACAAAGTAGCTGCCTTTTAAAAAATGTAACACATAAAAACCATTAAATTTAATAGTGCCTTAACACATTAAAAGAGGTACTCAGACTTAAGGATCATTATTAAAAGTCTTCCTATAGTTAGATGTGCCAGATTAAAATTAATTTTTGGCCTTAGCTCTGACAGGAGTAGAGGTAAAAACAAACCCAGTGCTCCCTCTGGGGATTGTAGCCATAAGTTGGTTTTCATGTGGAATTGGGCCTGAATTCAAATCACCTGTCTCATCTCCTAAGTCCCACAATGGGATTTATGGTACATTGTCCTGGATTAGTGGAGGTTCCATGCATCATGTAAACATTTCCCTAGGGAATGGGACTCTTAATGCAGATGTCAGAAAATCACCAGGAGTAAAGTTCTGCTGCCCAAGAAAGTATGATGGTCAGGCTGGAAAATGGCTCTGTAGCGAGTTCTTGCTTCATTTGCACGGGGCTCTGGGTTCAGTTCCAGGAGGTATGAGAAAAGAGCAAAGAAGTCACAGTCAAGGTCCCACACACACCAGGAAAATCACAAAGAGACAAGACATTGAAGAGCTAGAAGAAATAACAGTCACCAGAAAGCTGGCCTGTGAATCTTCATTTATTAGAAATTATTAAAATGAAAAGAGCATTGTATGTGGAGAAGTGAAAGAGGGAACTGAAAACATGAAGAGAAACAAGAACCTCCAGAAATTACCAGGCCAGTGTGAAAAATAGTAAGAGCGTATAGAGATGAAAATGTAATTATTTTATGTTGACTTTATATATATGCTTATATACATATATGTGTGTGTCACATCAGTACGATTTATATAACATCGATATTTAAAACTCAGATAGTCTAAACAGATTAAGACTGCTAGTAAGCAAAGTAGTAAAATGAAAGATAAATTTGAAGAAATTGCTAGGAATAAATTATAGAGAAAAAAAGAAATATAGAGGAAGTTAACGTGTAAGGTGTCTAGATCTGATATAGAGAATTAGAAGAGGCAATCAGTATTCAGGGAAGTGTAGCTCACAGTTTTCCAGAGTTAGTGGGAAGGGAGGTAATCCATAAGTTCAGTAAGTCTTGCATCTTATGGGAATATAAAAAGGACTTAGTGAAATCGTGTACAGCACCAGAGATAAAGAAACTGGATGAGGAGTTACTGGAGTACCTGTGAGGGCATGCTGAGCAGTGAGACCCTCAGAGAAGAGCCATCAACAGCAGCGGGCAGAGCACCTCATAGTGTGAGAGGGGCAGGAGGGCTCAGCCAGGAGGGCTCAGCAGTAGAGCGCTTGAATACTGTGCTCAGCTCTGCACTCCATCCCTAGCAGAACAGAATGCCGAGGCAAATGCCAGCCGTGCTAAAAGTGTGTCCTGGGCTGAACTGTCTTTTAAGATCAAGAGCTAAATACAGATTTCCAATAAAAAAGAAAAGAAAAGAAAAGAAAAGCCAGCCAGGTGCTGCTGGCTGTGAGTTTATGGTCAGCCTTGTGTACAAAGTGAATTCCAGGACAGCCAGGGCTATTACACAGAGAAACAAACAAAAAACAAAACAAAAACCACACACGAAAAGAAAAACCAGCTACAAATTAGAGAAATTATTATTAATATATTCTCACTAAAAGAACTTCTAAAAGATGAATCAAAACCATTTCAGGAAGAAACAGATGAAATAAACCTGAATGAGAACATGCCTAACACATGAAAAATACTAAAATCAATAGCAGCACTGGGTGTGATGGCCCACGCCTTTAATCCCAGCACTCTGGAGGCAGAGGCAGGCAGATCTCTGTGAGTTCGAGGCCAGCCTGGTCTGCAAAGGGAGTTCCAGGACAGCCAGGGTTACACAGAGAAACCTTGTCTCAAAAACAAAAAAACAAAAAACAAACCCCAAAACCAAAAACCAAACAAAACCAAAAAACCCAAAACCAACAACAAAAAATCCCCGCTGAGTTCTATAAGTGCTGCTTGCATGCCAATGGGTGCGGAACAATTCACTCGAGCACAGACCACCTACCAACCGCTACATCCCCAAGAAAAATGACTCCCTTGCCAGTAGCCATCAGTATCAGTAGGCCCTCAGCTGTGGGTAGGGCCTCGGGAGCCCTCCCTCGTTCATGCTAGAATGTTGACGGACTTGGTCTTGTGCCGGTAGTCACCGCTGCAGTGAGTTGATGAGGGACGTGGCCCTGTCACGTCCAGAAGACAGGATTTCAGAGCACTCCTCTGGCTCTTACACTCTTTCCACCCCCTCCTCAGTCATGTTTCTGAACCCTGGTGCTGGTGCTTTATACAGATGTCCGTGGAGGGGTAAGCAACAGTTGTCACTCACTCTCATCACTTGGGCAGGTTAGGGTCTCTCCATTAACATTGACCACCGTAAATTGACGCTTCTCTGCCCAAGGTTGAGTACAGCACTCATCTATGGATCTAAACAAATACTTAGAAAGATTTTTTTAAATTAATGTGTAAAGATATTTTGCATGTATGTATATGTGCTTTGTATGTGCCTGGTGCCCTAAGAGGCCCAAAGAGAGTGCCAGATCCCTAGGAACTGGAGTTACAGGTGGTTGTGAGCCACCATGTGGATGCTGGTAACTGAAATCTGGTCTTGTGGAAGAGCAGCCAGTGCTGGTTAACCATTGGATCATCTCTCCAGCCCCAGAAGGCAGTTGACAACATGTCCATTTAGAAAACTGAAACAGCAGCTTACCCACTGCAGCCTGGGTGTGCCCAGCAGTGGGCTTTTAGTCAGGCTGCAGTTTCAGCATGAAGTCCTCCTGTGGAGGAGGACTCAGATCCATCAGAACGCATTTGGTTACCTCTTCACAGTAGTCACTGTTGGACCTGTGGACACATCTTGCCTGGCAGGTTTGTATTATGGCATTCAGGGCTCACTGCTGGAGAAGATCACTGATGGCTTTTCTCCTTCAATTGTCTATGGTGCACCTTCCAGCACCATGAATGCTAGCCAGCAGGGAGGCCGTTTCCAGGTTAGCTCTAGTTTGATTCCTTTGTCTGCAAACAAAGTTTATGGTACCTTCAGCAATAGGGTGTTATCTAGTTGTGAAAAGGGAAAAGGATCACTGGAAATAGCATGGGTTGTTTTAGGGACCTCTGGGAACTCCCTGACCAATAGCTCATAGGGAAGTGTCCCATGCCTGCTGTTGATATTTTCATTTAATAATCCATGTCATCTGGGAACAGCATTGTCTACTCATGCAAGGTACCTCTTTTGAAACCTTAATTTTTTTTTGTTTTTAAATAATGACATATTTTGATTAGCTTGCAAAGTAGTAGGCTTCCATACATCCTTAGTTTTGATTCATCTGCCCCTCTTCTTTATCTCCCCTCCCCCATCACTGCTTAAACCTTTAACCCCTTGTATTATCCCTCTTTGCTTTTGTTTTGTTTTTCCAAACAGAGTTTCTCTGTGTGGCCATGGCTGTCCTGGAACTCACTCTCTAGACCAGGCTGGCCTCGAACTCAGAGATCCACCTGCTTCTGCCTCCCGAGTGCTGGGACTAAAGGCGTGCACCACTGCACAAGGCATCCCTCTCTACTTTTCTGCCATCTGTGTTGAGAACAATCTTTGCTGAACAACTTGTGCTAGGCACTTTACTAAGTACTTTCCCGGCATTAACTATCACAGACACTTTATGTAGGTGTGGTTGCTATCCTTATCTTACAGATGTGGAATCTGGCAGATAATTAGCCACTGCTGGTAAATGGCAGAGCCAGAATTTGAACCTACCTGAACCTGGGGTCTGTTATTTCTCACTATATCATACTATTTCCCTATTGATAGTAGACATAATTTTAAATATGCAGCTTTTCTTAAAGAAGAGCCTTTTTTCTGTGCCAAGAGTAAGAAGCCCGTTTCTTATGCACATGACATTCCTAACAACTTTTAAATGCATTTCCTCTTAAGGAGCTTTTCTGTGTCAGGAGTAAGAGGTTTGGGTTTCTTGTGCATATGAAATTGCTAACAAGTCTAGGCAGGTCTATATTTGACTTTAGCTCTTCATTGTTATTTCTCACACAGGCCTGCATTTCTTCTTTGCTTTGCAGTTTCTGTCGCTTAGTATCCACAATATTTATCTTTATCTTTTCTTCCAGGGCTGTGTGCAAGAAATTTGGGCTGCATGTGAGTCGAATGATGCTGGCCTTCTTGGTGCTCAGCACTGGCATGTTTTGTTCATCGTCAGGTAAGTAGAAGGGCAGATGAGGGGGTAGCAGCTTTACCTTCCTATACAGTTGTCTTGAAAGGAAGCACTCGTCCAACAAGGTTATATACACGAGTGCTTGGCAGGTCACTGTTGTGTGAACTGCACAGATTCATGAGTAGTGGAACTGGCAGTCTCACAGGATACTTTCTGTTCCTTCTCCTTCCTAATGGCTCACTTCCTTTCTTGGCCCTTAGGAGGAGGGAAGTATTTTTGATTGATGGTTCTGTTTTCTGCCTGTTATTTGATGTATTCTACAGAGGTTCCATCTCTTGGGCATTTATTTTTATAGTTAGCTTCTGGACACTTAGAATAAAGGTTCTCAGTAGGACTGGTGGCTTTTCAGCTGTGCTGCCCTTGAAGACTTACATTCTGAGCTAAGGCAGCCTGCTGCAAAAGATAGGTTGTTTCTCATTTTCCAGAAAAATTATCTTGCTAAATTATCTCAATTTTAGTTTAATGCTTATATAATCAAGACTCTAGTACATACACTAAATATACACAATTGTACCTTGTCCAGAGTTGCATGGTTAGCATTTTCTTCATTGGATATATCAAAATGAATGTTCTACAGGGACCTCTGGGCTCTGCCTAGACCAGCTTTGAGATCCACTGTAGTAAATGCGTCTGCTTCATTAAGATTAGCAGAGACCTCAGATATTTCTGCTCTTTTGTACTCTGCGCTGGCAGCTAGAATTGACTTCAGTATTTAGAATCTATGTGTGAAAGTCACATCTCACATGTTTTATGTTTTAGTTCCTTTGCTAATCCAGAAACAGAATTGTATGTGTGTGGAGCTTCCTGTGAGTTTTAGTTTTATAGTGTCAGTTGTGGCACTCATGAATTCAGAGTCTTTACCGTAGAGCCTTTGAAGTGGACCCTTGCTGAGTGTCTTAAATTTCACTGCCTATTCATTCTGTTCTTGTGAGAATCAACTGACTTTTCTGCTCCAGGAATCAGGCCTTATAAAGCACAAGAAGCCACATTTTTGTTTAGAGTTGTTAGGAATATCTTGCTGTTGTTACAAAGGCCTTGAGTGTGTTCAGACTATTGCATGCCATGACAAAGTTATGGCAAATGTAATAATTAAGGGGCCATGCCAAGGCCAGAATGTAGCTCTGAGCCTTGAGAAGGCTTCCTAGTGTCCCTATGGGGTACAGGGTGAGCCAGGATGTCTTAGAAGCATAACAGAAGATGAGCTGAAGAAACCAACACATCATCCGCAATGGGTCTGAGTCTTGAATTATATTCCCTGAAATAAAGCTGGAGGTTCTTGGCTTTTGTAAGCTTTAAATTTAGGTGCAGGCCAGGAGAGGAGTGGATGGCTACTATTGTGTAACTTGGGGCCTTGTGTACTTGGAAAAGAGATGTGAGGAAATCAAAATCAGTGCGCTTTGTTTTTTGAAAAGGAATATCCTCTGACTGCCCATTTCTTTCCTTCACTTCCTCCTTTTGTGTATTTCTTTCTACCCAGGGGCTCATGGCTCAAGACAGGGCCTCTTGTGGCCTCAAACTTGCTGCACAGCTGAGGGTGCCCTTGAACTTCTGATCTTGCTTCTACCCCCTGAGGGCTGGGATTATAGGCGTGTGCCAGTATGCCCAGTTTTTTGTGGCCTAAGAATTGAACCCAGGGCTCTGTGCGTTATAGGCCAGCACTCTATCAACCGAGCCAATTCTCTAGCCTTCGTGCTTGTTTCTGAGAGTGTTTTTCCAAAATTGATTCATAATATTGGCATTTTGCAGTGCAGATGAATTTTTAAAAATCAGTATCTAATCTCGGACTCTTGTTTTTCTTTTCATTTCTGTACTCTTGTAGCATTCCTTCCTAGCAGCTTCTGCATGTACACCACACTGATCGCCATGACCGGGTGGTATATGGACAAGACACCCATTGCTGTGCTGGGAGTAGCAGCCGGGGCTATCCTCGGGTGGCCGTTTAGCGCAGCCCTTGGGTAAGAAACTTAAGTTATTCCTCTCCTGTATACTACTGGACGTCTGGTCAATCCAAGTGTTGTATCCAATGCAGATTGTCCAGCCAGCAACTAAAGTTAAAGGAATCAGTTTGACTGACAGAGACTCTGGAACAAAAGCTTATTGTTCTCATTGTTTATTCATGTGATTTATTCTAACGAAAGGAATCACTACTAGGCTCCTGCTGAATGCTACACATTGCTGGCATTACCAAACCCTTCAAAAGTTTTATTTCTAAATTTTACAACACTGCAAGAAAATATAATAATTTGTATTTTGGGGGGCCGGGGGTTGGGTAATTGAGACAGGGTTTCTCTGTGTAGCCCTGGTTGTCCTGGAACTCAATCTGTAGACCAGGCTGGCCTTCAATTTACAGAAATCCTCCTGCCTTTGCCTCCTGAGAGCTGGGCTCAAAGGCGTGCACCACCACCTCCCAGCAATAATTAGTATTCTACAAATGAGAATATAGACAGTAAGATTTGAGGTAATTTGCCTTTAACATTATGCTTGTTTTTTAAAATGCTTTTATTAGCATGTACTAATTATACATACTGGGTTTCATGATGACATTTTCGTACAATGTGCATACAATTGTACAATGTATTCCAGCCATATCCCTCTCCAGAGTCCACTCTCTTGTCCCCCTCCCTCTCCTGCTAATCCCCTTCCTCTTTCTTCTAAAGACTGCTGATGTTTTCTCACACTGCTCCATTCTTTGCTGCTATTTTCCTTGTCACTGAGGATTGAAATGTTTCCTTTTGTCCTTCTCTTTTTTTAAAAAAAAAAAATTATGTGCAAGGAGTGCATGTATGTCTGTGTACCCCATGTATGCAGTATTCCTGCAGGCTAGAAAAGGGCATCAGATCCCCTGGAATGGAGCTGCCAGGTGGGTCCTCTGGAAGAGCAGCCCGTGCTCTTCATCGCTAGGGCGTTTCTCCTGCAGCCCTTCCCCTTTCTTGCTCCAGAGCCTTCCCTGACTTTGTGTCTCCACTTCCTTCCCTACTCTTTGTTTCCACACTTCTTTCCTGGTTTGTGCTGCCTTAACTTCCTGACTAGACCAGAGAAATGGTTCAGTGATTAAGAGCACATACTGCTCTTGCAGAGAACCTGACTTTGGTTCCCAGCATCTGTGATGGGTGGCTCCCAACTGCCTGTAACTGCAGTTCCAGGGAATCAGGCACCCTCTTCTGGACTTTGCAGGCGTCAACACTCACGTATACAAATGTATTTTATACACATAACTAAAAAATAAATCTTAATAGTTGTTATGAATGTTATTTTAAATATAGTATTCCATATTTTTAAAAGTGCTTATAGGGTATAGCTTAGTAGTAAAATGTTTGCCTAGAATGTATAGGACCTCACCACAGCAACAGATAAACAAAGAGCAGATTTAATGTGGTAAAAAGGATTTTTGGAGACTCGGGAGATAATTTAGTAAAGGGCTTGCCATGCAAGCCTAAGGACTCAGGTTTAATCCCCAGCACCCACTTAAGGCAAGTGTGGTGCTTCTGAAATGCCAGGGCTGGGGTGGAGACTGAGGAGTCTCTAGAGCTCGCTGGCCAGCTAGCCTTGATGAACTGATAAGCTCTAGGTCAGTGGCTGACTCTCTCTCAAAATGCAGTGGAGAGCCACTGAGGGAGAGTTTGCTCAGCAGGAAAGACACTTACATACAAATCTGGAGACCTGACTTTGATTCCTGGAATCCACATAACCGGAGGGAACGGAACTGACTCCTCAAAGTCATTCTTAACCTCCACATGCGCCATGGCACCTGCAGACTCCCACAAAATGTGAGAATTTACTTATTTACATGTTAAAGTATATAATAAAATCCTCGTTAATTTCAGAAGGGAGAGGTCGGTGCTTGTTGGGTAGGTGTGTGATAACAGTGTACGTGAATTTACAATGAATATGTCTTACATGCACAGTACATATAGATCAGTGTCAAGATGGTCCAGCAGCATAGTGTCTGTTTCTTGTCCGTCTGTGGCAAGTCTCTCTTGATGGGTCCTTGGAAAGACCAGCTTATTTTTGAGAAGACATCTTTTCACATACCAGCTTCCTTTCTTCTGTGCTCCTGGGAGAGCTGCTTTGGTTCTCTGCTCAGCACGGGCGTCTTCGCTCTGCCCTAAGTATTTAGTGCTTTACTAACGCCTTGCTGTGTTTCTCTGTTGAATAGTTTACCTATCGCCTTTGACTCGCTGGCCCTGAGAAACAGGCGGAAGAGTTTCTTCCATTGGTCGCTGGTGGCCCTAATTCTCTTCCTGGTGAGTTCTTTTTTCCTTGTTTTACTCCCATGTTCTAAGTAGTTTCTGATTTGGGAAGGAAACGTCAGGAGTTCATTTTATTTTTCATTCTGAAGTTCTTCCATTAGCATTTTGAAAACTACATTTGCTGTTTTTTCTTTTACTTTAGGTACCCGTGGTGGTCATTGACAGCTACTATTATGGGAAGTTGGTGATTGCTCCTCTCAACATTGTTCTGTATAATGTCTTTACTTCTCATGGGCCTGATCTTTATGGTAAGGCTTTGGAAAATTTGAGGAAAAAGTGGAAAACAGCTTAATTTACCTGAGCCTCACAATTCAAATCCAGTTTTCTCATTTCATCAAGACATCCCTCCCTCCCCGTCCTTCCCTGTGTGCTCCAGGTGTAGTCCAGGTTGGCCTTGAACTGCTGATCTGCTTGCTACATTCTAGTACTGGGATAACAGCATGCCCTGGCCAAATGTGGCATTTTGTGCTGTGTCCTTTTCTGCTGAACACAGAGCTCTTGACTATAGTGCAGTGATAACATAGTCCCTGCGTCTCTTTGACTGGTGTGGTAGTCAGCACTGACCCTCCGTGCTGCTGAGCATTATCCCTAGATCCAAACCTAAAGAGCTTTAAGGAGTGCTGGCTATGTGTGGTGTCACTTGGTAGCCAAAACTAGCCTCAAACTTGTAGCAAACCTACCGACTCAACCTCCCAAGTGACAGAACTACAGAGTTGACCATCCAGCCTGTCTTATGCTACGGTTTTGATGCCTTTAAAATTTTTTAGATGGACGGTGGTGGCGCACGCCTTTAATCCCAGCACCCGGGAGGCAGAGCCAGGCGCATCTCTGTGAGTTTGAGGCCAGCCTGGTCTACATACACAGAGAAACCCTGTCTCGAAAAACAACAACAACAACAACTTTTTTTAATCATAAACGACTTTTGAGGTGGTGGTGGTGGTGGTGGTGGTGGTGGTGGTGCATGCCTGTAATTCCAGTACTGGGGAGGTGGAGGCAGGAGCAGCAGTTCAAGGATAGCTACATGGCAAGTTTGAGGCCAACTTGGGCGCCATGAGACTCCAGTTTTAAGAAACAGCTGGCTGTGGTGGTACGCACCTTTAATCCCAGCACTCGGGAGACAGAGGCAGGTGGATATCTGTGAATTCAAGGCCAGCCTGGGCTACAAAGTGAGTTCCAGGACAGCCAGGGCTGTGGTTTTTATACAGAGAAACCACATCTCAAATACAAAAACAAGTACAAACCAACAACAAAAACCAAACTTCTTTGTATTATCAGAAAATGAATATAATAACAAAAAGAAAATAAATACATAGCCCCATCATCTCCATGTAATACTATTAACTTTCAGGAGTATATTCCTACATATGTTTCCTATACATACACATTTGATGTTAGTTTTTTTTTTTTTCCGAGACAGGGTTTCTCTGTGTAGTTTTGGAGCCTGTCCTGGATCTTGCTCTGTAGACCAAGCTGGGCTCGAACTCACAGAGATCCACCTGCCTCTGCCTCCCAAGTGCTGGGATTAAAGGCATGTGCCATCACTGCCTGGCTTGATGTTAGTATTTTTTTGCGGGGAGGGGAAGAAAGTTTGGAAAATCTACAAGGTGAGCAAATGAGACTAGAGTCAGCAGGAAAGAGTGAGTAGATGGTCCAGTTTAAGATGAAGAGAAACTGGATGCCTGTACCTCCTGGGATGTAGTCTCCAGGAACTTGGGTACCTCCATCTCTTACTCAACCACTCCAGTCTCTCAGTACATTTGAGCTGGTTAGTTACTGAAGGATGTGTTAGAGATTTTTTTAGATCAGCCAAGCTAGGAAATACTTTATGAACAAATTACCCCCTTGGAATTAGTGTAGTTTCTTTTTTAATCTTCTAGGTGTCTCCAGAATACTCTGTATATCCGGATGTCCTGGTTTTGTTGGGAATCAGGTTGATATTATATCTGTGTCCAGGTCAGCTTTCATGTCTAGTATTTGTTTGGTAGCAGAGCCAGTTAAACTAGTAGCTTGCTTTGGGAGCCTCTAGATGTCTCCCTTCAGCTAAGGAAAGTTTGTATGTTTGAAATTGCACCTTAGTTTGGTTTGTTTATACGATTTCATTTGACTACAGTCCAGACTGCATGGTGAAAATTAATTTACATGTACCCAATTGGAAATTTATCCATTATTTATAGGTGAATGGGTTAATTTGTTAATTTTGAAAATCTGGCTTCTCTGTTTTCATAAATGGGCCATTATATGCTGGGTAGTCTGACTGCTTATTAAACTTTTTAAAGAAAATATGGAAGTGAGGTGGTTTTGTAGTCCTCTAGATAGCTCTAGAAATAATCAGGCTAGTAGGGAAAGTGGAGAGGAAAGACTGGATGTTTCCAGTTTAATAGTGGGTTGGTCAAGGACCCTGCAGTAGGTTTGGAGTTACAGTAGAGCTGTGTCCAGTCCTTCTTTGGACACTGGTATCTGCTGTTCATTTCACACAGTGTTTGTTGAGAAGAACCTTAGGGGTGTGTGCCACTTCGTAAATCTGCTTTAATTTTACTCCATTTACTTTTGCTGTTTTGGATGTAGAGTACTGGTTACTCTCTCAGTAGTGGAAAAGCTTTGTGGGGATTGTCTCAGCAGCCATGAAAGTGATTGTGTATTACTGTAGGTAGCTGGCCTTAAGGATTTCTTGATAGAACTATTCCAAGAACACAGATTCTACTCTGATCAGAATTTGAACTTGACAAATTTTGGTTTTGTTTTCGAAACAGGGTTTCTCCATTTAGTCCTAGCTGTCCTGGAACTCACTCTGTAGCCCAGGTTGGCCTTGAACTTGTGATCCTCCTTCCTCCGCCTCGTTCAGCAAATCCTACTGCCATGTAATACCACAACTGGCGACAAATTTTTTAAAAGTCTGATTTACATTCTTTAAGAGTGTTAGCTTCTTCTTTAGATGTTTGCTACAGAGAATACTATCCTAGCTTCGAGTTGGAACTCCTTGTATACTGTAGGTTTATAATCAAAAGTTGTCAAGGAATGGATGGTTGATTTTTAGAGTTTCAATCAGGACCTCATTACTGTTAGATCTTAGAACCGCTTTGGTTGGGCCCAATAGAGTGCTGACGTGGGATTTTTCTTGATACCAAATAAGAAAAATACTTGTAACTTACTTTAAAATGCTTGTTGGCTGTCAGTTGGCTAGTCTCAGGGCCCAACATTATGACGCTTCGATGTTGTGAAGTCACTAATTTGAAACACAGAGAAGACATTTTTCTATCTTGAGAATATAACCATCCAGAGATTTTCTACAACTCCAAGATTAAATGGGAAGAAATGAAAGATTAAAGATGTCCCGAATGAATGGCTTGGGACAGGGCTTCTGTCCCTAGCTGTTTGGTTGTCTTTGAATAGGACGAGCTTTCCCCAGAGGGGCACGATTGAACCCGGGCCTTTCCACAGTAGACCCGCTTCCCTCTTACTCATCTGCGTGTCTCTAGCGCTATGATTTTAGTTTAACCTTAGTTTGCTGCACAAGGTACAAGAGTCAGGTTTTTCTGATTCTGCCTCTGCCTCCTGATTACCCTGTAAGCAAAGCTGATTGCAGGAAATTGCTATGGTGCAAGGCAGATGTCACAACACACACTGATTAAAACCTACACGTGTCATTCACTGCCTGATTGAAGTGATCATACAGAGGGAAAGCAGATGAGAAAATGGTAAATGTGCAGGGAGGAGAGCTAGTTCATATTTCAGGTCTAAGGATAGAATAAAAACTAGTGTGAGTGAGACTTGTGTTTCAGCCATTTTGGTTCATTCTGAATCCTTTGAGTTCTGAGCAGGACCTGGGTCTCTGACCATAATGGGGGAGGGGAGCTGGGGAGGCTGGAGAGATGGCTGAGTGGTTAAGAGTGTCGGCTGTCCTTGCAGAGGACCCGAGTTTGGTTCCTGACACCCTGACAGGCAGCTTAAAACCACCTGTAGCTCTAGGGCAGTGGTTTTCAACCTTCCTAATGCTGTGACCTTTTAATACAGTCCCTCATTTGTAGTGACCCCTGACCATTATTTCCATTGCTACTTTATACCTGTAATTTTGCTACTGTTATGAATCATAAGGTAAATATCTGGTATGCAGGATAGCTTATGCGCAAACCCTGTGAAAGGGTTTCCCAACCCCTAGGTTGAGAACCATTGCTCTAGGGCATTTGACTTCCTCTTTTGGCCTCAGTGGGCACCTGTACACAAACATACACAGAAACACACACAAAAATCATGCTAAGCTGTTGTTTTTGCTAAATATATATTTAGCAAAAATGTGTATGTGTGTATCTGGCTCTACTGAGGACTGAACCCAGGGCTTCATACATACTAGGCAAGTACCCTACCACTGAACTATATCCCTAACCCTGAGTTATTGCCTTTTTATGAAACACATGGTGCCCTATGTGTGTGACTATAAAATAGGAGTTGAACTTTTCAAGGGGCTGCATGGCTCCAAGCAAGTTTATCTGTTATTTGGTCTACAGAATACAGAAACTGCAGTTAAATTCAAATGATGTTTTAGGATTTTTTAGCTTTATGTGCTGTGTGCTCTTAAGCTATAAATACTAGAGAAACTGTCCCATTTGGGCATGGCATTTGGGAGTAGGTAATTTACGAAGAACAGAAATTTCTTCCTCCTGGAGCCCAGGAGCCCAGCATGAAAGCTCTTAAGCTTGAGTGCCTGGTGAGAGCTGAGCCTATGCTTCTGCAGTGGCACCAAGTTACTGGACCCTCTAGAGGAGAGGAATTCTGCGTCTTCTATGGTAGAGGAGTAGATGGACTAAATTCCTACCAGTAGGAATAACGTGAAATGATTACAACCCAATAATTCCCATCCAAAGCATCTTAACCAGTCTGTTTCCTGTCTTCCGCCCTTGTGCTTCCCGTGTATGCCTGAGCACTAAAGAAAGCGTAGGCTTGTGGATTTTTGTTGAGTGTTGGGTTGTCAATGTTTCTTGAGCAGAAAACAGTAAAGGTCAAATAATGTAGCTGGTGTTGAAAGCATAAGTAATGATTCTCTTTTTGTCTCCCTCAGGTACAGAACCATGGTATTTCTACTTAATCAACGGGTTTCTGAATTTCAATGTTGCCTTTGCTTTGGCGCTTCTGGTCTTGCCACTGACTTTTCTTATGGAGTACCTGCTGCAGAGATTCCATGGTGAGTGATTTAGGATGTGGAAGGTTTTGGGGGAGGGAGCAGAAAGCAAGTAACAGGTTAAATAGTGGAAAAACTGCTTATTTTAGTCTCCATTTTTCTCTTTGGAAATGGTTGAATAACTTGAGATTTCAGTCGGTATTTGTAGATTATTTGAACCCATATTAAGGGTTGGTTAATTGTTTGATATAAACAAGATGGGGCTTTGTATCCTTTTAAGGCAGTGGTTTTCAACCTGTGGGTCGTGATCCCTTGGGGTAGAATATCAGATATTTACATTACGATTTATAAAAGTCGCAAATTTACAATTATGAAGTAGCAATGAAATAATTTGATGGTTGGGGGTCACCACAGCATGAGGAACTGTATTAAAGGGTCACAGCATTAGGAAGGTTGAGAACCACTGTCTGAAGGGAAGGAGGTCAGTGGGATTTTACCCTCACCGGAGAAGCAGCAATGTTGGAAAAGCTCCGGAGAGCAGCCCTTTTGAGCCATTCCCCTGTGGAGGCTCTGGGATGACTGTTGACAGTGATCCATCTGCAGGCCGACACTCTGAAGCTGGAGCTAAACAGCTGCTCTGCACTGGCCGGGGACCGATGCTCCTGGCTCCCTCTGCTGTGTGGCGCCCATGTTGCTGCAGCTCTGACCCTGTGTCATTCAGCTGCTCTTTTCTCAAGTGGTGGAGCTGGGCATCTGGTGTCTGCGCTCTGGAAGACAGATCTCAGCAGAAATTCAGGAGAGATTTGGAAAGATTTACCAGGAGACATCTCAGTTGGATTTGTGTGCCAGATGATTGATCTTTCCTTCTCGCCTGTTCAGCTTTTCTTGTTAATGTACTGTCTAGACAGTGAGGGGATCTTCACTTATTTAAAAAGATTTAGAAAATTACTTGTGTGGGTATGTTGGGGGAGTGTATATTGTGGAGGCCAGAAGACAACTTGTAGGAGGCGGTTTTCGCTCTCCATTGTGGGATCTTGGGATTGAGTTCAGGTTGTCAAGTTTATATGGCAGGGCAAATCTTATTACCGGCTGAGCCCTCTCACTGGCCCAAGGTCAGGAGTGTTTACCTCCAAAGAGTTCTGTGGTTGCACCTGTGGCCTAGCAAAGCTTCATCAGACAGTGGGAGGGCTCTTGCCTGTCACGCTGTAGACTGTAGACGTAATGAACAGCAGGGGGTGCTGTCTGTCCACTTCTTGACAGTGTTTCTGCAGCCCTCCCCCATGGTCAGTAATGCCAACCCAGCATGCTTGCCTATTCCTCAGTGCTCTTGTAATGCCGGGAACTCTCCAGCAGGTGCTCAGGTTGTTCTCTGTGTTCCTTTCATCCTTTCAGAGTCTTTAAGTACGTGTTGGTTCCAATTTTGTGATTCAGAGTAGATGTGTATTGTAAAGAAAAAGCATAATCAGGAAACTTAGAGTATTTTTATGTTTGCTTTGAAACACTGTTACTAAACATGGTAACACTCCTGTAATCTAGCACTCCAGAGAATGAGGCATTTGGTTCCAGTTTGGACAAGAGAACAAAACATAGCAGACTGGATTGGGCTTGATGAATAAGGTTCAAGAATTGACCTGATCAATCTTTTCTTCTTTCTTTCCTTTCTTCCTTCCTTTTCTTCCCCCCCTGCTCTCTTCCATCCCCCCTTCCTCTTTTCCTCCCTCCTTCCTTCTTTCCTTCCCTCCTTCCTCCTTTTCTTTCTTTCATCCATGCCCATTTTAACAAACCCACTGGTGTGTGGATAAAAGGATTACTCAAAGTGGATTTGGCTAATTTGGGGGAATCTTTAGTCTTAGTGGCAGAACGCATTACAGAGAATATGCCTTTTATCTTTACCCAACTAGAATTTATTAAGCTCTGTTACCCATTAACTATACTCTCCTGTGAGTTTTAACTCTTGTCCCTCCCTCTAAGCTTTGGATGTCTGGGAAGAACTCAGGAGTATGTTCCTTTCCGTTTGGTGTCCCCATTATGTTAGAATGAGGGTAAATTCCTAAGCTGAAATATTTTATGGGATGTCCTAGGACATAGTATCAAATTTAAATAAAAACAAACTTTGAAACAGTATATTGTTTGATTCTCTTATGATGACAGGGGAATGTTATTTTATCTTGCAGTTCAGAATTTAGGACACCCATACTGGCTTACCTTGGCACCCATGTACATTTGGTTCATAATTTTCTTCATCCAACCTCACAAAGAGGAACGGTTTCTTTTCCCCGTGTACCCACTCATATGTCTCTGTGGTGCCGTTGCTCTTTCTGCACTGCAGGTAAGTCTCGGGGAAGCGTTGGTCTGCCTCTTTTTGTTTCATTTATTGCACAATTGCTTGTAAAACTTTAAGGACAGGTAGATGTCTGTGAGCTCCAGGCCAGCCAGGGCTCCATAGTGAGCTCCAGACCAGCAAGCGCTGCTCAGTGAGACCCTGTCTCAATCAACAGCAGTGACAACAAACACCCTTAAAGATAAGTTACGGAGAGCACCTCTATCCATAACGTAAAACCTGCTACAGAATATACTCTGAAAGCTTTGTGTATTGATAAGAACGTATTTCACTGTTTGCTGATGATGTTTATAATCATTTGTCTCTTGTCAGTAGGCTCTATTTACTAACGCATTAACTTATCATATGGACCACTATATAGGCTGGTCCTGGGACAGACTAAACAGAATGTGTGTTCTGCAGCTATTAGATCAGAGTCAGCCATGATCAGGACTTTAGATTATATCAGACAACTAGCAATATGGGCCAGTTTGTAATCCTGGTTTAAAGCCGGTCCAGGTCAGTTCTCTGGCAGAGTTAACCTTACATTTGTTTGATTACTTCTGTGTTTATGACCTCACCAGGTTGAGGCTCCCTCTTGCTCTTGCTACCATTTGCAGTTGTCAGGGAGAGAAAACAATGGTGGTTTCTTGT